>NW_024423675.1:21272538-21282786 GCF_017311325.1 Ursus maritimus | reverse complement strand
GAAGTACTTCTCCAACGCATAAGCTTATAACAGCAACGGATAACCACTGATAGTTAACAACAACGTAGAAATAATCCAACAATAAAACACCTACCAAACCAATTGTTAATCCAACACAGGCATGCGACTAAGGAAAGATTAAAAGAAGTAAAAGGAACTCGGCAAACACAAACCCCGCCTGTTTACCAAAAACATCACCTCCAGCATTCCCAGTATTGGAGGCACTGCCTGCCCGGTGACATCAGTTAAACGGCCGCGGTATTCTGACCGTGCAAAGGTAGCATAATCATTTGTTCTCTAAATAAGGACTTGTATGAAAGGCCACACGAGGGTTTAACTGTCTCTTACTTCCAATCAGTGAAATTGACCTTCCCGTGAAGAGGCGGGAATAAAATAATAAGACGAGAAGACCCTATGGAGCTTCAATTAATTAGCTCAAAAGGATTTATTTACCAGACCAACAGGAACAACATATTCCTTCCATGAGCTAGCAATTTAGGTTGGGGCGACCTCGGAGTACAAAATAACCTCCGAGTGATATTAATCTAGACGTACCTGTCAAAATGCTCACTTACTTATTGATCCAAAACTTCTTTGATCAACGGAACAAGTTACCCTAGGGATAACAGCGCAATCCTGTTTAAGAGTCCATATCGACAATAGGGTTTACGACCTCGATGTTGGATCAGGACATCCTAATGGTGCAGCAGCTATTAAGGGTTCGTTTGTTCAACGATTAAAGTCCTACGTGATCTGAGTTCAGACCGGAGCAATCCAGGTCGGTTTCTATCTATTTAAATGACCTCTCCCAGTACGAAAGGACAAGAGAAGTAAGGCCTCCCTCGCCAAAGCGCCTTAAGACCAATAGATGACTTAGTCTAAACCTAGTAAGTCTACCCCCAACGTTGCCCAAGAGACAGGGCTTTGTTAGGGTGGCAGAGCCCGGTGATTGCATAAAACTTAAACCTTTATACTCAGAGGTTCAAATCCTCTCCCTAACACTATGTTTATAATTAACATTATCTCACTAGTCGTGCCCATTCTCCTCGCCGTAGCCTTCTTAACACTAGTGGAGCGAAAAGTACTGGGCTATATACAACTTCGTAAAGGACCAAACATTGTAGGACCCTATGGTCTCCTACAACCTATCGCAGATGCTACAAAACTTTTTACCAAAGAACCCTTGCGCCCACTCACATCATCTACAACTATATTTATTATAGCCCCTATTCTAGCCCTAACACTAGCCCTAACTATATGAGTTCCCCTACCAATGCCATACCCCCTTGTCAATATAAACCTCGGAGTACTGTTTATATTAGCAATATCAAGCTTAGCTGTATATTCTATCCTTTGATCGGGATGGGCTTCAAACTCAAAATACGCTCTGATTGGAGCCCTACGAGCCGTAGCCCAGACAATCTCATATGAAGTCACATTAGCCATTATCCTCCTATCAGTCCTACTAATAAATGGCTCATTCACACTCTCTACTTTAATTACTACTCAAGAACACCTCTGACTAATTTTCCCCACATGACCTCTGGCCATAATATGATTTATTTCCACTCTAGCAGAAACTAACCGAGCCCCTTTTGACCTAGCAGAAGGAGAGTCAGAATTAGTCTCAGGTTTCAACGTCGAGTACGCAGCAGGCCCATTCGCCTTATTTTTCTTAGCAGAATACACCAACATTATTATAATAAATGCCCTCACGACTATCCTATTCTTTGGAGCATTTCATAACCCCTACATACCAGAACTATACACTGTCAACTTCACTGTAAAAACACTCCTCCTAACAGCTTCTTTCCTATGAATCCGCGCATCATACCCTCGATTCCGATACGACCAACTAATACACCTGCTATGAAAAAATTTCCTACCCCTCACACTGGCCCTGTGCATGTGACATGTAACACTACCCATTATCACAGCAAGCATTCCTCCTCAAATATAAGAAATATGTCTGACAAAAGAATTACTTTGATAGAGTAAATAATAGAGGTTAGAATCCTCTTATTTCTAGAATTATAGGAATCGAACCTAATCTTAAGAACTCAAAAATCTTCGTGCTACCTAATTACACCATATCCTAAAGTAAGGTCAGCTAAATAAGCTATCGGGCCCATACCCCGAAAATGTTGGTTTATCCCCTTCCCGTACTAATAAAACCTCCTATTCTAATCATTATCACATCCACCATTATCCTAGGAACCATGATCGTTCTATTTAGCTCCCATTGACTCATAATCTGAATTGGCTTTGAAATGAACATACTAGCCATTATCCCAATCCTAATGAAAAAATTTAATCCACGAGCCACAGAAGCTTCTACAAAATATTTCCTCACACAAGCCACCGCATCCATGCTCCTGATACTAGGCATTATTATCAATCTACTACATTCAGGGCACTGAACAATCTCAATAATCCCCAACCCAATCGCATCGACCGTAATCACCATTGCCCTAGCAATAAAACTTGGCCTATCCCCCTTTCACTTTTGAGTTCCAGAAGTCACACAAGGCGTCCCTTTGTCCTCAGGAATGGTTCTACTAACATGACAAAAAATCGCACCTCTATCCGTCCTATACCAAATCTCACCGTCCATCAATCCAAACCTGCTAGTAGCAATAGCCGCTACATCCGTATTAGTAGGAGGCTGAGGAGGACTAAACCAAACTCAACTCCGAAAAATCCTAGCATACTCTTCAATCGCTCACATGGGCTGAATAGCTGCCATCATAGTATATAATCCTACCCTAATAATCCTTAACCTTACAATCTACATCATAATAACTCTAGGGACATTTATACTATTCATGTACAATCTATCTACAACAACATTATCACTGTCCCACACATGAAATAAATTACCACTAATTGCCTCACTAATCCTAGCACTTATACTATCACTAGGCGGCCTCCCTCCCCTCTCAGGCTTTATTCCCAAATGAATAATTATTCAAGAGTTGACAAAAAATGATATAATTGTCATACCCATATTCATAGCCACCACAGCTCTACTAAACCTTTATTTCTACATGCGCCTAGCATACGCTACAGCACTAACAATATTCCCCTCAAGAGGACTGGTTACTTCCCAGGGCTCTTAACACCTTGCCTCAAAATCCTTACCTTTCTGTGTTCTCCAATCCTAAACTCATATGTTAAGATCTTTTTCCAACCCCGGTCAATCCCATGGAAAGACCTGCCTGAAAACAGACTCCAGGACTTCACCTGTTCTTGCCCTTTCCCTTCTGAGCGCTACTGGGACTCTGGCAAGTCAGTGCTCCCTCTTGTTGCGGCTCTGCTTGACTTTATCAAGTAGTTTTAGTGGTATTTTCTGGGTTCCAATACTGATGAATCTGCTCAATCAAGGGAGAATATGGAGCAAGAAGAGAAGTCTAAGGATAAGAAATGCCAGGGACATCATCATTCAAAGGCAGTGGAGGAGCCAAGGTATTTTTTCTGACAGGGGACCCAATGTTAGCATAAATTCTATCTAGAGTCATGATTTCTCAAATCCACAAACAGCCTTCTGCTACAACTGTAACCCCTCTGTCCCAACCATGGATGAGAAAGGAAGGAGCAGAGACCCGATAAAATAGACAAACTTGACAATGAGCAACTCAAGTCATCTTTTTCTAAAAATTACTAACTGCTGGTTGCAGCTGAAATGGAAATACATGTTTGTTTTCTGATTTATTTAATTTAATTTATTTTATTTTTTAAAAAGGTTTTGTTTATTTGAGAGAGAGAACATGAGAGCACAAGCAGAAGGAGGGGCAGAGGGAGAAGCAGAAGTAGACTCCCCAATGAGCAGGGAGCCTGACGCAGGGCTTGATCCCAGAACCCTGTGATCATGACCTGAAGCAAAGGCAGACACTTAACCAACTGAGCCACCCAGGTGCCCATGATTTTTTTTTTAAATATCTATTTAACAAATGCATCTTCGGTGAGTGAGAGGCGAGATTTCTAAAGGCGAGAGCACTCTTTGGCCAGTGCCTATAGTCTCCTTCCCGACCATGTTTTAAAGAAAGAGATTTGAGCTGCCGGCCTGCCTCCTGTTCTCATTCTCACCAAGCTGCCCTGATTATGGCCTTCCAGCTACAAGTGCCACGCTGCAGGCCTTCTGTGGGCTGCTGGCCATCAGGACAGAGCCTGCCTCAGTCTGCCACAGATGTGCATGGACTGAGCCCCCCTTGGAGGGGTCACAGCTCTTTGGGACTCAACCTGGGCTTTCAAAGTGCAGAAAAACCCTCTGGCTGCCTGGGGAGCTGCAGTTCTCCTTCTTTCCTGCCCTGTTTCAGCCATCATAGACCCCTGTCTGATTTGGGGGGTAGATTTCTGTAAAGAATGTGGAAAGTCATTTTTCTATAATCTATGAAGTTGTGAAAAAGCCACTATCATGGTTTTTACATTGAGTATTGGAACATTTCAAAAATAATAAAGGTTATTTTCCTAATTAAAAAAAAAAAAAAAGCCCTGGGCAGTAGGGTTTTGACAGAGGAAGAGGAGGTGGTTTTCACTGGGAGGCTTCATGTAGGTGGGACACAGAGTGAAGTGGGGGTGGGAATGGAAGTGGCACTTGGAGACGAGTTCCAGCCTGGAGTCCCTGGGGACAGAGGTGTTGGGGTCCCTGGAGTTGGAGGGAAGTGTGGTCAGGGAAATGAGATGGTGCCAAGACAAGCTTTATTCCACAATTTCCCCTCAGGGGGGCTCTGCTGTGGAAGGACTTCAGTTGGGTAGCATGTGACAGAGCATGGGGAGGACAAGGTGGGACAGAGCCTGTGAGAATTGGCTTGCGAACCTCCTCTGGCAAGAACTGTGTGGGCTGCTACCTGTCCGCCACCACACCAAATCCCCTTCCTGCTGCGTTGGTGATTTCTTAGCCATGGGCAGAAAATCCATTTCCATACATTTATTACTAGCCTTACAATCTGATGTATACTTAGCATTTTATAATTAGGTTCTTGGTCTTTCTTTCTTTCTTTTTTTCTTTCTTTCTTTCTTTCGAGAGACAGAGAGCAAGACAGAAAGAGAGCGTGTGCCATGTGTGTATGAGTTTGGGGGGTGAGGGGCAGAGGGAGAGGGAGAGAGAGAATCTTAAGCAGGCTCCATGCCCAGCGGGGTGCTGACACGGGGCTTGAAATCATGACCTGAGTCAAAATCAAGAGTTAGACACTTAACCAACTGAGCCACCCAGGCGCCACTGTGGGTCACTCTTTGCCCATCAATTAACTTAATCACCATTTGCTCTTTGATTTCTCTCCAATTTGTGGATACCTCTTAGGGACCTAGATGTAGCCTTAAGGAAACTTTGAGCAGAAAGTCCAGGCTGAGATGAGGGTTGGGACCTGGAAGCCATGAATCCACGGGACATCAGAATATTTTCTCCCATGCCAGGGATTCCAAGTCACCCACTTAAACAAGTAATCCATCTAAATTTAGAAGGATGCACAAACATTGTTTTTTCTTGGGCCCCTGCCTTTCTCCTCTTCCTATTCCTCTGTCCCCTTTCCACTTACTCAAAGAAATACATTTTCCTGGTATTTGTGTTAAAATGATCTCACTGGATTTCTAAGAGGGCAAGTGTATTGTTAGCGGGCTCCTCTTAAGGAAATCTGAAGACTTGCCTAAGCTGTGGGTACAACTTGAGCTAGGCCCTTAGTCTTCTTCCATTCATGTGTGGAGAAACTGGTGCTCTTAGGAAATCACTTAAATTTTGTTTCATTATTCCTGCGTTTGGATTATGCTCATTCATTCATTCAACACACACTTACTGAGCACCTACTATGTGCCAAAGTCTGGGCCCACATGGAGTTTATATTTTATAGCAGTAATATCAAATTATAAATATACATCTCCGCTGAAGAAAAATACAGCAGGTTAGCATAGTAAGGGGCTAGCGAGTGATGAGGACTGATGTTGTAGGAGGAGCAGAGAAATATTCCAGAAGAAGCAACACTTGAATAGTGACCTGACTGAAGTAAGGAAATGAGCCCTGTGACTCCTTGGGG
This sequence comes from Ursus maritimus, assembly GCF_017311325.1. Classification (NCBI taxonomy): domain Eukaryota; kingdom Metazoa; phylum Chordata; class Mammalia; order Carnivora; family Ursidae; genus Ursus; species Ursus maritimus. The sequence goes on along the minus strand of NW_024423675.1, from coordinate 21,276,760 downwards.
ACAAAAGTCTTAAGTGGAGGAAACTGAACTCATAGAAACAGAGAGTAGAGGTTTCCAGGGGTGAGGGTGGGGTTGGGAGAATTGGGTGAAGGTGGCAAAGGGTATAGACTTCTAGTGATAAGACAAATTGTACACCTTAAACTGACACAATGTTATATGTCAATTATATCTCCATAAAGTTCTAGAAAAATTTCCAGACTGTTGGTGGGGATGATTTGTTTGTTTTTATTGTTATAGCTATTTTATTTGGAGGGGCATATTTTTAAGTTGATAAATAAATAGAAAGTCAAACTGGAAAGAAACGTTTCAAGTAGAGGGGATAGCAAGTGTAAAAGTGTGGGGACCGTGGTGTGGTTTAGGATTAGTAGGGAGGCTGGAGTGGGGTAGTGGTTGAGAAGAAGGTGAGAGATGAGTCAGAGGAGCGGACAGGGCCATGTCAGGATTTGGGGTTTTATTCTAACAGTGACAGAAAACTGTTAAGGGAGGGAGTGTCTTACTCTGAATTATATTTTAAGGACGTGTGTGGGGCAAGGGAGGAAGCATGGAGACCAGTTAGGAGGATGTGGCATAATCCAGGCTGGAGATGATGGTTTGGACAAGAAGGTTAGCAGTGGGGGTAGAGAGAAGTGTTCAGAATCAGGCTCTATCATTAAGGCAGAGCAACCAGAATTTTCTGATGGAAAAGGATGTGGCGTGTGAAAACAAGAGAGGGATAAAAGAAGACATCAGGGGTTTTGGCCCAAGCAGCTGGTACAAGAGGTGCCATTTACTAAGATGGGAAATGCTGGAGAGGAGTGAGAATGAAAGTGGTCACGGTAAGTTTGAGGTGCCTTTTAGACCTGTGGACGAGGTGTGGAGAAGGCGGTGGTATTTTCAAGTCTGGAGTCCTGGGCTGAGGTCAGCTTGGACACGTAGATCTGGGAGTCATTAATGTATGTTTTGAAAGCCATAGGAGTAGATCATGGGTTGGCAGGCTTTTTCTGTAAGGGGCCAGATAGTAAATATTTGAGGCTTTGTGGACCACAGAGTCTGCCACAACTACTCAAGTCTGGCATTGCCGTATGAAGGCAGCCATAGACAACACATGAAGGAATGCGCATGACTGTGTTCCAATAAAACTTCGTTTGCTAGAGCAGGTAGCAGACCAGATTTGGCCTGTGGACTGTATGGCCAACTCTTGGACTACGTTATGCTAAGGAGGGAGAATGTAAAAAGAGAAGAGCTCAGAGCCCTGGGGCACTCAACATTTAGAGAAAATAGGAAAAGGAGGAGGATCTAAGTGACTGAGATAACAGCAAGCAGGAAAGTAAGAGGAAAATCACGAGACTGGGGAAGCACAGGTGCCAAGGAAGATGTTTTAAGAAAGACAAACTGATACTGTGGTAGCAGGAAACATTGTGAAACACTTTGAGATGGGAAAAAAATTTTTTTTTGGAATACTCGTTGGGGTTATCTTCATTTTTTATTATTTTTGAACTATTTTATGACTCTGTAAGTTGTAGAAAACTGATAATAATGTAAATGATTCTTATCCATAGAAATGAATTGTGTTTAGTGGCATGCAATTGATGCATTGGTGGAATCGGTGACATGCAGTTGCCTGCTGGATAGACCATTTCTGCATCTATTTGTAAATTTGTACTAGCATTCCTTATTGCTTTTATATGTGGGGGTCATTGAATTCTTCTCTGAACAGATTGTAACATCTTATTGGTTCCCTTATTAATTAATGAGTGAAATAAAGTTACTGACTTGTTCATTTTATATTTCTATGCAAGTCATGATTATATCTTTTAAAATAATTTTTCTTTAACAGTGGGCATTAAATAAAATAAAGATTGAGAATTGACCATTGGATCTGGCAACATGGAGATCACAGTGACTTTGATAAGAGCTATTTTGGAGTAGTAGTAAAAGATTGGTTGGAGCAGATTGTATAAAACTATAATAATAAAGACACATGGGCACAGAGAAAAAGAAACAGATCAGTGGAACAGATCTAGAGAGCCCAGAACAAACCCATACATAAATAGAAACTATAGATGACACGGTGGCAATGCAGAGAAAAGGCTAGAGTACAATACATGGGGATGAGACAATGTTTTATCTGTATGGAAAAAAAACAAAATTGGATCTCCATCTTAAACCAATCTCTTCCAGTGAATTTAAGACCTAAATGGGAAAAGCCAAAAGCCAAAACTTTTAGAAGAAAATGTAAGAGAATATTTTTTGTGACCTCATGGTAAAGCAGAATTTTTTAAACAAATTACAAAATCACAAATACCACTTCTGATCAGTGAAAAACACCATAAATGGACTGAAAACACAATTTCTCCTAACCCTTAACGGACAGAGGAGAGGTCTCTAGAATATACCAGTAGGTGAGGGGAGTACTTTGGGAGTGGGCTTTCCCCTGTTTTTCAGATCCTGTTGGAGTCCACGTTTCTTGTTGCTACTGTTCTGCTTGAGCCTCTACCCAGGGAGTTCCTTTGCCCTTTGTAAAACATAGATGCTGGAACACAGTCCTGTGAGATCCTGTCACTCCTCAGGGTCATCAAAATCTGTTCTTTATGCTCTGCTCTTGGAGAGCCTGTCCTGGCCGTCAAACTGCTGGTCTTCTCCGAAAGCGGTATTTGTCCTGGTCAAGAGTGGAGTCCAGAAATGTACGTGGAAAACCAAGTTCTGCGGTACACCCGTCAGCACTCAAGTTTAAGAGCCGTGCTTGTAAGGCACGTCCTTTCAAAGTTGCTATGTTCTTGTAGCCTCCAAACCCAACCCGGGCCTCTGCATTCCTGCCTTGGGCTGTCTCGAGACAGAGGCGACCACGCGGACGCGGTGCGTGTTGAGGGTCGGACGGGGCGGCGGGGAGGGAGCCGGCTCGACGGCGGGCTCCCGGAACCACAGCGTACCAGGGACCGGGCCACAGCTGCGGCGGGGAGAAGCAGGAGACTGCGCTGGCGGGGAGGAAAGACAGTGTCTGGGACGGAGGAAGCCAGCCCGGCCCCGTGCGTGGCCCGCGCCCAGTGGCGCGCGGGGGGACAAGGACTGCCGGGCTGGCCCCCCGGGGCGCGGCTGGCCGGGGCGGGGTGGGGCGGAGCGGGGCACGGTGCCCGCGGCCCCGGGCGCTCGGCGAGCTCAGCGTGTCCAGCTTGGGAGCGCAGTGCACGGCGGCACCATGCGGTCCCACAATTTGGAGCTGATTTTTGACCACGTGGGGCACTTCGGCAGGTAGGGAGTTGGGGGTGGGGAGGAGGAAGGAGGTCTGGCGGAGGGGAGCGGGAGCCACGTGGAGGACGCGCCGGTGGGGTCTGTTTCTTTCCGTTGCAGTGGAGTTCTCGCGCAGCGCTAGTGATCCGAAAACCACTCCCTCTACTTTCGTGGGGAAGTCGGAAGACCCTCATCCAGACTCCTGGCTCCGACCTGGCCTCGTCCTTTCGGACTCTGACGCCAGGATTTCCCCTCCAGCGAGCAGAGGTGCCCCGGGGCCAGCCTCGGGAGTGGTGGGTGCGGGCCCCAGCCGGCCTGCCTGCTGCGGCGGGTGGGACCCGGGTGCGTCCTCTGCGGGAGCCGGAGTCCCCAGGCACGGCCAGAGACGCCGGGTCACCCTAGTAGAGGAGTGCCTGTCCCTGGCGGCCCGTTCCTCTGGTCCGCCAAAGCGGCTCCTCTTTCACTTTCCCGGAGGACTGCTGTCCAGCTCGCCCCGTAGGGTCTCCCTCTGTGCCTGGCAGGTATTGCCCCAGGAACAACCGTTGGTCAGATTTTGTTGCCATTTATAGAAACCTAGTAAGTGCCAGGTACATTGTGTCAGGTGGTTACACACAGTGCTTCATTTGATGCCCTTGCAGAGGAAGTGTTTGCATCCTTATTTTAATGATTGGGAAACTGAGGCTGGTGGGGCCAGGGACCCACAGACACCATATACTGGGACCCAGATTGAGCCACCTGACACCCTCCTTTCATTTGTTAAATTATTTAAGACATTAAAATATTTCATTTATTCATTCATGGAGAAATGCTCCTCTGACCCAGAACGTTTTCAGAGGAGAGGCAGCTGGGTCCGAGGGGCAATACAGCATGACAATCGGAGGAGAACAGAGCCGAGTCTGAATCCTGGCTTGCCTCTTACTTCTAATATGATTCTGGGAATATTGTGCCTCAGTTTCCTATCCACAGAATGAGAATCACAATCATTCCTGCCTTACCTCCCTCCCAGGCTTGTAGT
>NW_024423675.1:21269624-21272528 GCF_017311325.1 Ursus maritimus | reverse complement strand
TTATTGGTTCCCTTATTAATTAATGAGTGAAATAAAGTTACTGACTTGTTCATTTTATATTTCTATGCAAGTCATGATTATATCTTTTAAAATAATTTTTCTTTAACAGTGGGCATTAAATAAAATAAAGATTGAGAATTGACCATTGGATCTGGCAACATGGAGATCACAGTGACTTTGATAAGAGCTATTTTGGAGTAGTAGTAAAAGATTGGTTGGAGCAGATTGTATAAAACTATAATAATAAAGACACATGGGCACAGAGAAAAAGAAACAGATCAGTGGAACAGATCTAGAGAGCCCAGAACAAACCCATACATAAATAGAAACTATAGATGACACGGTGGCAATGCAGAGAAAAGGCTAGAGTACAATACATGGGGATGAGACAATGTTTTATCTGTATGGAAAAAAAACAAAATTGGATCTCCATCTTAAACCAATCTCTTCCAGTGAATTTAAGACCTAAATGGGAAAAGCCAAAAGCCAAAACTTTTAGAAGAAAATGTAAGAGAATATTTTTTGTGACCTCATGGTAAAGCAGAATTTTTTAAACAAATTACAAAATCACAAATACCACTTCTGATCAGTGAAAAACACCATAAATGGACTGAAAACACAATTTCTCCTAACCCTTAACGGACAGAGGAGAGGTCTCTAGAATATACCAGTAGGTGAGGGGAGTACTTTGGGAGTGGGCTTTCCCCTGTTTTTCAGATCCTGTTGGAGTCCACGTTTCTTGTTGCTACTGTTCTGCTTGAGCCTCTACCCAGGGAGTTCCTTTGCCCTTTGTAAAACATAGATGCTGGAACACAGTCCTGTGAGATCCTGTCACTCCTCAGGGTCATCAAAATCTGTTCTTTATGCTCTGCTCTTGGAGAGCCTGTCCTGGCCGTCAAACTGCTGGTCTTCTCCGAAAGCGGTATTTGTCCTGGTCAAGAGTGGAGTCCAGAAATGTACGTGGAAAACCAAGTTCTGCGGTACACCCGTCAGCACTCAAGTTTAAGAGCCGTGCTTGTAAGGCACGTCCTTTCAAAGTTGCTATGTTCTTGTAGCCTCCAAACCCAACCCGGGCCTCTGCATTCCTGCCTTGGGCTGTCTCGAGACAGAGGCGACCACGCGGACGCGGTGCGTGTTGAGGGTCGGACGGGGCGGCGGGGAGGGAGCCGGCTCGACGGCGGGCTCCCGGAACCACAGCGTACCAGGGACCGGGCCACAGCTGCGGCGGGGAGAAGCAGGAGACTGCGCTGGCGGGGAGGAAAGACAGTGTCTGGGACGGAGGAAGCCAGCCCGGCCCCGTGCGTGGCCCGCGCCCAGTGGCGCGCGGGGGGACAAGGACTGCCGGGCTGGCCCCCCGGGGCGCGGCTGGCCGGGGCGGGGTGGGGCGGAGCGGGGCACGGTGCCCGCGGCCCCGGGCGCTCGGCGAGCTCAGCGTGTCCAGCTTGGGAGCGCAGTGCACGGCGGCACCATGCGGTCCCACAATTTGGAGCTGATTTTTGACCACGTGGGGCACTTCGGCAGGTAGGGAGTTGGGGGTGGGGAGGAGGAAGGAGGTCTGGCGGAGGGGAGCGGGAGCCACGTGGAGGACGCGCCGGTGGGGTCTGTTTCTTTCCGTTGCAGTGGAGTTCTCGCGCAGCGCTAGTGATCCGAAAACCACTCCCTCTACTTTCGTGGGGAAGTCGGAAGACCCTCATCCAGACTCCTGGCTCCGACCTGGCCTCGTCCTTTCGGACTCTGACGCCAGGATTTCCCCTCCAGCGAGCAGAGGTGCCCCGGGGCCAGCCTCGGGAGTGGTGGGTGCGGGCCCCAGCCGGCCTGCCTGCTGCGGCGGGTGGGACCCGGGTGCGTCCTCTGCGGGAGCCGGAGTCCCCAGGCACGGCCAGAGACGCCGGGTCACCCTAGTAGAGGAGTGCCTGTCCCTGGCGGCCCGTTCCTCTGGTCCGCCAAAGCGGCTCCTCTTTCACTTTCCCGGAGGACTGCTGTCCAGCTCGCCCCGTAGGGTCTCCCTCTGTGCCTGGCAGGTATTGCCCCAGGAACAACCGTTGGTCAGATTTTGTTGCCATTTATAGAAACCTAGTAAGTGCCAGGTACATTGTGTCAGGTGGTTACACACAGTGCTTCATTTGATGCCCTTGCAGAGGAAGTGTTTGCATCCTTATTTTAATGATTGGGAAACTGAGGCTGGTGGGGCCAGGGACCCACAGACACCATATACTGGGACCCAGATTGAGCCACCTGACACCCTCCTTTCATTTGTTAAATTATTTAAGACATTAAAATATTTCATTTATTCATTCATGGAGAAATGCTCCTCTGACCCAGAACGTTTTCAGAGGAGAGGCAGCTGGGTCCGAGGGGCAATACAGCATGACAATCGGAGGAGAACAGAGCCGAGTCTGAATCCTGGCTTGCCTCTTACTTCTAATATGATTCTGGGAATATTGTGCCTCAGTTTCCTATCCACAGAATGAGAATCACAATCATTCCTGCCTTACCTCCCTCCCAGGCTTGTAGTGAAGAGATGATGTGGTGCTGCTCTCCAAGTTGGAAAGTTGCACAAGTGTTGGTTATTATTCCTTGCCCCCCACCCCAAAAAAAGCAGCTGAGCAGTGGGAGGAGGGGCAAGAGGCTCTCTACTGCTTCCTCCTGAGACCTGTATTATTGAACATGGATCTGTGCCTGGCTGTGTCAGAAGCTCTTTCTACATGTTCACTAGAGCTCCATGAGATCAGTGGTATCACTCATTTTACACATGAGAAAAGCGGGGCTTGTGCCTCCATCACAGATCCAGTAATAGCAGGGCAGGATTGGATGTCGCTGGATGCCCATCAGCTTCCACAGCCCACGTTCTCAACCATGATGCTCTCCTGAGCACAATTAGGTACCAACCCCAGGGTTCCACCA
>NW_024423675.1:21250251-21269614 GCF_017311325.1 Ursus maritimus | reverse complement strand
CTTTGCCCTTTGTAAAACATAGATGCTGGAACACAGTCCTGTGAGATCCTGTCACTCCTCAGGGTCATCAAAATCTGTTCTTTATGCTCTGCTCTTGGAGAGCCTGTCCTGGCCGTCAAACTGCTGGTCTTCTCCGAAAGCGGTATTTGTCCTGGTCAAGAGTGGAGTCCAGAAATGTACGTGGAAAACCAAGTTCTGCGGTACACCCGTCAGCACTCAAGTTTAAGAGCCGTGCTTGTAAGGCACGTCCTTTCAAAGTTGCTATGTTCTTGTAGCCTCCAAACCCAACCCGGGCCTCTGCATTCCTGCCTTGGGCTGTCTCGAGACAGAGGCGACCACGCGGACGCGGTGCGTGTTGAGGGTCGGACGGGGCGGCGGGGAGGGAGCCGGCTCGACGGCGGGCTCCCGGAACCACAGCGTACCAGGGACCGGGCCACAGCTGCGGCGGGGAGAAGCAGGAGACTGCGCTGGCGGGGAGGAAAGACAGTGTCTGGGACGGAGGAAGCCAGCCCGGCCCCGTGCGTGGCCCGCGCCCAGTGGCGCGCGGGGGGACAAGGACTGCCGGGCTGGCCCCCCGGGGCGCGGCTGGCCGGGGCGGGGTGGGGCGGAGCGGGGCACGGTGCCCGCGGCCCCGGGCGCTCGGCGAGCTCAGCGTGTCCAGCTTGGGAGCGCAGTGCACGGCGGCACCATGCGGTCCCACAATTTGGAGCTGATTTTTGACCACGTGGGGCACTTCGGCAGGTAGGGAGTTGGGGGTGGGGAGGAGGAAGGAGGTCTGGCGGAGGGGAGCGGGAGCCACGTGGAGGACGCGCCGGTGGGGTCTGTTTCTTTCCGTTGCAGTGGAGTTCTCGCGCAGCGCTAGTGATCCGAAAACCACTCCCTCTACTTTCGTGGGGAAGTCGGAAGACCCTCATCCAGACTCCTGGCTCCGACCTGGCCTCGTCCTTTCGGACTCTGACGCCAGGATTTCCCCTCCAGCGAGCAGAGGTGCCCCGGGGCCAGCCTCGGGAGTGGTGGGTGCGGGCCCCAGCCGGCCTGCCTGCTGCGGCGGGTGGGACCCGGGTGCGTCCTCTGCGGGAGCCGGAGTCCCCAGGCACGGCCAGAGACGCCGGGTCACCCTAGTAGAGGAGTGCCTGTCCCTGGCGGCCCGTTCCTCTGGTCCGCCAAAGCGGCTCCTCTTTCACTTTCCCGGAGGACTGCTGTCCAGCTCGCCCCGTAGGGTCTCCCTCTGTGCCTGGCAGGTATTGCCCCAGGAACAACCGTTGGTCAGATTTTGTTGCCATTTATAGAAACCTAGTAAGTGCCAGGTACATTGTGTCAGGTGGTTACACACAGTGCTTCATTTGATGCCCTTGCAGAGGAAGTGTTTGCATCCTTATTTTAATGATTGGGAAACTGAGGCTGGTGGGGCCAGGGACCCACAGACACCATATACTGGGACCCAGATTGAGCCACCTGACACCCTCCTTTCATTTGTTAAATTATTTAAGACATTAAAATATTTCATTTATTCATTCATGGAGAAATGCTCCTCTGACCCAGAACGTTTTCAGAGGAGAGGCAGCTGGGTCCGAGGGGCAATACAGCATGACAATCGGAGGAGAACAGAGCCGAGTCTGAATCCTGGCTTGCCTCTTACTTCTAATATGATTCTGGGAATATTGTGCCTCAGTTTCCTATCCACAGAATGAGAATCACAATCATTCCTGCCTTACCTCCCTCCCAGGCTTGTAGTGAAGAGATGATGTGGTGCTGCTCTCCAAGTTGGAAAGTTGCACAAGTGTTGGTTATTATTCCTTGCCCCCCACCCCAAAAAAAGCAGCTGAGCAGTGGGAGGAGGGGCAAGAGGCTCTCTACTGCTTCCTCCTGAGACCTGTATTATTGAACATGGATCTGTGCCTGGCTGTGTCAGAAGCTCTTTCTACATGTTCACTAGAGCTCCATGAGATCAGTGGTATCACTCATTTTACACATGAGAAAAGCGGGGCTTGTGCCTCCATCACAGATCCAGTAATAGCAGGGCAGGATTGGATGTCGCTGGATGCCCATCAGCTTCCACAGCCCACGTTCTCAACCATGATGCTCTCCTGAGCACAATTAGGTACCAACCCCAGGGTTCCACCAGGGTCTTTATATATTATCTCGTTTATCCTTCTTGATGCAGAATAGCATTGGGATTACCAGTCAGCTCTGGGGCTGGATGTCTGAATTCCAGTCCTGGCTCTACCACATATTAACTGTATGGTTTTGAGCATTTTAATTACTACGTCCTCATCTGTAAAATGGGGGTAATAATAGTACTCCAAATATTTATTGTAAGGACTCCACATGCAGCCTCCCCTTACATCCTTATGGTAGCCCTATGAGATAAGAGGCACTAATACCATTCTTCCCCTCTGTATTTTAGGGATTAACTCAGGTCATTATGTTAGTTTTTGGCTAAGAAAGAGATCCCTCAGTTGGAAGTTTGTCCCACTCTGGTAACTATTCAGGGTAGGTTCTGTCCCATGGGATCATCCAGGGACCCAAGTGGGTGAGGCAGCTCCACCATCCACAGCATGGGGCCCTCTCTCTGTGCTTGAGGCATCTGTTCCCACTGTCCTCACGCACATTGGTCAAATGAAGCTCTCCATGGTGGGAGAAGAGGAGAATGGATTGGGGGAGACAACTCTTAGACGGCCCTAATAATGTACACAAAAGTCTTAACATTCAGGAAGTTCTCAACAAAGCATGGCTATTATTGTTACCTGAGTCCTGATCCTGGTGGGAACAGTTGCCTTGTGAAAGCAGCATGTAGCAAGGTAAGGGTAACAAGCTAATGCTTACAGGAGAAGGTGAAAACAGTGTGACCAGAGCACAAGACCCCCAGTTTTCTCTGATTTTTGCTTTAACTGTGCTCTTTATTGTTTATAAGTAAAAAGGGAGGTCATTGCATTTTGTTATTTAGCCTTCTTTTAAGGAAACCTAGTGAAAGTGTTAAGTAGGGAAACCTAATTATCTTTCATTTCTCATTAGTCATTTCTAGGGTGAGAAAGCACTATCCTAATCACCTTTAAGAGAGGAAAGCAGGACTGAAGAATTAAAAAGCCATTCCAGGTCTTGTTCTGCAGCCATACTGAAGTTCCATAAAAGTCGGCTTATGGTCCAGGTGACAGGGAATTGAGGAAACACACTCAGGCATCTATGCGGGGATAATCTAAGAACCTGGGTCCCCAAGTTGTCTTGGTTTAAGGAGAGAAATGATTTAAAATATCAGAGTTGGAATGTGGAGTTTGTAGCTGATTCACACCTATGGACATAGGTAGTTTTGTTTTGCCTTGTTTGTTTTGTTTTCAATATATGAAGCTGTTTAGGTTCTTCCTTTTTGACTTCCCCTTAGGAACATCATAATAACTAGCACTTCTATGCACTTACAGTGTGCCATAGTGTTGTACATGTATTCACTCTTTTCATTCCCAGAACAACCCACTTTTTAGTTAAGGAAACTGAGGCACAGAAAGGTTAAGGAGTAAGTTTAAGGATCTATAAGTAACAGACACAAGATTCAAACCTTGGCAGTCTGGGTCTGGAGTCCATGCTCTTAACCATGGTGGGATGCCACCAGTTGTGCTTCTTTGTACAGAATGATATAAATCAAGGACTGAAAGTAATTTCTTCACCTGTCACCCAAATTACGTGGGTCCATTTTCTGGGGATTCTGGTCATCTTTGTTTTTATTTGCTTCTGGGTTTTCTGCCTATTGCGTCTGTGTGATTCTTTTTCCATTAGCGTGTCTCTCTAGCTGTGAACCCAGTGGTGTGTTGTATCTATAAGTATTATCCTGGAGGGGCCTTACGTTGGGCCCGTGGATAACACCTGATGGACAACAATCTTTGTAAGGGACAGAGTGATATGTCACAGTGCTAGATGCTTAGGGAAGTAGGGTCTTGTTTCCTCAAGAAGTTATCCTTGCAACAGGGAAAGGGAAGTTTCAATTGAAAGGATATTTCAGACCTTTCTGGCACATAGAAAGCATAGTTATGTGAACTAGCATGGATTGTTTGGAGACTGATAGGTGGTTTATTATTCCTGGAGTATGAAGTATGCAGGTGAGAGAAGAACATCCCCAAGAATGTTTTTGTGTGGTATGCTAAGGAGTTCAGGTTATTAGGAAGGTCACTTTGCAGAATAGAAGGTATGTTGAAAGGGGAGGAGTTTGGGCAGAGCCCAAAGAAGACCCAGGTAAGAGCCCAGGTGGGAGATAAGGAGGGTCTGGGCTGAGGCAAGGCGTGTGTGAGCAGGGAGGCCTGGACAGTTTTAACAGGTGGAATTAATGGGACCTCCTGGTTATGAAGGAGAAGTGGGAAGGACCTGTTGGCCTTCCACCCCATGCCCCGTATTTCTGGTTTATGTAGAGGATGGTGTCCCAAACTCAAAAACAGTTACACTCCAGGTGGGGCAGGCTTGGGGCTTGGATCGATTTGAGAGTGTACTGAGTTCCTCGTGGGAATTCCAGGTTGAGACATTTAATAGGCATTTGGATAAATAATGTATTGCTCAGCAAGACGCCTCCTTGTCAATCTCGATTGGGTTGCCATCCAGGGCTGAAATCCAGCTGGTAGGCACCATATGGACAGACTGGGTGTGACTTGGTACCCATTCCAATCATGCCTCAGCAGGGCATTGGTGAATACTTTTCCTGCTCTCTGGGTCTTGCAGATATAAAATGTTTAAATTGATATGTTACATATACACAGAAATTATGTGCCGTAATTTACAACCTGACGAATCATCATAAAGTGAACATAGCCATGTTACCACTGCTGGACCACCCATTCTCATGCTTTCTCCCAAGCACTACTCCCTCCCCCTCCCCCACTCACTACTGTCCTCATATCTACCGCCATAGGTGAGTTTTGCCTGATTCTAAAGATTTTATTTATTTAATTGAGAGAGAGAGAGAGAACGCACGAGCACAAGCACAGACAGAGAGGGAGAGGCAGGGACCTGATGTGGGGCTTGATCCCAGGACCCTAGGATCATGACTTGAGCCAAAGGCAGACACGTAGCTAACTTAGCCACCCGACTGAGTTTTCCCTGTTTCTAAACTTTATATAAACAGAGTAAAAAATCATGTACTTTTGGTCTGGCTTCTTTTGTTCAACATCATATATGGGAGGTTCACCCATATTGTATGTCACAGTACTTTGTTGATTTTCACAGGTGTAGAGTATGTCATGGCACGAATATTCCACAACTTTTCATTTACTGTTAATAGACATTTAGATTGTCTCCAGGTTGGGCTTATCCTGCGTAGTCTTTCTTGTCTACATCTTTTAAGGTGTAGTATGAGGGTGAGAGAAGGAAGGTGAGAGAGAAGCTCACAATCATCCCCAAGAAGGTTTTTGTATGGCATGCTAAGGAGTTCAGGTGTTAGGAAGGTCACTTTGCAGAATGGAAGGGCAGGAGTTTTGTACCCACATTCTGTTGGGTACATACCAGGGAGAGGAAACACTCTGTTGCTGAGTGTGCCTGTGGTCAGCTGCCAGACAGATTTGCAGAGTGGTTATAACACATTATACCCTCACAAGCTGTTTATGAAAGTTCCAGTTGCTCCACAACGATTGTTAAATATTTTGAATGTCAAATCTTGTATCAACAGATTGTTCAGCCAGAGAATTCAATTTCCTAGGGTAGAGTCTCTCATCCATATCAGAATCTCTTAGGAAACATTTTAAGCTTGTATAGAGTTCTGGATCCTACCTCAGATGTCCTGAGCCATATCACTAGGGGTGGGACAGAGAAAACAAATCCTAGCTTCAGAGGCCTGCCAGGGTGGGTGCTCTGTTGGAGTGTGTGTGCGTGTGTGTGTAGGTAGCTATAGCATTGACTATGGGGTTCAGGCTGGCTGGGGAAGGAATTGAAGCCAAGAAGGCGGCAATGAACTAGAGAAGCTGGTGGGGTCCAAAGACCGGGCACCTGGTTGGTGCTGGGGATGTGCGGTCAGTTGGAAGGACTGGGGGAGCTGGGAGGATGGGAAGTTGTGGTCAGCAGAATGTGAACTTTTCAATGGTGGAGCCATTCCAGGGGATGAATCTATTTAGTTACCAACCCAGACACTAAAGTGCATGATCCAACACACAGTGACAAGGACAAGGCCGAATAAGGTGTTATGTACAGCACAAGCAACAGGTGTAAACTCTGTGAGGGAAATGGGGGAACCTCTGCTGTGCAAGAACATGCCCATCTAGAATCCTCCTGATGGCAGCAGAACTGCTCAGATGGAATTCTCTAATAGGGCCCTTCTAGCTAATGATCATCCTTATCGGCTGGGAAATGCTTCCTGAGGGATTGCCAGGAAGGGAAGAAAAAGCTTCCGAATTCACAAGCCTGTTGCCTGGGGGCAGGTGATCCACCAGCCTTGCCAGGTGCTCACAGGTAGTTCAGTGTGTGCCGTGGGCAGAGCCTTGACCCCGGGGCTCTACCGTGACATCTGGCAGCCTCTGCCCGGGGGGCTAGTGACCTGCAGGGCTGAGGGTTCCAGCACCGCCCTTCCGCTGTGATCTTAGCCTCTCGGGATCTTCTGAGTCACAGCAAGTCGGGCTTGTCTTCCCAGCCTGCTGTTCCTGTCTAGCCTCTCTGTGTGGACTAGGCAGATTTCTGATGGTTTTTCTTTGGGCAGGGGCACCTTTTCTGGAAAAACAGAGTTGGCTCACCTTTAGCCCCAAGGCCTCAAGCTTCAGGGCTCTAGGCTCTTCTCTTGGTCGCCCATCCCCCAAAGACCCTGAGAATAGTATTTGTCTGTTCTCCCTCCCTCTCTGTTGCTAGAAAAAAGTCACTTGATTTTTGCTTACCTTAAGCTTTGCGTTTTTCTTTTCTGAGCTAGCTGCCGGGGCCAGTGCCAGATACGGAATTGAATTCTGAAACTGTGGCCAGCTCTGGCATGTGGTGTCCTGATAGCCACAACCCATTAAACTGATCCCATCTTACTTCTTTATCTACATGGGGTTCTATGAGAAGTGAGGAATGGGGGCCATGTACCATCTTGGCAGTCATCCCTGAGGACTTGGAGGGCTAGCCAGCTTGATAACTTCACATCACCACCCCTCCGACTTTGCTTAGCTTTGCCAACTTGTGATAGTCTTCAAAGTGGGGTGTGTTCACCCCTGTGGTGGGCAAAGATGATCTTTTGGAGTACCATAAGAAACACCTATTTTACATATGAATGTATGTTTATAAGTAAATATATATGCAAATTTTTATTTCAACCTGCACAAGATGTTAATGAAACATATAAATGTCGTGGATCCATATATGCTAATTTTATACATCTGTGCACGCACACACACATACACACATTCATTTTTTTTTGCTGTTGGAGAACCCAGTCAAAAAAACACTTTTTCACAATTTTTTATACACTGGCCTCTTGAGCCCCTCTCTTTACCAGAAGCACTCAGTATGCATTAACCTCAGCGCTGTTCGTTTTAACCCCGAGGGATTCTGTGACATTCTGCAGAGCCCGCACTACACACTGTGCTGGGTGCCACTGGAGATTCTAAAGTGACTGCATTACAGGTTCTGCCTTCGTGGGACTTTCATTCAACCTTTCACGGGAGCCTTTTTGTTGTTGTTGATGTGGTAGGGAAATAGAAAACATTCACCTGGGGTTCTTTAAAAACTCAAACATAAATAACAGAACGGTACTTTAGCTGTCTATCGCAGCCAGGAAAGAGAAAGAAAGCAGTGGGAGAGAAAATGAGTAAATGAATGACGGCGGAGCAGGGGAAGCAAATAGCAAAGCTGGCCTGGGAGGAGCGGGCAGTGAAGGGTAAAGAGGGGCTGAACGGGGAGGTGTTTCCTGTGGAGGGATGAGAGGCAAGGGGAGGAAACCCTGAAGCCAGCAGTTCTCACAGTGTGCCCTGAGCCATCTCTGGGTCTGCAAGGCCCAAACCGCTGTCATAGTAACACACAGAGACAATTAGTTGCCATCTTTACTCTCGTTTCTCCTGAAGGTGCAATAGAGTTTTCCAGAGGCTAGCTGAGAGGTAATAATGTATCAGATTGAATACAGACACTGACTGGAGAAACTAGCCGTCTTCTATTAATCTAAATGGTGTGTGTGTGTTTTTAAGATTTTAATTTGAAGCAATCTCCACACCCAACATGGGGCTCGAACTCACTACCCCAAGATCCAGAGTCACAGACTCCACCTACTAAGCCAGCCAGGCGCCCCTATGAATCTATTTAAATGTAAAACACCACCATTCTTCTTACTAAGTTTGTTTCATTTTGTTTTGAAAACTATAGCTAGATGTTCTTTAATGTGAACACGCAGTGGGCTTATTAATATGTTTAAGTGGATGAATAGATATTTAAAATGTTCTTCGTGTAGTTTCTAATACATACTGACCAAACTCATATAAAGACAAGGCCCTTGTAAAAATCCTCAAGATTTTTAAGAATGTAAAGGCTCTTGAGAACAAGTGAGCTAGAGGATGGTCAGAAGCGCCTTCCAGTGAGGGGGAGCGCCAGGACCAGGTGGGGGGCTGCTCCGAGAAGTAGGCAGGGAGATGAAGGTCACATGTGTCAACAGTGCAATTTGGCATCAGTGTGCTCTGACGGGACCTATTTTCTACTTCCTGTTATGACGGTTTTATAGTAACTGTCTTCATTGTCTGCACTGATCGTTTTAAAACTGAATATTGAAACCATCTGCCCAAAGGGGGCTGTTCTCACTCTTTATTCCAGGGGTTTGAAATGAGTGGGGCAGTCCAAATGTTATGTCTTCCACCCTGCTGTCCTGTGGGCACCGTTGTCCTTGTGAGACAATTTTTATTTCAGACAATATGTCTGTGTTGGTTTGAGCCTGTAAATTTGGAGACTCTACATTTGTTTTTAAATTTAGAATACAATTATATTTTTTTGGATACTTTTGGATTTACAGAAAAGTTGCAAAGATAGTACAGAGTTCCTGTATGTCCCTCAGGCAGTTTTCGCCACTGGGAGCACCTTACGTTACCACGGCACATTTGCCAAACGAAGAAGCTGACGTTAGTGTATTACTATGATGTAAACTCCAGACTCTATACAGGTTTCACCAGGTTTTCCATTAACGCTCTCTTCATGTTGCAGGACCTAACTCAGGGTCCTGCACTGCATTTAGGTGGTATGTTATCCTACTCTCCTCTAGTCTGTAGTAGTTTCTCAGTCTTTCCTGTGTTTTTTGTTTTTGTTTGTTTGTTTTTATGTTTTTTTTTTTTTTATGACCTTGGCCATCCTTAGGCATTTTGGCCAGGCAACCTGTAGAATGTCTTACAATCTGGGATTATCTGTTGTTTTTCTCATGGTTAGATTGGGGTTATGGCTTTTAGAAGGTACCGCAGAGGTGAAGTGCTCGTTTATCACATCGTATGAGGCGGTGCATGACACCCACACAACATCACTGGGCATGTTAACCTTCAACATTTGGTTAAGATAGCATTTGTCTGATTTCTCCCACTGTAAAGCTACTGTCTTTTCCTTTTTCCTACTGTATTCTTTGGGAAGGACTCACTGTGTCTTAGCCTGCCCTCCAGAAGTAAAGAGTGGGAATCCCCCTCCATCTCCTGTAGAGGGGGAATGTCTATCGATAATAATTGGAATTCTACTGGAAAAAAGATTTGTCTCTTCTCTCCTTTTTGTTTGTCCAACCAGGTAGTGCATTTGTCAGGATTCTCCAGAGAAACAGAATGGATAGGATATATCAATAGATAGACGTAGATGTAGGTAAGAGGAGATTTATTACAGGAATTGGTTCACACAATTATAGAAGCAAGAAGTGCCACAATGTGCCCTGTGCAAGCAGGAGACCTGGGAAAGCCAGTGGTGCAATTCAGTCCTAGTCCAAAGGCCTGAGAACCACAGGCCTGATGGTTTAAGTCCCAGGCAGAGTCTGAACCAAGAGCACCAATGTCTAAGGGCAGGAGAACATGGATGTTTCAACCCAAGCAAAGAAAGCAATTAGTCCTTCCTTGGCCTTTTTGTTCTATTCAGGCCCTCAACGGATTAGATGATGCCCACCACATTGACAAGGATGATGTTTACTCAGTTTACTGATTTAAATGCCAGTCTCTTCTGGAGATCCCTCACAGACACATCCAGATGCAATGTTTTACCAGCTGTCTGGGCATCCCATGGCCCAGTCAAGTTTATTCATAAAATTAACCATCACAGGTTAATCACCCTTTGTCAACTTGTAACCCATATGGATCTCCTTAAACCAAACTTAACTCTAAGTAAAGACAATAACAAGGTCTTAATTGACATGATTGAACTATCCTGAATACAACCTGTAATACACTAATCCTGTCCCCAGAAGGGGAGGTAAAGGCCTTTGATGATGTTTACTCTTCTGATATTCTATAACTGAAATATTATGATGTAAAGGTATTTAAAAACTGATATAAAGTCAATACATCTTATGTTATATGAAAAGAGAATAAGGAAGAAAACAAAGAGATTTGTTTAATATATGTCTATACACACACATTCATAACAAAATAAGGAAGAAATACTCATGACAATTACAGTCTTTGTTTCTGTAACTAGTCACGTGGTTGTAGGTGGTATTTATTATAACTACCTTCTTTCATGACCCATTTTATATTCTCTTTGCCTTAAGCAAACATCTCAGTTGGCTGTGGACCTTTACCTGATAGAGTGACCCACTCTTTATTCCTGAAGGGTCTGGACCATTAGTAGTCCTGCCTGGATTGTGTTGTAATTTTCCACTGACCTTCATCACAGGGCACGGTAATACTCAGAGACACCCTAAGGGATCACCTGTATTGCAGACATATTCTTCCTTACCGCCAATTTCCCCTTGGTTGTCAGGATCGATCACTCCAGCCAACATTGTAACTCCCTTCTTTGCCTTTTAATTCAGAGGCCTGAGGAATCCAGAATGGCCAGGCAGCCGTCATTATTTCCAGTTCAGTGGAATCATTATTGTGTCTCCTGGTGGAAACATTCTTCCCTCTGGAATTAAGTTCTTTAGGCTAGCAGAGTGTAAGGGTGTGGGAACAGGAAGCAAAAATTTTGTTAATGGTTTCCCTAGGTGTAACAGTGAGTGGTGCAATTGCCATTTCTACCCCTTAATTCCTGGACTCGTGAGTGCTCACTAGGAGAGAAATAGGACCATATATTGGACCTTGGTTCAGAGCATACACAGCTTTCTAGAGAATCTCATCCTAGCCCTGCATAATATTGCCACCAAGCTAGCTTTGGAATTGAGTCTTCAAAAGACTCTTCCACCATTTTATCAAACCAACTGCTTCAGGATAGTAGGGAACATGGTAAGATCAGTAAGTTTGATGAGCAGGGGCGCATTGCCACATTTCTTTTGCTGTGAAGTGAGTTTCTTCATCATAAGCAGTGCTACATGGAATACCCCAAGGGTGGATAAAGCATTCTGTAAGTATGATAGTTTTGGCAGAAGCATTGTGCAGAGAAGGTAAATGTATATCCAGAGTATCTATTTTAGTAAGGACAAAATGCTGCCCAAATGGTTCTGTAGAATAAGCAGACACTTGCCCCAGGAGTGGTGCCATATTGGGGCTCAGTGCTGGTCTCAGCTGCTGGCAGATTGGGTACTCAGTGGTGTCTGTAGCTAGATTAGCTCACCAAGATGCTGAACCCATGCATAACCTCTGTCTCTGCCACCATAACCACTTTGTTCATTAGCCCAATGGGCAATGACAAGATGGCTTGGAAAAGAAGCCAGCTAGTATCCATAGAATGGATCATCCTATCCACTTGATTATTAAAATCCTCCTGTGCTGAGGTCACCCTTTAGTGAGCACTCACACGGAACACAAATATCTTCACATTTTTTTGCCTATTCCTAGAGGTCTATCCACATACCTCTTCTTCAAATTTCTTTGACACAAGTTTTCTGATCATGTGCCTTCCAAGTCCTTGACTATCCCGCTAAACCATTGGCTACAGCTTATGTGTTGATATATGATCACATGTCTGGCCATTTCTCCTTCCAAGCGAAGTGTACAACTAGGTGCATTTGTCAAAGTTCTGTTCACTGGGAGGATTTCCCTTCACGACTGTCCATCAGGCCTGCCCCAGAGAGGGGCTGTAGGGCTTCAACTGTCCACTTTCAGGTGGTACCTGCACATTGTGTGGAACCATCTGTAAAATCAGGCCCAAGTCTTTCACTCTGTCAGCTGACTGTAGGGAACTCCCATGAGGCCCTTGGTGCAAGGTAGGAGAGAGAAGGCAGTGTTTAAAGACTTAAACATGGGACTGGAAACTGTAAAACTTCTAGTAGAAAACAGGGGAAAGCTTCCTGACGCTGATCTTGGCACTGATGTCATAGATACGACATCAAAAGTACAGGCAACAGAAAACAAAAATAAACCAGTGGGGCTACATGAAACCAAAAAGCTTTTTCACAACAAAGGAAACAATCAACAGAGTAAAAAGGCAACCTACAAGATGGGAGAAAATATTTGCCAACCATATATCTGATAGGGAGCTAATTTCCAAAAAAAAAAAAAAAAAAAGGAATGCATACAACTCCAAACCAAAAAATTAATGACCTGATTAAAAAATGGGCCCATGACTTGAATAGACAGACACTTCCCCAGGGAAAATATACAAATGGTCAATAGGTGTATGACCTATGTATGTATGTATGCCTTTTGTCATTAATCATCAGGGAAATGCAAATTAAAAGCACAATGAGATACCATCTCACACCTGTCAGGGTGGCTATTATTTAAAAAAACAAAGGACCACACATGTTGGTAAGGTTGTAGAGAAATTGGAGCGCTTGCATGCTGCTGGTGGGAACACAAATTGGCGTAGCCACTGTGGAAACCAGTATGGAGATTCCACAAAAAATTGAAAAATAGAACCACCATATGATCCAGCAATCCCACTTCTGGGTATATATTTAAAAGAATTAAAAACAGGATCTCGGAGCGGTATTAGCACTTCCGTGGTAATGGGTATTCCGTGGGGAGCCCTAGTCACAGTAGCTAAGATGCAGAAGCAACCTCAGTGTGTATCCACAAAGGAATGGATGTACCTACAATGGAATACTATTTCAGCCTGAAAAAAGAAGGAAATTCTGCAATACGCATCAATATGGATGAACCTTGAGGACGTTTTGCTAAGTAAAATAAGCCAGACACAAAAAGACAAGTATTGCCTGATTCCACTTATAGGAGGTTTCTAAGATAGTAAAATTCATAGAAATTAAAGACTGGAGTGGTGGCTACCAGGGGCTAGAGGGGAGGGGGCAATGAGGAGTTATTAATCAACAGGTGTAAAGTTTCAGTTAAGTAAGATGAATAAACTCTAGAAATCTATATAATACTGTACTTACAGTCAATTGTTAACAGGATAGATATAATATTAAGTGTTCTTACCACAATTAAATAAAAAAACCCACTTTAATCAGAAAAAAAAGAAAAGCAGCAGCAGCCAGTGTAGCAGGTGTGGGGACTGTAGGCATTTGGCCCACTTCTTTATGTTACTTGTGCCCTCAGGACCTGCTCACCCAATCATGTATATTCCACCTCTGTTTGATGATGGAGCGTTGACCTGTGCATGCTCAACTTTATGGCTTGGGACATCAGGTAACACCCAGTTCGTTTTGGGCAGCTCAGGTCGTATGGTAACTCAGTGGCCCACGATCAAGTGTTCGATTTATACTGAGACCCAATAGTGGGCCAAGAGCTGTTTCTGAAAAGGAGAGTAGCTATCTGCAGAGGGTGGCAGGGCTTTGTTCGAAAATCCTAAGTGCCCGTGGTAGGATCTACCTGTAAAAGCCTGGCAGAGGCTCCAGAAGGCATCCGTATGCCACTGGCACTTCAAGCACCATTGCATCTGCCATGTGGCCCAAGTGACAGAGCAGCCTGGACGAGTTGCAGGGCCTTTTCTTGTTCTGGGCTTCACTCAAAACCAGCAGCTTATCAAGTCATTCAGTAACTGGGCCCGAGTAACACCCAAATGAGGAATATGTTGCCTTCCAAACTCAAAGAGGTCAGGTAGGCATTGTCATTCAGCCACTCAGAGAATGAGGTTCTGTGTTTGATTTTCAACAATTTCAGGCCTGTGGCTACAGGAGATAAGGCTCTCTTTCAGCACACACCTAGTTCTTAGGCTGTTTAGGCAGTGCTGGAGCTGGGAATTCAAATCCTTTGAGCTCATCTCTTTTCTTTCACTTGTTTGTCCAGGGACATTAGGAGCAACCAGCTAATGCCGTTACATTCTTTAGTTCGCAAAAAATGTTTGAAAGCATCGTATACAGAGTCACTGAGCCCCTTATAAGTGGTTGGTTAGGAGTAGTCAATGCAGATATTTTGTGTATTTCTTTCTTTTTCCTTTCTTTTCTTTCTTTCTTTCTTTCTTTCTCTCTCTCTCTTTCTTTCTTTTTTCTTTCTTTCTTTCTTTCTTTCTTTCTTTCTTTCTTTCTTTCTTTCTTTCTTCTTCTTTGAGAGGGAGAGAGAGGGGAGGAGGGGCAGAGGGAGAAAGAGAGAATCTTAAGCAGCCTCCACGGCCAGCATGGAGCCCGATCGATACAGGGCTTGATCTCAAACCCTGAGATCATGACCTGAGCCAAAATCAAGAGTCAGACCCTTAACTGACTGAGCTACCCAGACACCCCAATTTTGTGTACTTCTATAAACAGTTCACACTGTGAACTGTCTGTGCCCTCCTTCCTGCTGGAAATAGTCATTAGTGCTTTTAAATCTAATCAGATTAGACAACCAATTTCAGAAACCCCAGAACCAATTTGGAAACTCATTCTTAAAGTTCTGTTCCTTTGGAACTACTACCAAAGTCTGTATTCATCAAGGTCCTCTAAAGAAGCAGAACAAATAGGATATATAGAGAGAGACAGATGAGAGATGTGTTATAGGAATTGGCTTATGGAGGCAGACAAGTCGCACAAGGAGCTGTCTGGGGGCTGGGATCCAGGACAGCCAGGGGTGTACTTGGAGGTCCCAGTCTTAAGGCCTGAAAAGTGGGGGGCTGATGATGTAAGTCCTGGTCTAGTTACTAGCAGGCTGGGTCCGAGGACCCAGAAGGAGTCCCGCAGGACCAACCAAGAGAGTACCTGGCTGTGCACAGGATAGAAATCAAAGTTGAGCCAGCAGGAGGGGAAAGCAGAGTTTATGGAAAGTATAGAGAAAGTACAGACAGACTCTAAAAAATCATTAACTCTGTGCTCCTTACAAGGAGGACATACTGTTTGCATTCTGAGGCATGTATGAAGTGGGGGTGCTGGTCATAGCAAGAATAGAAGCAGGAAAAGGAGCAAAAAGCAGGTTTTTATGGAGTCCTTCAGTTTCCCTATTTCAGTCTGAGTCCAAAAGCCTGCGAACCAGGAATTCCAATGTCCAAGGATAGGAGGAGACGGATGTCTCAGCCCCAGCAGAGAGAGCAAATTTGCCCTTCCTCCACCTTCTGTTCTAGTCAGGCCCTCGGTGGATTGAGGATGCCCAGCCACTGGTGAGGGCAATCTTCTTTACTCAGTCTACCCGTTCAAATGTTAGTCTCACGAACACATCCAGAAATAATGTTTACCAGCTGTCTGGGCTTAGCCCAGTCTTGCTGACACATAAAATTAAACAAAACATTATAGACTTGTATATTTATTTTATACCTTGTGATATACCATGCTATTTATTTTGTTGCTCAAATTGTTTCAGCCTTGCCCCTTGGGAGCTTTTTCAGATTGATTTCCGTGTCCCTTTGACCTGCCCCTAACCTTTTGTATTTTGACTGCTTCTTTACTTTCTGATTCCACAAGATGCTTTAGGTGTATTTTTAATTTTCCCTGTCCTGGTCTTAAATCAGCCATTTTTCCTGGTTCCTTTTACTGGAGAATGGTATTTAGAAAACAAGACCTGGGCCCTGGGTGTGCATGTTGCTATTGGGATGTTGATGCAGGTTGGCCAGGTTCAAGGACCCAAAGGGTGTCTCTCAGGACCAGCCAGGAGAGTCCTTGGCTTCGCATAGGATAGAAATCAAACGTGAGCCCAGAGCAAATGAGAGCAGAGTTTATTGAAGACAGAAAGAGAGCAGATACAGACAGAGCATGTGGGAGAGTCAGAAAGGAAAGGAGAGTGAGTTTCGTCTTTGCTTGGAGTCTGGAGTTTTTATTGGGAATGATGGTCTCATGCAGGGTCTTCTCAGGCATCAGGGAACAAAGATGAGTGTTTAGGTGTCCTCTATAAGTTACTTATGCCCTGGAGCCAGGGGTCTTGGAAAACGTTCATGATGACCCTACCTGGTCACTCCTTAGATGCTCTCTACTGTGCTGGAAGTCTCCAAAGAAATCTGAACTCCTTGGCCTTTAAAAGGAGGACATACATTATCTGTTCTATAAGGCATGTGTAAGGTGTGGGTATAGGTCCTAGCAAGAATAGAAGCAGGAAAAGGAGCAAAAAAGTAGTTTTTCATGGGGTCCCTTTAGTTCCCCTGTCTCCATGTCATTGCTTGTGGGCTCTCCGAACAGAGCTATGTATATATACTAACAAATAATATATGTATACACACACACACACACACATATATATACACACAGAGACATCTGTAATTATTTCTGCATTTATCCGTCTGTATATATATTAAGCTAAATGTGATGAACACCCTTCATATTTACTTATAGTCTTTTTTAGCCCACAGGCCAGATACAATAACTTCTTTTCTTCTCTTTGCAGATTTCAGATCTTCCTCTATTTTATATGTGCCTTCCAGAACATCTCTTGTGGGATCCACTACTTGGCCTCTGTGTTTATGACAGTGTCCCCCTACCATACCTGCAGGCCTCCGGGCAACGTGAGTCGGGTTCTTTCCCACAATACCTCTAGTTGGAAGTTGGAGGACATCTGGATCCTGTTTTTCACAGGCCATGAAGATCAGATTATAGTGCAGCTACAGAATGGTGAGGTCTGGGAGCTCACAAGTTGTCACCGATTCCGGAGGGATGACAGGTCTGGTTTGGACTCTGATTATAATGGCCATAAGAGTAGCTTTCCTTGTGTGGATGGCTACATCTATGACAAGAGCAAGTGGGACAGCACCGTGGTGACTGAGTGGAATCTGGTCTGTAACCGAGAATGGTTCGCCAAGATGATCCAGCCCGCATTTATGTTGGGAGTCCTGGTGGGAGCGATGATTTTTGGCTACCTTTCTGACAGGTAAAATGAAGTATTTAGGGGTGTTGCATCAGTGTAGGGTTCATGTTCTTATCTGGTTTTCTTAGAGGTCAGGAAATTATGTTCAAAACTGTAGTCATTTCCATACCTCCTATCTAAATACCTACCTCTTTGCTGATCTGTTATTTAGGTAGACACAAAACACATAGTGATTAGAGCATGGGTTCTGAAGACAGCCGGCCTGGGTTCAGATCCTGGTTCTACCACTTACTAGCCATGAGCCCTGGGAAAATGGCATAACCTGTGTTTCAGAAACTGGTTTGTAAGCTGGCGATGAAAATAATAGCACTCACTTCAAAGGGTTATTGCAAAATTAATGCAGAAAAAGTACCTTGGACGTATAACCACTCAATAAATACTGGTTATTATTTGAATATATATACATATACATATTTAGATAGACTTGCTTTTTAATAGACGTAGCCTGGTTCTAAGCAGTAATATCTATGAAATTGTGGATTTGATACACTAGCCATATTTTCTTAAAAAACACACATTAAAATGGATATATAGCACTTAAATAGCCCAAAGTTCATCTCTTTGTGGACATGGACTGCATTTTAAGTACCTGTGCTAATGCACAGAGATGAATTTATTTGATCCCCATAGTTGGGGATTTTACAGGCATGTGCTGGGCCCTGGGAACCTGAAGGCAACAGCTTAGGTCAAAATCCCTGCCCTTGGGGTGTGCTAGTCTAATGGGGCCAACAAATGTGTCCAAAATAAAAGTATAGAGCTTTGTTGTAGTGGGGGCCATACTAGAAGTGAAAGCAAATGGAGGCAAAGCCTATGGAAGCCTAAAGGGAGGAGTGCCCAGGTCTCCCCACCTCTAACTCACATCCCATGAGGTGCCGTTTGAATAATGAAATTAGAGAAGTGGAGTCTAGTTGTTATTTGGTGGCTGACGGTATGTTTCTATGATTCAGAATCTTCTGTTCCATAGCTGCCTTCCGGGTAGTTGTGTGGAAGGTGTGGAAATTAGGTCAGTCAAAGCCAAAACACATGATTAAAACGCACCATGAGTGAGAGTCAGCAGAAGCAGTAGGCAGCAAAAGCAGCCCTTGTGCACAAAGTGCCCACTGACAGATGAACGGATAAAGAAGTTGTGATATATAAATAGTATATTAATATAATACATTTTATCATCATTAATATATTACATATTAATATATTATTTATTATATATCAATAACTTGCAATAAAATGTAATATGTTAATAATATATAACATAACAATAATTATATAATGACTATATAATATACATATATAGTATAAATAAAAACAAATTAAATAAATTAAATAAATATACAAATAAATATAAATATACAATGAATATTATATAATAACTAATACTTGATATAGAATAAAATAATTGATAAATATTAATACAATAATATTAATAAATTATAACAAAATGTAATAATATAATGTATAATATATACTATTATATGGCTGAATAATATTCCAGCCATGTAAAAGAACAAGAACTTGCCATTTGCAACATGGATGGACTTGGAGGGTATTGTGCTAAGTGAAATAAGTGACAGAAAGTCAAATATCGTATGATTTCACTTATATGTAGAATCTAAAAAACAAAACAGATGAATAAACAAATAAGCAAAAAGCAGAACCAGACCCATAAATACAGAAAACAAACTGATGGTTACCAAAGGGGAGATGGTGGGGGGGGTAGGTGGAATGAATGAAGGGGAGTGGGAGATACAGGCCTCCAGTTACAGAATGAATAAGTCATGGGGATTAAAGGTACAGCCCAGGGAATATAGTCAATGGTATCGTAATAGCATTGTGTGGGGACAGATGGCAGCTACACTTGTGGTGAGCATAGCATAAGGTATAGAGTTGTTGAATCACTATGTTGTACACTTGAAACTAATGTAACAGATGTCAACTATACTTCCCTTTAAAAAAAAGTTTAAAAAATGCCATTGCAAAAAACTAAAAATATAAAATATGTATGGATAAATCTGTGAAAAAGTGTATAAGCCCTTTATGGAGAAAATGACAAACTTCAAGAATCAAATAATTAAGGTAAGTAGATATATCATTAGACAAGCAGTCGATTGTTCCTTGGGGGACCCCGAAACAGTAGTGCAATTATAGGTATAACTATGGAACAAATAAGGCATTGTACATCA
>NW_024423675.1:21178398-21250246 GCF_017311325.1 Ursus maritimus | reverse complement strand
AGGAAAAGGATTAATAAGTGGTGCTGGGACAACTGTATAGCCATATAGAAGAAAATGCAACTGGTGTCCCTTCCTCACACCTTATAGTACAAACATCAGAAGGATTAAATGTACATACGTGAAAGGAAAAACAATATAACTTTAGAAAGATAATAGGGGTGAATATTTTCAGAACCTAATCAAAGGAAGGGAAGATCTTTTTTTAAGACACAAAAAGCACTAACCATGAAGGAAAAAATGGATAAATTTGACTTCCCTAGAATTTATGTCCATGAAAAGACACCAGTAAGAGAAGAAAGACAAGCCAGAGAGAAAAAGAGAGAGAGAGAATATTTGTTTCACATATAACTAAAAGATTAGAATCCAGAATACTTAAAGGACTTTTATATCAATAGGAAAAAGACAACCCAATAGAAAACTGGGAAAAAGATTTGAAGTCACTTCATAAAAGAGAAAATCCAAATGGCTAATGGAAAGCTGAAAAAGATGTTAATGATCTATAACCATACCATTTATTTTTGACCAGTTGTCAAAAGTAGAAAGTCTTGTAATGCCAGGTGTTGGTGAGGATATGGGGGAATAGGATCTCTCACCCTGCTGGTGTGAATGCAAATTGAGAATGCAAATCAGGAAAACTTAGAATGGTTTCTCATTATACAGAAAAGTTGGTGATGTGCACAGATCACATGTCCTAGGGCTTTGACCCTGGAGATGCCCTTGCACATGTCCACATGGGTCAGTGCATCAAAAGGCTCCTACGGCATTGTTGCCACCAGCCTGGCCATGCAAGGAACCCAAACATACTTCAGCCATATTTTAGACACATGTATTGCAGTATATCTGGCTGTGGAATGTGTGGCCATGCAATGAATGAAACATAGCTACACAAACAACAGAGATGAATCTCCAAAAATAGTATTGAGCGAAAGAAGCAAGACATAAAATAATACATACAGTACTGTTCAGTGATAGAAAGTTCAAAAACTAGCAAAAGTAACCTATCTTGTTTAGGGCTGCCTATAAACGTGGTAAAATGGAATGAAAAGCAAGGAATTGATGGTTGCCAAAATTAGGATAATGGTCCCTCCAAAAGGGGGCAAAGAGTTTGGGGTTTGGAATCAAAGGGAGGTGTGAGAAGCTATTGGGAAGGTGGCAATGATCTCTTTCTTACTTTGGGTTGTGATTTCCTAGATGTTTGAGTCTTTATTATTCTCCAAATTGTACATATGTATTTTTATGCATTCTTATGTATGTATGATATATTATAATAAAAAAGCAAAGAAATAAGATCTGATCCCATCCTTATGGAGCTAACAGTGTAGGAGAAAGACTTTTAAACAGATAATTTCAATGAAATGTGATCAATGCTTTTAAAATAATAACTCACATTTATGCACCATTTACTGTGCACTAGGTACTATTTTAAATGTCTTGTGTATTATCTCATTTAATTACTTAAAGAAGTCTGGGAGGTAGGCACTATTGGCCCTATTTTAAGTACTGGTGTGGAAAAGGAGGCACAGAAAGTTTATTTGGAAAGTAAGCAGTGGAGCTGGGATTTGAACCCAGGTCTGAATGCCTCATTACTACAGTGCGTTGTCTCTTCATTTCTGCCACAAGACCACAGAGAATGGACAGAAAAGGCTGCACATTTGACCTGGGTTTTGAATGCTCACTAGGGAAGGCTTTCTAAGGGGGAGGGAACAATTTCGTGCCCCGAGAGAGCCTAGAGCGTTCAGGGAATTGTGGGGAGCTCCATTTGGCAGAAGCATAGGATGGATGAAGGAAGTGAAGCAAAACCACACCCAGAATTGTTTTTATTTCTGGGAAGTGTGGGAGGGGGGTGCACTGGTGTGACATTAGGAGGGCCGGTTGGGGGGCCACTGGGGTGAGAGATGTAGGAAGTGGTGAAGGCCCAAATGAAGGCAGGAGAGACAGGGAGGGAAAGATGGAGACATATCTTAAAAGAGCAGCAGGGGGAGCAGCAGGCAGAGGGAGAGGGAGAGCAGGCTCCCCGCAGAGTGAGGAGCCCAATGTGGGACTCGATCCCAGGACCCTGGGATTACGACCTGAGCTGAAGGCAGACGCTTACCCGACTGAGCCACCCCTGTGCCCCGAGGAGGCATTTTTAAACTGACATAATTTTGTGGCCACTATGCAGGAGGAAGAGGATTTGGGGGGAAGAATATCAACCAGCTCAGGAAACACGAGGGAAAGAGCCACCTTAGAAGAACGGGAAACATGTTTGAGTGTATTTTCCAATGAGCGTGTCCTATCCCTGGATTAAGAAAAAAGGGGAAAATCAGAATACCACCACCAGCAATAACAAAAGAGGACAGCAGTGCAGGACGTGCAAATGGAGAAGAACCACTAGGAGCCGAAGGCCAGGGGGCCGTTAATAACGTGTATTTAGGAATCCGAGCCAGGAGAGCGGATGACGTCACAAGGGCAGAGAGCGTACAGTAGAGGACTTCAGGAAATGCCAGCATTGAGGCAGGTGGGCCCTCAGGACGGTACGGGCCAAACCTGGAGAGGGGTGTTCTGCAAACCCATGGGGAGCGGGCCTTCAGGAGCAGGCATGGTCAGTGGCACTAGAGAACACAGGCAGGTCGGGACTGAGAGAGGCAGCCTGGAGGTCCCTGGGGACTGGAGAGCCATCTCAGAAAAGTCAGTGGCGACCCGGTGGTCACTGGCTAAGGAACCGCAGGAGCTGAGGAAGTAGGGATTTCTTAAGGATAAGCCATCAGTGCGGGAAAGGCAGGATGTAATGTGGCTGAAGGAGTGATGGGGTCCAGAGAAGGTTCTTGTCCTTGGCTGGAAAAGACTTAAACTGAAAGGAAGGAGTCAGAGGAGAGAGAGAAAGAGAGAGGCAGAGGAAGTAATTGTTAGAGTAAGTTCTCAGAGGAGGTGGAAAGAGGCATGATCCAATACAAAGATTGCACACTGGTATTTGGAGAGAAAAGGGTGTGTGTCTCTAGAGAGGAGCGAGGAAAAGAGAGCTGAACGCAGATGCAGGTTGTGCTGGCAGGTGGGCAAAACAGGAAGTTGTGGGGCTTTCTCTTTGATGGTCTCTGTTCTCTCAGGAGATGGCTGGTAGAGACAATTGTGGGTGGTCGAGGAGGTTGGTTGGAGATGGGTAGAAAGTATGAAATGGCATTCAGGGCTCAGATGAGTTTGGAGAACATGTGTGTATAGGGCCAACCATCCCTACTAGTATGTGTGGGAGCACAGAAGGCTGAGGGTGTGCAAAGGATTTTTTTTTTTTTTTTGCTTGCATATCATCTGCTTTACCAGGCATATGTGTCAGTTGGAATCTCAAGGCTATATTCTTTTGCCTTAAAATTATCTGTCAGGGACAACTCACAGGGCGAAAATATTTGTGAACCACATATCTAATAAGAGTCCAGTATCCCGAATATATAAAAAACTCCTATAATTCAACAATAAAAAGACAAATAACCCGATTTAAAAATGGGGAAAGGATTTGGATAGATATTTCTTGGAATATATACAAACGACCAATAAGCACATATGAAAATGCTCACCATCATTAATCATTAAGGAAATGTAAATCAAAACCACAATGAGATACCCCTGCACACTCACTAGGATGGCGGTCATCAAAAAGATAGACAATAATAGACAAGAGTTGCCAAGGATGTGGAGAAATTGGTCCCCTCATACGTTGTGGGTGACATTGTAAAAATGGGGCAGCGCCTTTGGGAAACAGTTTGGCAGTTCCTCCAAATGTTAAGCATCGAGCTATCATTATGGCCCAGCAATTCCACTCCTAGGTATATACCCAAGAGAACTGAAAACATAAGTTCACACAAAATTTCGCTCACAAAAAGTTAATGGCAGCATTATTCCCAATAACTCAAAAGCGGAAACAATCCAAATGTCCATCAGCTGATGAATGGGTAAACAACTGTGGCACAGCCACACAGTGGCATGTATTTAGATCCAAAAAGGAGTGAAGTACAGATATACGCTACGTCACAGATGAGACTTGAAGGCACAATGCTAAGTAAAAGAAGCCAGACACAGGAGGTCCTATGTTGTGTGACTGTTAATATAAAATGTCCAAAATAGGCAACTCCCTATAGAGACAGAAAGCAGGTTAGTGGTTGTCAGGAGCTGGAGGGAGCAGGAAAGGCGGAATGATGGCTCCTGGGTTCCGAGTTTCTTTTTGGAGTGATGAAAATGTCCTGGAATTAGTCATGAGCGTGGCACAACTTTGTAAATATACTACAAGACACTGAAGTGTATCCTTTAAAAAAGGTTGAATTATGTGTTATGTGAATTATATCTCAATTTTAAAAAAATCCATCAGGAATATAATTTGTTTGTTTGCTTTTTAGACAAAGAAATGCCCCTCCCCATTATGAAAATCTGGGGCAAGTAAGCAGCTTATTCTAGGAGCAGAATGTAGCAAGACCTCTGTTTTTAAGGAGGCCCGCCACGAGCTGCTTTACCCTTGTGGGCAGAGCCAGCCTCACAGGGAAGATGCTTCAATGTGTCAGAGAGCAGAAGGCCTGGGAGCAGAAGGACAAATCCCCCCTCCTCTCCCTCACCAGTCCTACGTTGGCAAGTCCTCTGGGGATCTCCACTGAAAGACAGGCCTCTTGCCTGTGTTAAACTCATAACTTCCCCAGATACATGAATGAATAGCAGCAATCATACGTAAGCTATTAAATACATAGGTGATACTCCTCTTCCGTGAGCTGGAGTGAATGCTTGAACTGTTATAACCACACCTTGCTTGTCCCACTGTGTGATTCTTATTTTTCAGGATAGGAAGACGGCTTGTCTTGTGGTTCACAAGCACTGGCATATTTTTCTTTGGCATAGCAGCGGCATTCTCGTCTGATTATTACAGCTTCATGATCGCACGCTTTCTTCTCGCTATGGTGAGTCGTGTGTGTGGTTTTAAAAAAAAACCCTCATTAATTCTCCTGCAGTATTTTCGTATGGAGACTAACTGTCTTCGTTTGGGTCATTTAGAATGTGGTGAGAGAGAGAAAGGACTCATCTTTGTTCTTCCACTGAGAGGTCTTTCTGTGGAATAGTAGTGCCCTGTGTTACAATGAAACTCATTAACATGAAAAATGGTTGCTTACTAGGCAGAGACTTTTTGTTTGACTCCACGCCTGGCCCACGATCCACATTCCACAATTACTAAGGCATGATTTCATTTCTGAGCAATGCTATTGGCCGAGTCAGGCCCTGGGTGCATGAGCCAAACAGATGCTTAAGGTGCATTGTTAAGAAAGGCGTTCGTATAATGTGCAGTAGGAATGAAAACAAGAAGGCATTAGGCTTTTCTGTTAGGAGGAACAGGAAAATATAGGGAAAAGGGCATGAGCTTGAATACCAGCTTTGTCGTGTTTTGGCTTTTCACTGTGTGGCCTTGGGCAAACATGGTGTCCTCTTTGAGCCTTAGTTTCTAAGCTGTAAACTAGAAAATACTACCTGCTTCACTGGGTCGTTATCAGGAGTCAGTGAGATTAAAGTTAACATGCACGGTGGGCTGTCCTTCAGGTGGGGACTGGTATTGGAAGTGGAGCAGCCAGTGACGAAGTGCCCCCACATTTGGTGAGGCTTCCAGACAGGGTCCAAACTGCCAGATAACAGCAGCAGTGAATCCTGTTGGAGGTCACCAGTCAAGGGCAGTGGAGTGAAGTTTCTGTCTGTGGGAGGAGCTTGTGACCTTGCTAAACTCAGGGACGGGCAGGCATCCCCTCTCAACAGGACGTAGGAGCCAAGATTCCAGGGAGAGGCCAAGGACTGCGATCTCAGGAGAGGCCCCAAGCCCTCACAGAGCAGACTGGTGTGTTCAGTTTTGGAGTCTTCATGGATGGCTGGACACGGTTCCTAGGAAGCCATGCAGATGGCCAGGGATAGGGACAATGCATAAAAAGAAAAAAAATTAAGAGAATTGGAGGTGTAGCCCCTTAAAAAAAAAGTAATTATATGTATTTAGGAATGTTAAGAATTTTTACTATAACAGATAACACCCCGCAGTCTGTCTCCACTGAGGAATGAATGAGGGGAAATGGCTCTGTGACTGCAGAGTGAGATTTATTGAGACCTTTGGTGGGAATGATGGTTCAACGGAGGCACGGGTATGGAGAGAGTGTGAAGGTCCCCTTTGGAAGGCTTAAGAGGATGAATTCTGAAAATATCTGATTCAGTCTTGCAAATACTGAGAAAATGAGACAGCCACTCATTGAATACATTTGTAAATGTGGCCTTAATTTTCTGTCTTTGATTTTCATGGAAAATGTAGTTGGAGTTAAATTCTGAGTAGAGAAGATGCAGGCAGACTCATTTACTCAACACATTTATTAGAATTTGTCCTCAGAGTGTAATGCTAAGTAAATCAGACCAGACTATTTCAATAACCCTACAGTGTAGTGGGAAGGCAAGACACTGATGGGCCATCTTCAAAAATACAATGTTAACAATGGAGGTGTGACAGTGGGGGGCCTTAAGTTGGGAGGGTGGAGAGGCTGGAGAGTCAGGGGCTTTTTAGTTCTGAAGAATGGGTAAGAGAAGAACGTTTCAGACCGAGGCAGCAAGTAAGAAGGCCCTAAGGTGAGAAGGAATTGAAGGTCTAGTTGTCTGGAGAATAGAGAGGAGATAAAAAGCCTTGTTGAGGCTGAAGGGGTAGAGGGTGATTAGCCAGGGGTTGGAGGATGATTAAGAGTTTGCTTGATTTCCTAGAGGCAGTGGGAATCTCCTGAAGGGGTTCAGTGGGGCGAAGTGGCTGTTCTGGCTGCTATGTGGGGGTGAGGTCAGGGGAGATGTGAGAACAGAGTGTTATCAGTGGAGGTGACAGGTGTGAATGGATCCAAGGAGTGTTTCGGAATTACATAATTGTGTACGGATTGTCTGAACCCAGTGATAGAAGTAAGCATAGGAGGTGGGAGTGGACTCAGAATTAATACGGAAAAAAAACAACCCTGCCAGGCACTGATGTGACTGCTTGACTTAATGCGGGAAATTTGTAGCATTTGACGGTTATCGCCATCTTTGTTTACTGTAACAGCAGCAAACATTTACCAAACAACTAGATTCTTGGGTGTGGGAGTCCTCGTTATCAGGGTTCATTATCTGAGTCCTGCAATTACAAGATTGTATGGAGAAATAAAAGCTGTTGTCACAAAAACGTTAAACTGAACATTAATGCATAGGCCGCATCACACACATTCCTGCTTACTACTAGTGTCGTCCTCTCTGTCACAGGAGATTGCTTGTAGGTTAGCCTCATTCTGACTCTCTGATGCAAGGAGAAAGTGCAGGTCTCACAAAAGATGTTTGATTACAAAAAGTCCTTGAGAATAATGGGGAAAACGAAATCATCCTACCCAAATCCCTTGGCCAACTGGGATGTGGCAGAGCTAGAACAGTTAACGTTTGAAGAAATTAACATCCACAAGGATAATGACATGATGAGCCTTCAAAAGAGTATGATTTGAATATCAAAGGGTTAAGAGAGGCCTTTGGCTCTCGAATAATTTTGCAAAAATTAACTTTATGATTTGTGTTATAAAAGTCAAATGTGAAATACTCTTGTAGGAAAAATTCTAATCCTCTCATCATCCCCCCCACAAAAAAAATCCATCATTGGATTCATTCTTTGTTTATTCCAAGAATGATCACATATTGCTATTATAGTCTAAATTTTGTTAAAAACAGGCTTTTTTTCAAAATAATTTTCCCCAATTTTTAAAAATGTGGTAAAATACACATAACATAAAATTTACCACCTTAACCATTTTTAAGTATACATTTCAGTGATACTAAGTATATTCATATCGTTGTGCAACCATGATCATGATCTATCTCCGGAACTCTTCCCGTTTTGCAAAACTGAAACTGTATGCCCATTAAACACTAACTCTCATTTCCTCCTCCCCCTAGCCCCTGGCCACCACATTCTATCTTCTATCTCTATGATTTCAGCTACATTATGTACCTCATATAAGTGGAACAATACATTATTTTATCTTTTTGTGATTGGCTTATTTCACTTAGTATAATGTCCTAAAAGTTCATGCATGTTGTAGCATGTGTCAGAATTTCCTTCCTTTTTAAGGCTGAATAATAGTTCATTATCTGGATAGACCACATTTGGCTAGTCTATCCATCTGTCCGTGGATGCTTGCATTGCTCCCACATTTTAGCCATTGTGAATAAGGCTGTTACAAACATGGGTGTACAAGGATTTCTTTGAGACCTTGCTTTCAGTTGTTTTGGGTATATATCTAAAGTGGGACTGCTGGATCATATGGTAATTCTATTTTTAGGTTTTTTTGGGAATCCCTGTGCTGTTTCCCATAGCAGCTGTATCATTTTCTATTCCCACCAATAGTGCACAAGAGTTCCAGTTTCTCCACATCCTTGTCAACACTTGTTATTTTCTGCCTTTTTTTTTTTTTTTAAATGTGGCGGTATTGCACTGTGGTTCTGATCTGCATAACCTAGTGGTTAGTGATACTGAGCATCTTTACATGTGCTTGTTGGCCATTCGTTTATCTTTTTGGAAAAATCTAAATTCTTTGCTCATTCTGAATTAGATTGTTTGTTTTGTTGTTGAGTTTTAGGAGTCTTCTATATGTCCTGGATATTAATTTCTTATCAGATATAGGATTGGTAAATATGTCATTCCGTACGTTGTCTTTTCATTCTGTTGGTCATCTCCTTTGGTGCACCGAAGTTTCTAATTTTCATGAAATTTTCTCTTTTGTTGCTCATTAAAATAAAGCTTCTGTCAAATCTTTCTCTTCACGTTAGTTACCGTAAGTTTTTGTCCCCATTTAACCATTTAGGATTGAATACTAGGACCTCTTGTATATAGAGAAATTGGTAAGCACGTTTACGGGTTTATGAACTGAGAAATAAGTGCACGCTACAGAGGAATCCTTACATGAGACCAAAGGCAGTGCCTAACATATATCATACATAGCCTCTCATTTATATCAGACATAACCTCTCGAGTTTGGCCATTGGGGGTGGCGAGGGTGGGGGAAGGATGAAAAGAACCGTTTAAAGAAGAAGGATGGATTGGATTGAACACCATTTGATAAATGTAGTAAGGGTTTCAGAAAACAATTTTTGTCATTTTCTTTCTTGCTTATGGGTGATATGCACAGAGATCAGACCCCTCAGCAGTTATAAATGTGACCTTAAATCTGGACCACCCTCCCTGCTTTGTTTTTCAGTCTGGAAGTGGCTATCTCGTGGTGGTGTTTGTCTATGTGACGGAGTTTATTGGCGTGAAGTCTCGGACGTGGGCATGCATCCACATGCATTCTTTTTTTTCCATTGGAACAATGGTGGTGGCTTTGACAGGCTACTTTGTCAGGACCTGGTGGATCTATCAGATAGTCCTCTCCACAGTGACTGCCCCCTTTTTCCTGTGCTGTTGGATCCTCCCAGAGACACCATTTTGGCTTCTCTCAGAGGGAAGATATGAAGAAGCACAAAGAGTAGTTGATACCATGGCCAAGTGGAATAGGGCAAGCTCCTGTAAACTGTCAGAACTTTTGTCACTGGACCTAAATGGTCCTGTTGGCAATGAACCCCTTGAAGTTAAGAAGCACAACCTGTTAGATCTATTTTATGACTGGAATGTTGGAACAAGGACACTTACTGTTTGGCTGATTTGGTTCACTGGGTGTTTGGGATTCTACTTCTTCTCCTTGAATTCTGTTCATTTGGGAGGCAATGAATATTTAAACCTCTTCCTCATGGGTAAGTAGTTAAATTATATTTAAGTGTAGCAATGAAGTGATGTTTCCACCATGTTTTTAGTGTGTTTTTATTGTCTTTTCTCTACCAGGAACAATACCGCCAACTATATTATTATGGTCTCTTTTAGTGTCATTATGCTGGAGCACAGGTATATATTTTCTTTTAAAACAGTGCCAACAGTCAGAAGAATTTAGTCTCTCCTTTCTTTTCTGCCTCTGCTCCTTGCTTGCTTCCTTCCTGTAAGCCCACCCCCATCTCAGAACTCTCTTTGAGAAGTGATGTCTATAATATCTGGCTTGTACCCTTTTAGATCTCTTTCTGTGCATTTTCATACATTTGTCCAGATAAAGAGATCATTCACTACCTATTGTTTTTTGTATGTGGCTTTCCTTTTAAAATTTAATATGTCTTGGAGATCTTCTGGTATCTTTCTACCTTCAAAAGTCCTTAATGTAGAAATTACAGTCAGTAAGATCACTTAAATACGTGCAACTATAATTTCGTTGTCATGCTTCCTTCATTTTAGTAGCAGGTTAAAATGGCTCCAGATATTGGTGTGACGTCTTGAGGTGTGACTCTGAGGGTCAACCAAATTCACACCAAACATGAGAGAAGTATTAGAAATCGGTATTTGTCCATCTAGTCTTAACTTCTGGTCATTTTCACAAAGGCTGCCTGCATTTCCTATTATTCTCAGAAAAATCTTGCTTTTACATTTTTACATATAGATAGCATCCCTTCTCATTAAAGTGCTCTGATGACACATGTGTTTTTGTTTATTATAGCTCAGCAGGAATTACCAGAGAAGTCATTTTAAGCAGAACACCCCCCCCCCCATAAAACCCACTATTTTCTTTTTGGGCAAACCAACAAGTTTGCAGAGTCCATCTTGGCTTCAAACCCATTCTATAAGTCAGTTTGAGAGATGATGCAGTATTCCTAGAACAGAGCAGCAAGTGGCAGGAGGACCAAGTGGGGTGGGGTGTGACGTGGGGAAGCTTAGGGAAGCTAGAATTCTTAGATCGTTATGATACAGTTGCTTTGTTTTAATGGACATATAAATTCTCAAGAAACTGGGACATCTCATAAATATAAAAATGTTTCTAAGATAAATATACTTGGTTTTCTCTTCTCTACTGTCTTGGAGGTTTCATGTTATTACCCTTCCCAGAAGTCCTCTTGCTGGGGGGCACTTCCAGTCAGTGTTTCTAGGCTGTGACATTTTGGAATGAGTTTTCATCTCCCGAGATGGGTTGGGGCTGGTGGGGATTTCAGCCCAGGTTTTGTGCCACTTGCAGGTGATAAATACTTCAGCAGCTTCAAGACATACCCTTTGGGGTTATGTGGGAATAGGAGCAGAACTGGGTCTGTTTTAAAGAGTGAAGAAAGTAATGGCAGATTGTCCAAATCCCAGGAGGCTTGGACCTCGTTGCTTGCACCATTTGTATCCCAGACACAGTCACACCAAAAATTAGACGTGGTATCAATATCCTGAAGCAACAACCCAAGAAAAACCAGTGTCGGATACTTTCAGTGTCTCATCAGCCATTTCACAGTTGATGCCCTGCTTTGCTAGACCCCAGGAAGTTGGTTGGTGGCCCAACACCCAGTCCTGAGGCACAGAGGGAGGCAGTGGGGGAGGGAGGCTGCAGGAAAGGAGTCTTGGCTCCCGAAGATCTTGCTTCTGGTCCCTGAGCTGTCCCTTACTCATTTGGCTCAAAGCATTTACTCTCCATTTTAAAGTGGGGACACTACGGCAGGCTTACTTCCATGCAGCTCTTTTGAGGGTCATTATCTTATTTGACCTTGAAAAGTGCTTGATAAACTCTTCAAAGTAAAAAAAAGGTAGAGTAAGAGACGTACACCCTGACCTGGCCTGAAAGCATGGACCTTACCTCTGCAGGGTCCATGGAAGGGAGCATTTTCTTCAGAGCTGACTATTTTCCATGTCGATGAAAGGGAGCGAGACCAGCTCTCAAAGGCGGCTCGGAATGTTATTTTTTGCCTTTGCCTGGCCAGTGTTTTTTTGAGCAGCAGAGCTGTGTACATTTCTGATGTATTACTGAGAATGTTCACCCGGAGTATACGTATCTACCCCTATGATGTGTTCAGAAGCTGTGGGAGACAGCGAGGCGGACCTGCCTCTCCAGGTGCTTGCAACGTTCTGCAGTTGCGCAGACAAGGGCAGGTCACTCCTGATCGGCTGGGGAGGCGCATCCTGAGATTAGGCAAACTGCAGAGGGAGGGGAGAAGTTGACACTGAATTACTTGGAAGATCTGGGCTGGTAAACAATGGCAGTTTCCTAGAGGAGATCGTTGGGTTTGCTCAGTTTGGCCGAAAGATCTTGCTTGCTTCCTGTTTTGTTCTGGCTGGTAGACAAAGTGCTTTTTGGCCCTGGATCTCAGATTCAAAGAGAAGAGCTTTTAAATCAGTTATGGACTTAGAGATCCAGCTCTTTACTTTGGTGGTGGGGCAGTAAAAAGAGGCCCGAGGCTGTTTCTGTTTCGTAGGGGATTCATGTTAGATTTTTAGATGTTTATTTTTAGATTTAAAAATCCATCACGCATTATTATTAGTTTGTGTACCTAGTTGACACCGAATTTTCTACTTCAGTTCCTAACTTTGAGGTTACTGATCTAGAATTTTCCTTCATTCTGCCAAGCGTGAGAAACCAAAGATCAGAAATTATCAGTGTCATCTATGAATTTACTTATGCATTCATCCAACAGGCTGTCCTCTGGGCCCCATGCTGTGTACTGGGGAGCTTCCAGCCTAGTAGGGGGCAAGATCCCCAGGACAGGTGATAAGTGCCAGGTGGATTGTGGGAGCATTAGTGCACTTCACAGGACACATCCTCTTCACTCCAGGGAGCTTAAAAGGTGTAGGGCTTGCAGGGCAGGCGTTGGGTGGTTCTTAGGGGCCCCTGGAAGCGGGAAGAGGGCTGATCACTCCTTTTGGGTGGTGGGTTAGAAGGCGCGGTCCCCTTGTGTGGTTGGTTGCCATGGCTTATAGAGAGCCCTTTCACTCAATGACAGGTGCAGTGGAAATTCCTGCCTACATCTTCATATGCTGGGGGATGGACCGTATAGGGAGAAGGAACATTCTGGCCTTCTCCCTTATCTCAGGAGCACTGCTCTGTGGTGTGGTTATGGTGATCCCCAAGGTGAGTTATTTTTATGTTTTATTGAAAGCATGGTTAGTTATACTATGACAGTAAGTATGAAGATGAATTCAGACATATGGACGGAGTATATACATAATATTTTAAAATTTTTTAAAAAAAACTGTTCTTTCTCTGTGATGTAAGTAATACATGTTCATTGTAACAAAAAAAATAAGGAAAAAATGTAAAAAAAAAAAAAAAAGTCCATAATCCCACTTCCCAGAGATGACCAGTGTTGTATTTTGTAAACACAATGGTCCTGAATGAGGAAGGTTGATCACATCTTCCAGTGATTATTATTATCTTAAACATTCATTCATTCAACAAATATGTATTCTGCATATATTATGTGTCAGGTATTGTTCTAGGTGCTGAAGACACACAGTGAATCAAGTTTCTGTCAGTATGAAGAAAACCAAAACAGGATGACGGATGAGGGGAGAGAGAGAGAGAGAGAAAGTGTGTGTGTGTGTGTGAGACATATGTGTTTATTTTATCCAGGGTGATCGAGGATGGTGTGCCTCTCAGAGAAGGTGACCGTTGATTAGAAACCTGAAGGAGGGAGGAAGCCATAGAGACATCTGGAGGATGTAATGAGTTTTATATTCAGGACTGTTTCAATTTAAATAGTTGTTTTTCATTGCAGTAGATTAATAGTTTCCAATTTCGAGTACACCTAAATCCCTCAAGAAGCTTGTTCTTAAAAATGCAGTTTCCTCAGTCAGAAAAACTAAGAGGCAGCCCACGGAATGGAAGAATATATTTGCAAATGACACTACAGATAAAGGACTGGTATCCAAGATATACAAAGAACTTCTCAAACTCAATACACGAGAAACAAATAAACAAATCAAAAAATGGGCAGAAGATATGAACAGACACTTTTCCAATGAAGACATACAAATGGCTAACAGACACATGAAAAAATGTTCAAAATCATTAGCCATCAAGGAAATTCAAATCAAAAGCACACTGAGATACCACCTTACGCCAGTTAGAATGGCAAAAATAGACAAGGCAAGAAACAACAATTGTTGGAGAGGATGTGGAGAAAGGGGATCCCTCCTACATTGTTGGTGGGAATGAAAGTTGGTACAGCCACTCTTGATTTGTTCTTTAGGTTCAAAAACAATGAAGAATTTAAAAAGAACACATTTCAGCTCTCTTAAAAACTAGTGAAACATTTCATTTATGAACTAAAATTCACCCTTCAAAAAAATTGTATTTCACGGTTTCCACTGTTCCACTGTGTTAAATTTTAAACGCATATAAAAGCTCCAAATGGTCACGTAGAATGACAGAATTGAAGTAACTTGAGTTCTGTTCGTCTTTATCCTGATCACTGCTCTATCGTGTTCTTTTGAATCCACTGTTCAAACGTAGGAATATGTGTTTCCACAGAGGTGGAGACAAGAACTCTGCGTGAAGCCAGCTCGAATGATTCTGAATTAACAACTTACTCTCTGGGACTATGGACTATGAGAAACAAACTGAGGGCTACAGAGGGGAGGGGAGTGGGGGAATGGGATAGACCGGTGATGGGTAGTAAGGAGGGCACATATTGCATGGTGCACTGGGTGTTATACACAACTAATGAATCATCGAGCCTTACATCGAAAACCGGGGATGTACTGTATGGTGACTAACATAATATAATAAAAAATCATTATTAATAAAAAAAAAATGCAGTTTCCTACTGAGAAACACTGCCATGAGCTACTGAAACCACTTTCCCATTTCGATATTTGGGCAAACACCATCCCCTAGAATAACTCTTGCATCCAGAAGCGCTCCTCGTCTTCCCTCCCACAAATGTTATCAGAACCTGTGTTTTCATTCCTGATTTGGAAAATATGGTCACTCTAACAATACTTTAAAATACTTTCTATAATTTTCTTTAGGATTATATAATTATTCCGCAATAGTATCTTACCATTTAGAGCAAGGCATTTTAAGTTTTGCATATTGTTTGAAATTTACTTTAAGTTAACCAGTGACTTCTTTTTATTGTAATACTTCACTTAATTCTCAAGGTTGGCGAATCAAATGTTTTATGTAACTGAAATTTCCAGCTGATTGATACCCAACTAATGTGGAGGCAGTAAAACTACTGAAGACCAGGAGGTTGCTGCCAGTTTGAGGAAACTTCATCCATACCTTTTTTTGTTTGTTTTTTTAAAGTGGTTTACAGGTATACTAGTTGAGTTGATGACAGCTGCCTTTGAGCTAGCTGGTGAAGGTTTAGGAGAACCCCAGAGCCTTTGATTCTATAATGGTTAAGCCCCTGTGATAATGGGGAAAGCAGAGTAGCTGATGGGGATTTCTAGAAACAGGGCACTAACACTTGACCACAAATTTCTTCCTTCTAATAAAGTTTCTCCCCAAATGGCAGTGTCAGCATACTTCAGTGTGTTTCAAGTCACATTAATTCATTCAACAAACACTGTCTACAACAGATACTGTCAACAGATTCATCCCACAAACACTCAGTAATCAGGATGACAGGGTGACATTAGTTGCTGTATTAGAGGCATCGTCAAGTCCCAGTGACTTCACATAATAGACATTTATTTCTTGCTCATAGACAGCTTGATGTGGGCGTACCTGGTTGGTGGTGGTGGGAGTGGTGGGGGGGTGTTTGGCTCCATGGAGTCATTCAGGGATTCAGGTCGACAGAGGCACCGCCACGCTCAACTCACGAACTCCAGGGTCCCCTGGGTCTCCACATCCAGCTGGCAGACAGGAGAGGAGAGAAAAGATGGAACGTGGGAGGTCTTTGTGAGCCACGGCTGGACGGGGAGCGCAGCAGGGGCAGCAGAAACTGCATTGGAGGCGCTGAGAGGTGTCACTGTTGAGAAACTCATCGACCAAAAGAAAAAAAAAAGAAACTGTTTCAATAGCTCAGTTATCACTTTCAAATTATTTTCTGAAGAGAATTTATAAGCTAGAGGATTACTGTCACAAAGAGCACATTTTGCTCTTAAGGTTCTTTGATTCATCCTGCTTGGATCAATTCCAGAAGGAGTGGGTCAGTTATTATTGGAACCGGTACCATCTGGGCGTGTCTCATTCCATAACAGTCTTCGCAAATGGCGTTTCTAATTTGGTAATTTGACATCTCCAAGACTAGGGGGAGGCACTATTATACTTTTCTCTAAATTTCAGAAAGATGAAAAGCTTTTACAGACCATGAGTAGGATTAAAAAATAAATTCGAACAGAGAAATGAAACTTTTCATTGTGTTGAACAATATTGGATAACTAGAAAGTTTTAAATCATAATTTTTAACATTTTCTATTTTTCTTTTAAGAATATTACTCATAATGGTCTATTTTACTAATACGTGTGTTTTTAGGATCACTTTATTTGGACGGTGGTGGTGACTATGGCTGGAAAATTTGCTATAGGGGCATCGTTTGGCCTCATTTACCTTTACACGGCAGAGCTGTACCCGACCATGGTAAGGTAAGAGTTACTTCTTTCTCTTTTGTTTTCTTGGTATCTTTTGCTTACATGTCGTTTCATTATATTTGACCTTTGAGTAGCAATGCTTTCTTTCTGTCGCAGTCACTGGAGCTCTAAGATACGGGAAAGTCACATGATGATGCTGATTCTGAATCTGAGGCTTTGTCTACACCTCATTAGCAAAGATATTAAAGAAAGTGTTGTGACATCACACTCTATTATTCTAAAATCATTTTAAATCTCAAATACAGTTGACTTACACGACTCTCCGTATGACTCAAGGCTAATTTTCTCAGGATGTGTCTCTTGATGTTCTGATGTCCGTTGTCTTAATTTTTAGGGTTTCCATGACAAAACACCAGGGTTGGGTGGCTGAAACAGCAGGAATCTATTTTCTCACATGTCTGGAGGCTAGAGGTCCAAGATCGAGGTGTTTGGCAGATCTGGTTTCTCCAGTGTGGGGCCTCTCTCTCCTTGGCTTTATAAGAGATACTTATTCACGTTAAATCACATTCTTTCCTTCTTACTAGACATTCTATAAGGCTACCTTAAATAGCTTTTAAAGAAAAGCACATTAATATACTGCTTGACTTTAACAAATTGAAATAGAATGTTCCATAGATGTATATCTTCCGTTCTCCCCCATGCCCGTCCGTTCCCTACCCCAAACA
The DNA here is from genome assembly GCF_017311325.1 of Ursus maritimus. Classification (NCBI taxonomy): domain Eukaryota; kingdom Metazoa; phylum Chordata; class Mammalia; order Carnivora; family Ursidae; genus Ursus; species Ursus maritimus. The sequence continues at coordinate 21,233,187 of NW_024423675.1, read as the reverse complement.
GATTCCTGTTCTAGAAGACCAGTGTGATTCTCAGTGTTAGACTGAATGAATATACCGAAGGGCCTCATCTGCATAGCAAAGGAAGAATGGTTTATCTTTTTTTTGGGGGGGGTGGTCTTGAGTGTCTCGAATTATCTGTATGCTTGTATGTACCACTGTTTCGCAGAATGTGGATATAAATCACAAGGGAGGGGCGCCTGGGTGGCACAGCGGTTAAGCTAAGCGTCTGCCTTCGGCTCAGGGCGTGATCCCGGCGTTATGGGATCGAGTCCCACGTCAGGCTCCTCCGCTATGAGCCTGCTTCTTCCTCTCCCACTCCCCCTGCTTGTGTTCCCTCTCTCGCTGGCTGTCTCTATCTCTGTCGAATAAATAAATAAAATCTTTAAATAAATAAATAAATCACAAGGGATTCTTGAAACTTTAGTGTAAAATGATTTTCCAGTATATTAGGCCGAGCTTAAGTTCTGTTATATTTATTCTCTGCTGGGAGTGGGGACGGGGGCTGCAGGCGGTCCGTCCCTCTGGGCGCCTGTGCTCTCTGCTCGTCCCAATTCTCGCTGCTGTCTTAATGCTCCTTGTGTTCGCAGGTCGGTGGCTGTGGGAAGCGGCAGCATGGTGAGCCGTGTGGGAAGCATCGTGGCCCCATTCTGGGTTTCTCTCTCCAGCGCTTGGACCTTCCTGCCACAGGTGGGAATCATTTCGAGAACCTCACTGAGGCAACAGAGAGGCAGAGCAGCTCACTGCCTTCTGTATTTTTAGTTCTTGGAAGGCAGTTTATAATTCAATTACGGAAGTTTTTAGAAACCTTATTAACAGCTCACCAGTCGGTAAGTAGAGCTGTGGTTGCTGTTTTGTGTTCGGTGATTGCGTTTCGCCTCCGGTGAGCCCTTAACTGCAATCATGCCTGCTATGGAAGGACCTCTCCCCACCCATCTCCTGAAGCTGCATAGGGAGAGCTCTGGTCTCCATCGTCCCAGGGCCTCGACCCCTGTCACCGGGCCCACGCCGCCCTCGCCTCTGAGTTCCCACCGTGTGCCTGCAGGTCAAGGTGAATTCTGGAGGCTGCCTGCTGCTTGGAGGGTTCTATGGTGCCTGATGGAGAGGTTTAGGGGTCTGGGTTTCAACTTACCTGAAACTTGATGGGTTTTTCATGGAGGAAGCTTCTGGTCAGGAGTAAGATGGGGGACGGTGGGGGTGGGGGCTTGGGGGTGGCCTGCGGCACTATGAGACTTAGGGGAGAGCCCTGGGTCTCTGGCCCTCTCCCCCTTCCTCCAGGTGCCCCCTTCTGAACTTCTTTGCCACAGCTCTCTCTAGGCTGTCCCTCGTCTTCAGTGCTCCTCATTCTTTTTCTGGTTTCCCCTTAAATAGATTGATTCTCCAAGAGCCCATTCCAGGTATCCTCCCCAGTCCCTGCATGGATAACCTCTTCTCCGTTCTGACTTCCCTTCCATGCTGCAAACCCATGCTTCCCCTGGTCTCATGGATATTCTCCCGGGGTGTCTCACAACAGAGTCAGCTGTTGCCAGACAGGACTGGTCTGTGCCTTAACGCCTTTCTCCTCTGCCCCCCCACTTTGGGGTAGAGGTCAGTGGCCTCCAGCATGACACTTGAGCATCCGTGTTTTATTTGCCCTGTTCTTCTGTCCCCTTCTCCTCCCCATCCATGACATCAAACCCTCACCTTCCTTCTCAAAACCGCCTCAGCTTACCTTTCATCAGTTCAATGGCCCCCACCTTCTGCCTCCCAGATCCTCTCCCTGTGCTTCCACCCACCCCATCAGAAGAGTTTGCCACATCACAGCTCCGACCTGACTACCACGTCACCTTCAGGGCAGAAGAAAATCTGAGCTCTGCTGGATATTGAAGTCCTTTCCAGATGGACCCCCTGCAGATCTCCCCTGCTTTATTTCATTTCCTCACGCATTTCCTTCTCCGCTGCATGCCCCCTCCTCCTGTGTCTCATCCCTTCTGCAGAGAAGCCTTCTCCCATCTCTCCTTGCTAAACTTGCACATGTATCCTTGAAGACGCAGAGCAAACCCTACTTCTCTGAGAAAGACACTGGATCCCACCATCCCACATCTCCCTTCCCCCCAGTCTGTGTAGAATTTCACCTGTGCTGCTTTCCCAGCCCATGTGGAGCCACAGTCTGGCTTTATGGTCTGCACATGTGTCTTTGCCCCCCTGGTTAAACTGTTGGACTCTAGCAGGACAGGAAACTTTGGATCCCCATGACTGTATCCAGCAAAGCATTTCCCTCTGTCTATGTGCCACTCATGTTATCACTTAATTGGTATTTTAAATCAAATAGACTGGCTTTTAAAATCAGCTTCGTCTTCAGCAGTATCATCAGCGAAATCATGGGTGTGTTTGCTAGTCATATGTTTTTCTAAAATAAAGCAATGAGATCTCACCATAGAACAGAGCATGCGGCGCTCCCTAAAATCACCTTGCACACACGGGTGGTGTGCTGTGTACCCACTCTTTGGGAATCATTGGCCTAGCCTGCATCTCTCTCATGTCCCAGTAACAGGCACTTGGTCAAGTTTGCTTAGTTGCAGTGTTGGGAGGCAAGCATCTTTCCTGAGCTGACTCTGAGGTTGAGAAATGATACGTGCTGTCTGGCCTGCATGGAGATGTGTTTTTGGAGAGTTCACCATCCTATTTAGGGCATGGACTTTTCTAGAAGCATCTCCTTTGTGCTAGCACTTTGTGCTCCTCATTATATAGATAGGCGATAGAAGTGGAGAAGGCATTTTTGAAACCAATAAGCTGAAACACACAGAAGATAAATAAATCTATAAAAGCAAACTGCTATAAGAATACTAAAACCAAATAAGGATAAAAAAAAAAAAAGACATCCATAATAGTCAGTTAGGGACTATGGAGTCAAAAGGGACTTTAAATTTTATTTAGCAGGTACTTAAATAGCACTTGTTATGCTAAACTACAAAAACCGGTCTTCATAGAATGCAGATACTATTTGTTGCTATCCCCATTTTACAGACCAGGAAACTGATGTGCAGAAAGTAATCGGTAATCCAAGGTCACAGAGGTGACAGAGCTTGGATTCCAACCCAAATACCATGCCTTTCACACAGGTTAAAGAAACAGTACAAAAGGGAATGCAGAGAAACAAGTCCTCCGCCCTGACCCTGAGTGCCCCTGTCCCCGTCCCCAAGACCACCTCTGTCAGCAGGGTCTTGTGTACGTTTGCAGAGAGATTCTGGGAATATGCTTCCTTGGGATGCAACAGATGATGCTTGTTGTTTTTAATGAGTAAAAAAATAAATTACAGAATTTCTCATTAAGTTTATTTATGGGTGCCAAACTGCCTAGGGAGCCAATATTTCATTTGGAGGAATGGAAATGCGGATCTAGAAGATAAGTTGGTATTTTTTCTTTTAAAAAGATGCACGTGAAAATCACTCATTCTGATGCTTTTATTATCAACCATGTTTTCTAGTAATCTAAAAAACAAGTGGACACTAACTCATATCAGTTTTATATTCTTCAGTTAGTCTGGCAAAGATTTATTGAGTGTTGTTCTTGAACTAACCTCCTCGTTAGGGGCCGTGGAGCAGAAATGAAACAAGTGTCCTGAGAAGCGTCCATCCAGTGTGGTGGAGAAGGCGGGAGAGCAAACCAGCCCGAGCCCCAGAGATGAGGGCTGTAGATGGGGAATGCCAGGGTTATGGGTTATAAGAGAAGTCTAGTAACCCAAGCTAGGGCCAGAGGGGAGGCTTCCTGGAGGAGGGGGCCTTCAATCTATGGCTAGAAGGGCCAGTAAGAGTCAGCCAGAGGAGAAAGAGAGAAGGGAATTCTAGGCAGGGGGCACAGGAAGGCTTACAGGGAAAAAGGAACATGGCCAGTTTGGGTTTGGGGTCAAGCTTATTGCTAACACCAGGGTGGGTTATAGAAGTCAGGAGATAATCTAGAAAAACAGGCAGGGATGTCAAAGGAGGTCAGAAGGGAAGTGCATTCGTGCTAAGGGTGACTGAGAGACAACAGGATAGAAAAGTCACATCCACGGGACCTGGTGACCAGTTGGGTGTGCTGGAGGTCGGGAGTGGGAGGAATGCCAGAGCCATTCTTGGCATCTGGAGGGAACCCAGGAGGAGGGACAGGTTGAAACGGGGAAGGACAGTGCACTGGAATTGTGTGTGATGCGTGGGAGGCACCTGCAGGTCGGCCAGCAGAGGCGTCTGGGAGGCAGATGGCTTTCAGGTCTAGAGCTCAGAGCACAGGAGGAATGGGTGTGGGAGCCAGTTTATGAAGAGGTGAGGGAGGAGAGCAGACGGAAGGGCAGAGGAACAATGGCATTTAAGGTGCGATGGAAGGAGCGCCAGGTGCAGCAGCCAGGGATGTGGGGAGGGGGCCAGGACCCCAAAGGATGAGAGGAGGCGAGGAAGGCAGGAGAGGACAGCAGCTAAGAAGGAGCAGGACAGGAAAGGTCTGTTGGGTTTGGCAGCTAGGAGTCTGTGGCCTGGGAGGAGCAGCTTCTGTGGATGGTGGGAGAGGGCCTGCGGACGGGCTAGCAGCTTGGGGGGCGTGGGCCGAGGCTGGGAGCGTCTCTGGTTTCTTTGAATGATGTGATCACGTTTATTGACTGCTTACCGTGGACAGGGGCTGTTTTAAGTACCTTAGATGGGTCATTTAATTTAATGCGTTCGACCATCCTTTGAAGCAGGTACTACTCTTATTTCCGTTTGACAGATGAGGAAACGGAGGAGCAGGAAGTTTAAGTAACCAAGTTCACATGGGTAGCAGGAACAAGTTCCCAGGCGGAGAGGACACAGAGATTCTAGGAGGCTTGAAAACTGATATTTTTACTGAAGGAAAATGACTGGTAGAAAGGAAAAGGTCAAAAACATGTGAGGAGGGAAGTCTGTTGATAGAGGAAACCCCCCAGCCCCCCAGGGCCCCCCTCACCCCACTCTTGGAGGCCAGAAGCAGTGGGGTCTGGAGAGGGTGGAGGGGGAGAGTGAGAGGTGGGGAGGTGGGGGTAGGGGGCTTGTGAGGATGCTCAAGGGGTAGAGGGAGCTGGCGGGGTGGCAGGAGACTAGGTCTTATGCTGAGAGAGAGGAGGGAGGTGGAGGGTGATGGGTTTATGTCCTGACTATCCTTCTCACAGCCAAGGCAAAGAGAAAAATCCAGACCTCATTTGGGTCTTCCAGTGATTCTAGCTCTTGTTTAGACTTACTCAGTGGGTACACCTGCTGTGTCTGCAGGCACCGGAAGTCTCCTTTAAGCATCCTTTGGAATGTCATTTTAAGTTCTGCGACTGCTTCCAGGCTTGCTCAAGTATTTCTAAGAATTAGGTTATCAGCGTTCAGGAAAACAAACTAATAACCCGTCGTCCCGGGTCTGCGTGTTACTGATGGGGCCTTGCACCACGCCACGGAGGCACTGTGTGCGCTCCAAGTGTGTAGATCTGTCAGGAAAACCAGGCCTTATTTTATTTTTATGGACTCTTCCCAGGCAGTAATTTTGGCTGGAGGCGTTTAAATTATGTAAGGATGGAACCATTTTTACAGACTGTGTAGAGATTTAGTTCTAGAATCCACCCAGGATCTTCATAAGGATCCACTGAGAATAGATATGCAGACTTGGATTCTTAATGCGACTTGCTGTTTTTTGAATTGGGGTAAAGTTGGTATAATGTGATTTGCATTTTTAAAGGCAAACACCTGGTGCTAATCTAAAACGTTGCCTTTTTTGTGTGAAAATTTGACAAGTAAAGAAATACTAAATTATTTAGGAAATCACATGGACCCTTACCCCCCAAAGTAGCAGTTAGTTTCCATTGGCCTTTATTTGGTTCCCCCTAAATTCTGTAGGTTTTGGTTCATTGAAACATTCATTCACTCGTTCATTCATTCATTCATTCATTCTGTGTCATCTATTGAATATTGATCATGTTCCGATTTGGGGGGCAGGGACAGGTTTGACTAAGACAGACTCTGACTGTGAAGTTCCAACCCAAGGTTCAGTTGCTGGGTTTCTCTGGGGTCTGGGAAGATGGGGCATCTCCATGCAGCTCCTAGGACAGTGCCTGCAGGAGTACTAATCTAGGCACTAACTGGGATTTACTGAGTAGCTCTCCATGGTGGTCAGTGAATGAATTAGCGAGTGACAATTCTGCCGGACCACATAAGTGACCAAAGTTGCCCGGGGGAGTAAAAATTACAACTGTTGCATCCAATTTAATGCTACTGTCCTCTGAAAAAGGTTCCGAAATTATTATTCTCTGAAGGGTACATTTCTTTCTTGATATGTCACTCACTGTTGTTCTTGTAATTCCTTCTAGCTGCTTGTTGGGATTTTGGCCTTCATAAGTGGACTGCTATCCCTAATGCTTCCGGAAACCATGGGGAGGCCTCTGGCGACGACTTGGGAGGAGGCCACCAAACAGGATACAGAAAAAGAGAGTTCAGGCAAATTATTTCCCACAACCAATAATACTGCGTTGGAAAAAGTAGAAGTCATTGACTCGGGGGTTTCTGGTTTTGGCGAATAAATGTGCTGCGTGTGCTGTCTAGCGCCTGACCTATTGTTTATTTTCATGACTTTGTATTAGAGGAGTATTATTCTCATCTCCTGAATGTCATTTGTATGTCTTTTAAAAATTTTTTGTAAGAAAATCCTAAAACAATTGTTTTGTAAAAGTAAAAGAAATAAAACCAAGATGAGAATTCTCATTTTTTTACATGCTTTATTACTGCCATAAAATATTTCCCCCTATTTGTTCTTACATATTATTGATTCTCAAATGTCCCCCTGACTCCAGCCATGCAAGCCTGAGGGAATATCACACCCTCCCATCAGGACCAGGGACCCCCTGCCCCCCTGGGGACTGGAACAAAAGGGCATGGGAGCCTTTGACCAAGCCCCTTGAAGATTTTGTTTCTGATATTCCTTCTCCTCTTTGAGAATCACAGCTCTAAATTCAAATTTTATTCAAAAATGCCCCGTTGGGGCACCCGGGAGGTGCAGTCGGTGAAGCGTCGACTCTTGGTTTCAGCTCAGGTCATGATCTCAGGGTCGTGTGTTCAAGCCCCACTTCAGGCTCCACGTTCAGCAGGGAGTCTGCTTGAGATTCATTCTCTCTCAAATAAGTAAAACTTAAAAAAAGAAAAGAAATGCCCTGTCAAAAAATGTTTGTCTTCCTAATTTAACCGTAAAAACAATAGCTACAGAAAAAGATAGCTTGCTTTCCAGCACCCTGAAGCAAGAGGGCTTGAATGAGCAGACAAGTGTGCTTTGTGTCACATCTAGTTAAAGGACACCTGTCTGCTCAGCGCCAGGCGTGAGTTTTCTAGTCTGATATTCTTATCTTTCCTGAATTTGCCTTATTCTCTCCCTAAGTCCCCTTCACAGTACAGAGAAGCTGTGGCATTTTCGTGCATTGCAAACTTTTTGTTTGCAGATCATCCAGGAAATTGACTTTAAGTACCATTTGGATCTGTTATCAATGTAAAAAAAAAAAAAAAGTATTTTTGCCTTGAAAAATCTTTTTTACAGGAAGATTTCACTCTTTTTTTTTAACTACTAAATTTTGTTTCCCCAACTTCACCTAAAACCATATTTTGCACATACGTTCAGTTTAATATCCGAATATTTATTTCAACAGCAAAATTACGGCATAATCTTACCTGTTAGAGGAACACATTTCAGACAAGTCTGCCATAGGTTTGGGATTTTTCTTTCCTATGGTTTCATTATTTTTTTCTGTGCTCTTGAAATTTAGCTGTTGGATATGCCTATGTCTCATATATTAGAATTGGTGAAGTATTAGTGTCAGCAGCAGAGGCAAGTAAAAGGATTAAGACAGCTCTATAGATGCTATTGTTTAAACAGCATTCCTGGGCGCCCCTCAGCCGGTGAAGCTTCTGCCTTCAGCTCAGGTCGTGATCTCAGGGTCCTGGGATTGAACCCCGATTAGGGCTCCCTGCTCAGTGGGAGTCTGCTTCTCTCTCTCCCTCTTTCTCTCACGCCTCTCAAATACTTACTGAAAGCATGCTAAACACAAAGGGTTCATTCTATAAAATGACATATCCAAAGGGGTACTTCATAAATTCCTGTAGATGGTGAAGAGGAATGTTTTCTTATTCAAGATTGTTTAAGCTGACTATGGAAGCCAGAGTCCACGGTAACTTCCCCCAACAGAGACGAATTATCTGAATTTGCCAGGAGTCAGTAACAGCTGCTTGTTTAATCTCTAAAGTCCACATTGCACCAGTATTTACTGACAACTGCTATTTGCCCAAGTAAATTCATCTTCCTCACCCATTCCCTGCCTCTCCCTAGGCTCACCTGCTCATCAGGAGATTTTCATGGATGTTCCAGAAAGCGAATCTTGGAAGTAAATTATTTTACAAAGAAGAAAGGGTTCAATTATAGATTCTGCCCTACTCCCGTGTCTCGAGTCAGGGCTAGCCAATATATCAGAGAGTCAAGTCATCCTGAGCTCACTCCTTCCCTCTTTCCCTGCCCTAACCTGTAGCCTACATAGCTGAATCCCTGGTCCCACGAGCCTTGCTTCCTTAATAGTCTTCTCAAAAATTCAAGTTCTGTTGGGTTAAGGCTTTTTATTTACTGGCGGACTAACACACCAGCAAGGCCAACACATCACAAGCCATTGACACCCATGGAGAGCAGAGCGAGGGGGGCTCTAATACACAGCTCAAGGGAGGCTCTGTGGACCTCCAGAGCCTGCAGTGCAAAGTCTCTGAAAAATTGTTGGGGAGGAGTGTGACGCTGAGCTCACCTGCAATCTCAGGGGGGTCCCTTCAACTTTCTGGACCTCAGCCACTTGTCTATAAAATGATAACACAAGACCCCACTAGATGGCCCTGATGCCGCTTTTAACTCCCACCCTCAATGACACCTAAATCAGTTTTCCTCTCGGTTTTCCTAATGACCCTTCTTTCAAGCAACGTGGTTACGGTTATGTGGAGCAAAAAATAAAAGACCTATTAGCTGTTTACACACACAGCTTGTGTTCTTGGTTTCATTTCAAAATGTTTCCTCTTCTTTTTGCTTTCAGAGGGAAGTAGCGTCCTGCCCCTGGCAGGGAGAAGGAACGCCCTCAGGTATCTTCCATGGCTCCCATCACTTTTCAAATGTTGTCCTTCCTTGCCAGATGTTGCGCTCTGCTCCCAGCCACACCTCCCCATGGAGACACACGCTGTTTCCTCAGCTCCCTTGAAACTTCCTGCTTCTGTGCCTTTGCTCACTCCCTCCTCCCTCCTGATAGTTCTCTCCCTCCTCTTCTTTGTCCATCCACGTCCCACGGATTCTTTGAAACCTTCCTCATTTCCCATCCTCTCTCCTGGCCTGGCCACGTGGGTCCACCACGCTCCCCTCTCTCTGGGCCCCCACAGCACCTACAGTAACTGCTACATATTAGAGGACTGTCTTGCTCGGCCTTGTTTCCCTTCTTGAGGGGAGAAAACATCAGTTTAGAAATCCTTGAATCTCTTGTGGTCCCTGCATCATGCTTTGGACAGAGCGAGTGCTCCCTAAATGGTGGTTGATCTTACAGCAAGTGCTTGATAAAATATATATGCCACATGCACAAAGAATATTACATATTTTAACACAAAGAATTTTACATATTTTAATGCAGATGCTTACAACAACTTATAAGAGAAATTAGCTCACTCCCGATTTTCAAAAGGGGAGATCGAAACTCAGAAGTGAAGTGACTTGCTCAGGTAAAACAGACAGGTCATGATGCCAAAGTGTGCACTTGGTTAAGACCTTGAGCCTTGGGGTCTGACACTCAGAATGGTCTTTGCTACTTAGGAGAGCTTGGGCTCATCCTTATTCTCTTGGAACCTCAGCTTACCCATCTATAGAATGGGGATAATAATAGTATCTCACTACCTCGGAGGCTGGTTGTGTTATATGGTGCCATACGTGCACGTAGCCCAAGATTAATGCTAAATACGTATTAATTACAATATTATTATTTTGATTCATCGGTGTGCTTCCCCATCAACAACTTCTTGATTGTCAAGTGTCTACCACATGGTAGACACTCAGCAAATATTTGAATCTGTGGGCTAGAGAATCATTTGGTTTTTATCCTCGATTATCTCCTGAGTAATTTTTTCCAACTGCAATCAGGTCAATTCTTAGTGATCCACAACATTATTCTGCCCTCACCTACCCCCACTCCCGCCCCAGCCCGCTGACCCAGAAGAGACAAGTGAGGAAACCAGTGTTGCTTCTGGCCAGAACTTGCTGGAAGTTGGACAGGTTCACCTGTTATTTACCATGCCTACAAATCAGCTGGAGAAGTCCCAGACTGATGGCGAGATAGCGGGTTTATAAACTAGAAAGAGAAGAGCTGCTGAGCGTGGACCAGCTCCCAGGGGCTCGGCAGAGCCACAGTCCCACAGAGCTTACAAAATGAAGTTAAACCCTCCTTTCTCCAGGGAAATAAGTTACAGAGACACGGGGATATGGGCCAATGGAGAGGAAGATTAGAGGGAATGTCCCTAATAAATTCCCCAATAGGAAGCAGTTTTACTTTCCCTCTGTCTCTCAGGGCACTAGACCAACCACTCACTGGGAAAACAAGTGTTGGTGCCAGAGGCTTCTGTGGGTTCCAAGACTGCTTTTGCAGAGACAGGTACTTGAATCCTTCTGTTTGCAGCTAGGGGTCATTCTGTATGTACTCTGGGGGTTTGGGGCTTAATGGGATCAGGTGACAGTGATTCACAGGTCATTGGGCCAGGATGTACCCACCTTGCTGGCTCACTTTTCTCCTCCCTGGCAGCTGGCTGTTCTCAGCCACAGATTACTTTCCCTCTCAACTTAATTTATTAGAGCTATTTTGAGAAAGTTGCTGGGCAGGGGAGCCTGTGAAATAGGAAAGCCAGCAGGGGGTTTTGTGGATGTCTTCTACCTCCAGGGGACATGAGTGGGGCTATGCTCTTCCAGCTTGCCCCCCCAACCCCGTCCGCTGGTCTCTCCCTTGCCCCAGACCCTTCCCTCTGTCCTGGCAATCCTGTTCCTTCTCAACTAGCCAGCCCATTGGGGAGGAAGCAGATTAAATAATGGCTGAGGAAATGCATATACTGCTTGAGAAATAGAAATAACACATATTAAGCCTCACTGGAGGACTTTAAATTATCATGGAGACAGAGACCTTCAGGGCTGGAAGAAACCACTGACAGCTGAGCCCCGCCATGTTTGCCCCGCTCACAGCGGAACTGCCCAACGCCCTCCAGGGAAAAGGTGAATTTTATGGGCAGGTAGCCATGATTTGAACCATGGGACCTGATGCCCTGCCTATTGGGTGGCTGGACAGGAAACGGCAACTGTGCCAAGAGGCACATTTATAGGCTGGCTTAGCCCAGTGGGCTCACCTGGTACTAGAACTTTGATAAAGATGACAATGACCGACTGGAAGAATTGCATTTTCTCTCTCTAGAGTTTCAGGCTGGGACCTACAGAGAGAGTTAGAGAGTGGGAACAGAAGTGGAAAGACAAGCAGGAAAGCAACAGCGGTTGGGGAAGCTGACAGCCGAGCCCCTGCTGCCCAGTGGTGAGGAAGAGGGAGGGTGTTGGGCCCTCTCAACACTCTAGTTCCCACGTTGGGTGCCCGTCTCAGGCTTCTGGATGTCCGCCTCCTGCATTTCTATACTGACTCTCAGAAGGAGCTGCCTTTGCGAGAGAACCTCTGTGGGTCTTTCTTATTTCCAACATAAACAAGCTAGTGAAGAATTCACATGGTCTGGTTTGCAGATGAGGGAGCTGAGGCTAGGAGGCCATGGGTTGCCCCACCTCAACATGTGACCGAATCAGCACCTGAGTCACAGGAAGGAATCTAGATTCCTTATCTGGAAAGTTTGCTCTCTGAGGGTGGGGTTCCAGGCACAGGGCTTGGGGGGGGTGGAGGGATGAGGGGCGTGGGGTGGGAAAGCAGTGACAGAGGCAGGGAAGGGGAGAGGAAAGTAGGTTTCCAGTTAGAGGGGAAAGAGAAGGGAATGCGGGGTTCAGTTGTTCAAACTTTTTGTCTTGTCATTTTAACTAAAAACCAGTTTGTAAAGAGCTGAGTTCTAAATTTGCCCCATGGCTCATCTACCCTCAGTGGCCGCTCCTAGGAGGTTTCTGGGTGTAGAGATGGCATCTCCACTGCTCTTGTCTACGTTGCGAAATTCACCAACCTTCCCTAGGCTGTGCCCACAGGGAAAGTGGTTTAGGAAGGGGGAGAATGAGTAGAAATCTCCCCCCAAATGCAAACGCATTTACCTGTAGTGAGCTCTAAGGGCAACTTCAGGCTGGTTTTGTGCTAATGTCTGAAACTCCATCGAGACCTTGTTGCCTAATACCCCAGCATTTAGCAGAAATAGAACTTATGGGGGGGGCTCTCTTTATCCCATGAGAAGTGCTGACGGGAAAGACCTTTTGAGAAGCTGTGGACCTAAGGAAAGAACCCTTAGGTCCGGGCTTCGTGCTGGATGGAAGAACCTTTAAACAAGGTTTAGAGCCCACTCTCTCTCCTCACAGGCCCATGGACCCAGTACGGATTGCAGTTGTGGGGGCAGGTGTGGTGGGGCTCTCTACTGCTGTGTGCATTTCCAAACTGGTCCCGGAAGGCTCCATTGCAGTCGTCTCTGACAAGTTCAGTCCTGACACCACAAGCGATGTGGCTGCCGGCATGCTTATTCCTCATGTCTATCCAGGTGAGAGAGGGATCTGAGCTCCTCTGTCAGACACGATAGATGTTGGGATGCTATGAGTGGAATTCTGTGGACAAAGACAGCTGGATAGGCATGCACCTGTAATGTTCACTTAAAACATCTCACTGGGTCATCTGTTAGGATGGGCTCGCTTATGCTGCAGGACAAACACAACCTCCAGATCTTAGCAGCTTAAAAAACAAAGGTTCGTCTCTGGCTCGAACCACATGTCTGTTGACCGAGCATCAGCAAGGACTCTCTGTTCATCATCTGGGGACCTAAGTGGCTGGGGTAGCTGCTGACTTGGATGTCGTCAGTACCCGTTTTTGGGGGGGGGGGTCTCACCCTAGCAATTAAAGGCTCTGGCCAGGAAGCAACTTTCATCACTTCTGATGACAGGTGGTGGGACAGCACTAGTCCCCTGCTCCCACCCCTCTGAAGGTGGCCGGGACGTCCAAGTGTCTAAGGCTCCCAGAAGGCAGCCAGCCAGAAGTATGTGGTGAAGGGCATTCATGATTACCACGACTGGCAACTCTAAGGCTTTCCACCCACCAGTCATGACCACCAGGTCAGAAATTACTTGTAATGGGACTAAAACTATCCTCGCTTCTAAGCCAATATACAAACAGCCAGTCATATGTATTCGGGCCTACAGATGCATTGATTTTTTAAAACGTGTTCACAGACCCTTTCCATTCTGTATTCTTCACATGAAATAGGAGGAGGGAAACGGCATTAAATAAAACCCAAAATCATTTTGCAGCCAATGAGGTTTATACTCACTGTCTCCACTTCCTCCTCTACTCTTTTTTTTCCCTTTAATTTTAGCTTTTATTTTACTTTATTTTATTTTATTAAATCAGAGTTACACGTGCACAGGAAATAAGCTGAGGAACCTGGTGCATTTGCAGAATGCGTGTTCACACTTTCTGGGCACCTTTCTTGTGACCGGAGCTCTTGCGTCCATTGTCCGGGAGCCCCTTGGCTTGCAGCGGGCCCGGGTGAGTGGTCAGAAGGCTGTGTGATAGTCGTGGAGTCATCTGACAAGGAAGCTCATCTGAGTCCAGGCAGGTCACCGAGGCTCGAGCTTGCCCTTTGGCTAGGTGGTGGGGGCCCCTGGGCCAGAGAATGCGTGTCTGGTGCTTCCGGATAAGGACTAGAGTCTACTCTTTGGGCTTCTTTCAGACCAGCCCCAGTGATAGCCCTGATATCTTCTGTGCTCATACATGTCAGTACCATATGGGGACCACACCTGTCCTACAGGGTTGCCGTGAGGATTAATAAGTTAATACCCGTAAAGCAGTTAGGACAGTGCCTGGTGAGTGCTGCAGCAACCATGGCGATTAGTACCACTACTCCAGCTACGGAGCTCTCTCACCAGCACTTGAACGTGAATCGGATCACCGGGCCGACTTGCGCCCCTGTGCTGAGCTGAATCGTCCGTTCTTCTGGGGTGGCTCCTACAGCGTGTGAGGGGCAGCCACTAGTTTGTTGTTAAGGTCTGAAATGGGAACAAGGGGATGCGTTTCAGTACAGCCCCAGATGCTGGCTTAGATTGTTGGGGTATAATCCATGTGAGGCCTAATTTAGCTCTTTTTGCAGCTTATTCCGTCCTGATTTCTAAACCAGTGGCCCAGTCTGCAGTTTTGGAAGACAGTGTGGAGTTCACATGGGCACGTGTTTAAAGACGATAGCACAGATCCACTATTAGAGAAATATTTATTGGCACTCTAGCAAGCAAGTTGTTATAAAACCCTGCTACCTGAAGTGCCCTCATTGACCTCGGGACTCTGGGGAGCAGGATGTCTCCAGAGGCCTTTTCATCTCTGCTGCGAACTCTAGAGACATCTCTCCAGGCAGAGCTTACCTGGCATCCTCTCTGCCCCAGTTCCCTCACCTCCTCTGTGGCTCCCCCCATAGCTGCCCCTCAGGATTATTGTTCCCCAGTCCCTAGCCTGACCCTGGATTCTCCCTCACGACCCTTCCCTAGGGATCAGATGGCCAAATTCTTCACCCCATTTGGATTTGTCGGCACCTCCAGATTCTGCTCACTCTCTGCGCCTACAGTGGACATTGTTATTTTGGGGTTTGAACTATAACCCTTATTTCCTCTCTGATAGGCCTGCACCCTTCAAAGCTGGATCTGGGTCTAGCCTCTTACGTTCTGGCGGGGATGCCTGGCTGACAGGGAGCACTGATCTACAGAGATGTGGTGCCCAGTGTGGCGCCTGCATGTTCTAGTGCCCCGGGGAATGCCACCCTAAGCTATTGCATGATTCCAAGGAGTGGAGGGGGATGGAGGCAATGGCAGCCTTGGATGGGGCTGCAGCAAGTCCTTCCTGAGGAGCTCGGCTCCACAATGCAGACCTTGTCTCCTTGAATCGGAGGGTAAGGAAACTAGGCTTCCTGTTGATGTACAGTCTGTTCTCTGTTCTGGCTGACCTGGGCCCCACAGATCTTCCCTTATTACCCACCATGTTTTCAGGCCCCAGGAAAGAGGTTCTAGGCTCTTTCTTCTATCGTCTCAACTGTGTGGCCAGCTGGATACCTCACTCGGCCTGAACTAACTTCTGTTCAGATTGGTTATGGACCTGTCAAGGTCTGGAATGTGTCTCGTGCCAAAGACCACCTTCCAGATGGTTCATATGTCAGATTTTGTCCTGATCGGACAATTTACCCTGTGATGATTAATCTTTACATGAACAGAAGTCAACAGATGCGTCAAGATTCAAAACTCTGGTTGCTGATGGATTCCCCACCACAACGTGGTGCCTTATCTAAACATTCCTCCCTGCCCCTTTATTTTCTCCCAGTTTCTAGGAAGGGGCTTGTCTGAAGCATAGTTATCATTGCCACTTCCTTTCTGTTCTGCTTTGCTTTCCCCCATGGTTACAGACACACCCATTCCCCAGCAGAAGCAGTGGTTTAGAGAGACCTTTGACCACCTATTTGCAATTGCCAATTCTGCAGAAGCTGAAGATGCTGGTGTTCATCTGGTGTCTGGGTAAGAGAGGAAATCTGAAGTTATTTTAGAATTTAGAATGATCTTAACGGACTTTAGAATTCAACATGAAATATTGTTTGAGCATCTGCTGTGAGCGGATTGCTGAACTAGATGTGGGAGGATTTTGGAAAACATGTTAGGCTTTACTCCGAAGAACTCAAGAAAGACAAGTTATTAGTATATTATTTATATACTACATATTAGTATATATAGTATTAGACTTCTAAAAAAAGGATTTTATTTATTTATTTTTAGAGAGAGAGAGAGAGAGTGAGCGAGTGAGCAGGGGGAGGGACAGAGGCGTAGGGAGAGAGAGAATCTCAAGTAGACTCCAGGCTGAGCACAGAGCTGAATGCCAGCCCCGATCCCAGGACCCTGAGACCATGACCTGAGCTGAAATCAAGAGTCGGTCGCCTAACAGACTGAGCCACCCAGGTGCCCCTATAATATTAGACTTTTAAACAACCATTACAGTTTCTCATCACAAATACTATTTTAAATTTCCTCAGGGATTATGTAGTGATTTGTAAATATGGCTAAAAAAAGTTATAGCAGGTAAACACCGAGCTTGGGCTATGTGGGGGTCACATGGCTGATGGAAAGCCAACAGGAATGATGCTGGAGAATGAGAGATCCCAAAAAAGGAAATGTTGTAGGTAACTAAAGTCACCTTTTGACGTGCCATTGAGGAACCATATTTTTGAAGTGGTTAGGACATTTCTATTTGATTCTTTTTTTTTTTTTTTTTTTTTTTTTGGAGAGAGAGAGTGAGCGAGGAGAGTGGGGGTGGTTGGGGAGGGGCAGAGAGAGAGGGAGAGAGAGAGAATCTTAAGCAGCCTCCACACCCAGCATGGAGCCAGACACAGGACTTGATCTCATGTGACCCTAAGATCATGACCTGAGCTGAAACTGAAAATTGGACACTTAACCGACTGAGCCATCCAGGCACCCATTTACTTGATTCTTAATATCTGATTTCAGGAGACTTGTATAATTAAATGAAAGAGTTAGAAATCCTATTTGGCATTTCTAGCACAGACTAGCACTTAGAATATGACAATATTTTTCTATATCTTCTTAAAAAGAGATCACTGACCATTCTATCACTTTATAATTTATGTCTTTAATTTATGACATAACACATATGTTATCTGTGATATCCTATGTGATAACACAGTAATGCCCCATAGCTTTCTGAAGAACAGAGGGATGCTTGCTTTTTACTAAGTTCTCAAAGCCACTGCATCTTTAGTACTGTTTAGAAAAACCTGCCCCCTCTCCTCCTTGGCGATCAGGCTGTCCGCTGACATTTTTTGCTAGTGAACACACCTGCATCAGGCAGATTTCTGCCCTTTTCCTCTTCCTGCCCTCCCTCACCATCACTAATGGTGTTGACGTCAGTAATTTCCCACAGTCTACACAAGTAGCCACTTTCGCTTCTTCTCTACCTTCTCTACCATTGATTGATACTCTAATTCCAAATCCAGCTGATGAGTCACATAGAAAAATTGTTCTTGATTTATGGCCACAATTTTGTCCAAAACCAATGTGACCAAACTAACTAACTTTGTCTCTAAGTAATTTTTGAAAACAGTTGTGTCTAAAATTGCAATGTCCTTTCAAGACTAAATTTTGCCACCATCGAGGATATTAAAAAGAGTGTACTTCAGGCTAGTCTAAAATAGAGTTATTTTATTTCTCTCACATGAGTGGTTCTTGTCCCACTTGTGTGCACACACACACACACACACACACACACACACAGGATTTGAATCAGTCAATTGAAGACAAGGGCATGAATGTCCTGAGAATCTTTGGCGTAAGCGTGTAGCCTTATTCATCTGTTCATCGATGCATTTCTTCAAAACAATTTATTCAGCATTGGCCAGTATCAGGTACTCTCTTAGGTATTAGTGATATAGTAAGGAGCCATTTAGTACACACTGCTTAACACGTAGCCAATGCTCAATAAATATATGTTGAGTGAATTTTTGAGAAAAAAAGACACAAGTCCTGCCCTCATATAGCTTATGGTCTGTCGACAATGTCCTAAATCTAACTTGTTGCGAATAAGACCTGAGCTACCAAGGGAAGAGTACAGGGTCCTATGGAAGTATATCACTGGGGAATAAACTTGCTCTGGGAAGTTCAAGAAGCTACCTGGAACAAAGTGATGTTTCAGCAGGGACTACCCAGATGAATGTAGATTAGTCTGGCGACATTGTAGAAGTGAAGGGAGCAGAGACAGGGTCAGGGACACAAGGGGTGGCATTCCAGGTAGAGGGAAACTCATGTGCATAGACCTGAGTCTAGGACGACTGTGGTGTGTTGTGGGGACTGAAAAACATTCAGGATAATGGGAAGCCATTGAGATTTTACACATTGAAGGAACTGATCATGTTTTCATGTCAAAAATTTCCTGCCTGTAGTTTGGAGAACAGATGTGTGGAGAAAGAGAGATGGTGGTACAACCCATTAGGTGTTGACCATGGGGACAGAGAGTAGATGGATTTGAGAAATGCCTGACAAGAGAGTTGATAGGACTTGAGACTTGACAGTTGATGGCATGTGGGATGGGGGGAGAGAGAAAGTCAACATAGGTCTTGGTCTGGTTTTGGAGCTCAGTAGAGAGAGGAGGGCTGGAGACATAGCCCCTGAGTGTTTAGCCTGTAGGTGATGGTGAAGATATGGGAGGGACAATTTAGCCCAGGGAGAGTGTGCAGGGTGAGACAGCAAGAAGCCCAGCACGGAGCCCTGCAGCAAACAACGTTCATACCTTCCCTGGGGACCCTTCTGAATGAATTACTTAGAGATACATAAATTCTGGTGTGTGAATGACCATATCATAAGCAACTGTGTACAGCCCTCAAGTGATTTCCCTTGCAATTTTAGAGCAGTCACGATTTACAACACATATTCCTGTTGATGGAAACAACCCAAGACCTGCAAATCCAAATACGTGCCTAGCAGCTATTAGTAGCGCTAATACTGGCTTGTTAACAACTGGTACCCTTCCAGCCTCATCCACCCTGACGGCCATGCTGGTGGCTCCACAGTAACTGGGCCCCTCCTGACAACTCGGCTTCTCTTACTGACAGCACGAGGGGATGACCCACAACTTAACTCATAATTCGTACTCTGCCTCCTGTACACCCACCACGGATCTCTCCAATTTAGATATTTTGTTCGGAATTGAGGACAAGCTTTAAGCTTCTGATGGATGCTTACAACTTATGTAAAATGTTCTACAAGACACCAAAACCTTTCCTCAAAAATGCGTAGTCATAAGTCAATAAAGAAAGTCTGAGCAACGGCTTTTTAGAAAAAAAGAGCTAAATCCAGTTTTTAAAACACAACTTTTTAAACATCTTATTCCTCCCAGTCATGAACACTTCAAACTTAGCTGCTGAATTATCTGAACCCAAGAGAATGAAAGAGTAGATCTTTTTCTTTTTGTGTGTACAGGAAGTGTGTTTTTATTTTTGTTTATTTATTTTTATTTTTTTTTTAAAGATTTATTTATTTATTTAATTGACAGAGATAGAGACAGCCAGCGAGAGAGGGAACACAAGCAGGGGGAGTGGGAGAGGAAGAAGCAGGCTCACAGCGGAGGAGCCTGATGTGGGGCTCGATCCCATAACGCCGGGATCACGCCCTGAGCCGAAGGCAGACGCTCAACCGCTGTGCCACCCAGGCGCCCCTGTTTATTTATTTTTAAAGATTTTATTTATTAATTTGAGAGAGAGCACAAGCGAGGGAGAGGGACAGAGGGAGAAGCAGACTCCCCACTGGGCAAGGAGCCCGATGTGGGGCTCACTTCCAGGACCCTGGGATCGTGACCCGAGCCCAAGGCAGACATTTAACAGACTGAGCCACCCAGTCGCTCCAGAAAGTGTGTTTTAAAAACGCTTTAGAGAATGTCATGTGGCGTTCATGGGAAATGTATTTCACAAAATTTGAGGAAATTTTTCCACTTACGTATTTGAGTTGGCAGATATTTCGGAGCGTTCCCACGGAAGAAGTGCCATTCTGGGCTGATGTGGTTCTGGGGTTTCGAAAGATGACCGAGGCTGAACTGAAGAAATTCCCCCAGCATGTGTTCGGTCACGCTTTCACGACTCTGAAATGTGAAAGCCCTACTTACCTCCCATGGTTGGAGAAGAGGTCAGTTGAAATGGCTCCTTGCTGCTTCCTTTATCTGTCATAGCCAAAAATAATTTCATAGTTACTCATGAAATAGATATGGAACATTCCCTGTGATCCCTCAGAGTTCTTCTGCAGTGTGTCTTGTTGCTCACAATGGCGAGGGCTGTGTCAAACCACCTGAAGACAGTGTTTGCGTCACAAGCAGTGAGTGACCCTGCAGGGACAGAAACACATCCTTCTCCTTCCAGTGCATGATGCATGATTCTTCTTCATGATGCATGATTTGGTCCCCTGCCCACCAGTAAGGAAAACCCACTCACTGACACAGCATCTTAGATTTCCTCATTTGTAAAATGGACACGTTTGGAGAGTATGCTTCCAGCTATCCAATTGTATGATTTGCCCCCGTTCTGTAGATGGAGAATCTCAAGCTTATTATAAATTGTTTTTGAACTTTTTTTCTCATTAGTGAGAAAGAAAATAGCGTCCTTATTTTCTTTGTTATAATTAAGACCTCTAAACCTGAGAGGTCTTATCTTCTCTAGATTAGGTCATTGCTTCCTCACCAAGTTCAGTCCAAAATACCCTGAGCCTGCATTTTGGCCTGATTTTCAGGACTTCTTGATTCCACTTAGTTAGGAAACGCGTCAGGAGCACCTTTATTTGAGACACATCAATAAATCTCTCCTTAGTTTAGACCGGAAATGGTAAGGGTATTGAGAGTTGTGAAACATTGGCCCTTTCAGTCCCCAAATCTGTATATTTGGTAGATAAATAACGACAAGGTGAATTATTGTGTAAACGTTGGAAAAGTGACTCACGATAAGCAGTGGCAACGATGATCGGTTCCAGGAGGGGGCTATAGGATAATTGACTCCTACAATTCATTAATCCCACAGTTCTGTGTTCAACACCTATGTTTGAACCTGGCACTGTGTTAGACGCTGGTCAAAAGAAAAAAATAAAATACGGTCACTTTTCTTAAGGAATTCAGAGTCTAACGGGGGTGATGGTGTGCATGTGTGTGTATGTGCGTGCATGTGTGTGTTTATACGTGTTAATTACAATCACAGTAACTCACATGGTAAGGGGTACAGATTTTGAGGGTGGATTGGGAGCACGGAGGAGGGAGCCTAAGTCTGTTAGGCTCATGTCAGGAGTATCAAGATATATCTTTGTAGGTTTATAAGTGCCTTCTCACTTTTACCTATTAGCAATTTATATGGGACATTTTCTTTTTGTATGTTCCAGTTTTCATTAAACCCATCCTTTCAAGCCTTGTTCACTGGGCCTTAAACCATGTTTGCATGCTATCAGCCATAAATAAACATTTTGAGCCGTCACTCGATGAAGTTGCCCATTGGCCAACAGTCAAGTTTTAGCAGCATCACGACCTTTGCTTCTGTGGCATTGTTGTGCAGGTTTCATTTTTATCTTTATATCATAAAAATCTGGAAGTAGAAAATTGGAAGCGTTAATGCTAGTGATTTGAGATGGAGGTATCATATACTTTATCTTAATTAAATTCAGATAAAGGGAAATTATGAAGCATGCCACAAGGGGCAGAGCTTTACTGTCATTATGGTACATAATTTTGTTTGATTATGGTAAGAAATGGAAGAACGTGTACAAAATGTTGAGTCTAAAAAGTGAGGTGTCATTAGAGAGTTTTATAATTTGGGGCTAAAGTTTCATTATTGCCCGCACATCTATTGTTTGGCTCCTTTGTCTTGGACTTTTTTTTCCATGTTCAGGAAGGTCTTTAGAAAACCTAGCTGAATCCCCGTGGTCTTCAGCTGATGAGGGTGACTCGGGGAAGGGAGAATCCCACAGAGTTCCACAGAATGTTTGTTCCCCATCACAGAAACTGGCAAGGGCTGGCTTCTCTGTGTGGAAATGGTGGGGGGTCAGCGATGGTAATGGACACAGAGATAAGGCAAGTGGATGAACTTGTATAACCCTTTACCCAGATTCCTCACAGTGTGTCATTTTCACTCTCTCTGTCATATATATATATATATATACACACACACACACACACACACACACACACATTTTTCCCCAGAACCACTTAAGAGTACGTTGCAGACCTGATGCCCCATGATTTCTAAATACTGCCATGTATATTTTCTAGGAACAAGGATATTCTTTTGCATAAACAGAGTACTATGATAAAAATCTAGATATTTATATTGATACTGTAATGTAGGGACCTTATTCATATGTTCCCCCCCAAAGGACCCATTAAGGTCCTTTATATAGACACCCCTGGTCCCCGATCCAACCCACGGTCACACGTTACATTTACTTGTCACGCCTCTTCAGTCCGTCGTCTGTCTTTGTCTCTTATGACCTTTGTAACTTTGAAGAGTACAGACCGGACCAGTTGCCTGGTAGAATGTCTCTCATTTGGGGTTTGTCAGAGATTTCCTCATGATCAAATTGAGGTTCTATGTTTTTGGTGGAACCGCACAGAAGGAATGTCGACTCCTTAGCACATCATATTAGGAGGCACAAGGTGTTGGTTTGTCCCCTTCTGGTGACATTAACTTTGATCACCCGGCCTGCCAGTTCTCTCCAATGTGAAGTTACTACATTTTCCCTTTGTAATTACTAAATGCTGAGTCAGGAGACGCCTTGAAGCTGTGTGAATACCCTGCTCCTCGTCAGACTTTCGCCTGCTAGCTTTAGCTCTCAGTCATGGTTCTTGACTCAATCATTCCTACTCTGTTTGCCAAGTGGTAGTTTCTTTTTTTAAAGATTTTATTTATTTATTTGAGTGGGGGTGAGCACACGGCGGTGGGGAGGGAGGGGGAAAGAATCTTAAGGAGGCTCCCTGGATGCAGGGCTTGATCTCACAACCCATGAGATCGTGACCTGAGCCAACACCAAGAGTCAGAGGCTTAACGGACTGAGCCACCCAGGTGCCCTGTCAAGTGGTAATTTCTAACTCCTTCTACATTAGTTTGCTTTCTCCTGTAAGGAAAGATTTTCTCCCCCTATATTTATTCAGTTATTTATTTATATCACTATGGACTCAGGGATTCCTATTTTATTCAATGAATTACAATCTATTACTCTTATTATTTATTTTGATGTTCGAATTGCCTAAGATTTGGCCAGTGGGAGCCCCTTCAAGCTGCTCTCGTGTCTTTTTGACATTTCTGCTTCTCTCTCTCTTTAGCACTTTCTTACTTTTGGGCACAACAGCATTCCATACACTCCAATTGAGGAAGAAAAACATTTTCTTTTCATGAATCTTTCCTTCCATCTTTTCCTTAAAACAAACCTGATGCAATTCTACATTTTAAATTTATATACTCAATGCAGAAATAAACTGCCTTTACTCTGTCTCCCTTCTACTTCCCTTTGTGCCCTGAAGTTTCCTTCTGTTGTGATTTTGGAGTGTAGAGAACGCACCCAACATCAGACCCTCCTCTACCACATCCAGCCTGGGACAAGAATACATACAGGAGCCCGTATGGGTATGTGTAAATACTTAAAAGTTCCAAATCAAGCTAACAAATCATTAAATAAAATACCATTTATCCCTTTACTTTAACAACCATGACGTGCAACCACCAAAGGTCCAGTTTACATTTAGCAATCTTGGGTTCTCAGAAGTGCAGCACAGTAACATGGCGGCAGGGGACTCTAGGTGCACGCCATGAGACACCCTAGTCCATACGCCCAAGCTCTATTCAGACTCCCCCCCAGTAGCTGTCCTTTGGCCACCCCTTGGGCAAGGGTGCACACAGTGGCATGGTCTGCCCCTCAGAGGAAGACAATGTAGGCCCTGGAAGTAGGGAGAAAATATGGGGATTGTGGGTTCCCAGTTCATGGACTGGAAGCGGAGAAGGAGGACTCTCGCTGGATGCATCCCTTGGCCCCACAGACTCATTTCTCAGGCACAGCTGGACAAGGGCTAGAGTGGGGTCCTCTAAGTGGTGCAGTGGAAGGGAGGTACAGCTCGGATTAGCCAGGGTAAATTCTAAGTCCTAGAAATAGTCTTGAACTTATGGTAATACGTGTGTGTGTGTGTGTGTGTGTGTGTGTGTGTGTGTAGTTTCTCCTAATTTTTCAATGAAGCATTGGATATAAAGTCTAGACAAAAAACTTGAACAGAAATTCTTCCTGGAAGAGAGGGTACATTGTTTTCATTTTGCTTTAAGAGATGAATAGTAGATAAGGTCCTTGGAAGATGGGGAGTTTTGTGGGGCAGAGGAAGCATGAGGGCCCGGGGCACCTGAATGGGTGACATTGCTGTAGGAGGGGACAGAGGCAGGAAAGCCAGTATCACCCCCAGTGTATGTGTCCCTTCTCTGTGGTGTCTTCTCAAGCCTCCTGGTTTGCCTGGGGCTGCCCTGGGCAGTGGAAAGCTTTCCCTTGGGTGGGGAAGGGGCACCCCCAGGCTGATAGTGAGTGAGGGCCAGTCCCCAGCATGGCCCCCATCCCAGCTGCCCTCCCACTCTGGCTGAGAATACATGTGTTAGTTCTGGGGGCCGCCCTCAACCACTTTCACATGGAAACAAATATTACCTGAATGATTTGTTCCGGCTGTTTCTAAAGTATCACCTTCTGGAGAACAGGCCCCTTATTTCCATAATAACCTTATTTTCAGGTCTAATCTCTAACTGTGGGATGAAGACCTGGGAAAAATCCTGCTACGTTCTCACTAGTCGGAAGCCTGCTGTCAGCATTTCACTCTACTTAAAATAACCTGGAGTCAGGTGGTACTTTGCGCCAGTGGGAGCCACCTCCTGACAGCAGTGCCATTGGCCTGATGACCAGTCAGCTAGGGTTCGTGCCTTGGAGAACGCTGCTTCCTGTCTGTTTTTAGGTGACAGAGTCAGGAAGAAGAGGGCTGAGGGGCTGCTCTTGTCCCCCCTAGAGTCCTGTGGAGGTCTTTGTCGGTCCAGTTTGATATATATGTCCACCATGACAGTGGGCTGGGACGTGAGTGCCTCAGACAGACAGCACACACACCCTTGTCCCACCAAACCCCTGTTCTATCCTTTCAGCACTGTCTTGTGCCCCTGATACCTTCCTCTTCCTCCTGGCCCCACAAAGTGAGGCCTGCACAGACAGCACACAGGGCCTCCTCTCTGTGGAGATCAGCTGTCCTCTCTTCCCTTAGGGCTTGACATCTGGCCAGAAAGCCAACATGGGGTAGGAAGAGAGCCACATGTCTCCTTTCCTCCTGAGGCAGGCTTTGTAGGGCAGGGACTCCTCTATGCACAAGGCAAGGCTTTCAGGCAAGGATTTCAAGCCAAGAGAGAGGCAGGGTGGCATTGTGGTGAGGGGGAGGGACCCCTGGGGCTCACTCTGTGGGCTGCCACCTGCTCTTCTCCACCAGGGCGAACCCAGCTGGGAAGCCACACAATCCCTGCTTGTTCCTCACACCCAGGGTCTGTTGTGTTGCCTCCTACACCCCTTCTACACAATGTGAGCGTTCAGCCTACAGTGTTCTGACTCAAAAACAGGCTTTCACTCAGCAAGCCGCACAAAAATGTCTCCAACCTAAGCTCTAGCCTTCTGAAATAACATAAACTTCCAGGAAAGACTCCCAAAAATGTTTTCAACCACAATTGAGATCTTTAGCTTTTTTGAAAGAACAGAAGGGATCCTCTCCCTCTCAAAGAAAGAAATGATACCCAATAATATCCAGAACAAACAAAAGAACAAAACCCCTCAGAGGTTTAACCAGCCATGCAGATCATGTTTTATATCCTCAGCCAGCGGAGTCATATTCTGCTGCTTTGTACTTGCCCCGTCCAGGAAATGAATCATAGAGGCAGTAAGTCAACCGAGCCTGTCTCTTTGCCAGACAACCTACCTACATAAATCATCCCGGCTGGATCGGGATCGTCCTGCCTGTGACAACATCCAGAAAGCTGTGCGCCTCATTTCTGTGCTGGGGGACCCTGTAGCTTAGGTGCGCTGCTTTCTTTCAGGAGGCCATGCTTTATACGGTGGCTCTGATATGGCCTGCGCTGACCACAGCACTGACCACACTGAGCTTCTCTCTCTGTACTTCCTTCCCACTGGTATAACCAGGCCTCACTGTTACTTTCCCTGTCTCACATCTCCTGTAGCTTCTGTTCTCCCGCGTGGCCTGACTCACAGCAGTGCCTCTGAATACAAACTTTCTCTGAGTGACGTATTTCACTTAGCATAATACCCTCTAGTTCCATCCACATCATTGTAAATGGCGGGGTTTCATTCTTTTTTATGGCCGAGTAATATTCCTCTGTGTGTGTGTGTGTGTGTGTGTGTGTGTGTGTGTGTGTGTATAAAGAAGCACCTGGTGGAGCCCCATCCCTCTCAGGGCCACACCTGCTCAATTTCCCTCTTGCTGAAAGGCTCAGTCAGTTGAAGGAAGGGCTCTAAAGACACCCCCCCCCACCACCATGTTTATGTGTCAGGCTGACATGGTCCTGCTGAGGGCTGACTTTCAGGCTTGGTGAAAATGGGCACCCTTGGGTTTTAGCGGGATGACCAGAAGGCATTGCTCTGGTGCTATTTAGCAAGCACAACTTCATGAGTTCCCCATCCCTGCATTTCCTCATGGGAGGCTGGGACAAGGCATTCTCCCTCTCTAGAAGGAGGTCTTGCTCAGTTGCAGGAAGCCCTACAGGGAAAGTCATCAAGCTTATGCCCCCAACCATGTCATTCAAAACCCCCAGAATAAAATAATTACCTCTTATAGTTGTAAAAGTGCTTGGTCCCTAACATACGGCTTCCAGGTATGGTTTCCGCCTACACGCTGGTGCCCCCCGATGCTCTGCCCATGGGATAACAAGAGGGACTGGGCATCACCACGTGGTTGTATCGCAGCAGTGCTAGGATGATGGGTCCCTGGCACATTCAGTAAGTTCCCTCCTGGGGGTCGGGGCTGGGAGGCAGTCTGCACAGCAAGTGCGGGGGAGGGGGTGCCTTCCAACCGCTAAGGTAATTTCAGAAATCTCCAGGTAGAGAGTGGATTTTTTTTTTTTAAGATTTTTAAAATTTATTTATGTGACAGAGATAGAGAGAGCCAGCGAGAGAGGGAACACAAGCAGGGGGAGTGGGAGAGGAAGAGCAGGCTCCCAGCAGAGGAGCCCGATGTGGGGCTCGATCCCATAACGCCGGGATCACGCCCTGAGCTGAAGGCAGACGCTTAACCACTGTGCCACCCAGGAGCCCCAGAGAGTGGATTTTTATCACTAGTGGGGGGCCTTTGAAATGGAAGAGAAGGACATTTGCATTTGTTGAATTCACACATAATCTTTATAAAAACCCTGTGGACTCAACATTCTTATCCCTAGGTGATAGTTGAGGAAACCAGTTCAGTCCAGTCAAGTCCCCAGGCTGGTAAAATTCCTTTATTTCTCTGGATTAGGAGAATAATTCTGCATTTTAATCAGAACAGGTGGAACACAGAGCACAATGTTTATCAACACGTGGAAGCCACGATCTATTAAAAGTAAAACCAAGACAATGTTCAAATAATTATCAATGTAAAACATTTTTTGAAGTCCAAATGTCATTCTTACAGGCTATTCATTGAACGTAAGTGATAGGTGAGTGTGGGGAGCAGGCGCCCCCTTTGCATTTTATCATAGCATAGCAATGACACCCTTTCCCTCACGACCCCCCACTGAAAAAAATTACTGAGGAACTACAATGTGTTATGTGCGGTGTCAGACTATTTCCAGAGGCTGTCTCATCTCATTTTCATGGGGAGCCTATGAAGTCAGTACTGATTTCTCCAAATTATGGTTAAAGTTCACAGAAATTAAATAACTTGACCAAAGTCTTATGATTGGTAAAGGGGAGAGCCCCCCTAAACTCTTTTTAAGTCTTTTGTTTACATTCACTATTTTAAAGAATATTAACGCACTGCAATATGTTGGTCAGTATCGCCACAAAGTTCATAGGGGAATGTATTAAAACTAATGCTGTTGAACTGTACATCTAAAAATGGTCAAGGGAGTGAATTTTATGTTATGTGTATTTTACCACAATTAAAAAAAAAAGATTGACAGGACCTAGATAAGCCATTTCCTTTTTTAAGGAAAAAAAAAGAAGGTTTATTTATTTATTTGAGAGAGAGAGAGAGACCTCGTGTGTGCGCGTGTGAGAAAGAGCGAGGAAGGGGCAGAGGGAGAGAAGCAGATTCCTCCCTGAGCTGGGAGCCCAGGCATGCGGGGCTCGATCCCAGGACCCTGAGATCACAACCCCAGTGGAAACCAGGAGTCTCACGCACAGCCTACTGAGCCACCCAGGTGCCCCAAGCCATTGCTTTTTGTTATGGATATACTTGGTCCAAAATATGATTATCAACCAGAACTGTCAGTCTATCAGCTGCAAATATTTTGCACTCGTCTCCTGCTACCATTCCTGTGTGAGACCTGAAGTAGGGGGGTGTGACCCCTGTTCCAAACATCTAGTTAGGGAGACCAGAATAATGCAGAGGACATGCAAGAGCTCACAATATGAGATGGGGTGTCTAAGGCTGCAAATGTAGGTGCTTGATCAATGGCATAAAAAGAAAGCCTAGGGGATTTAAAATACGGATTTAGTATTTATTAAGCAGCTAGTATGATACAGGAACTTTGCAAAACATGAAAAGGACAAGACATTTCTTTTGTTTTGAGTTTTTGAAGCAGGTTTTCATTTAGCTCCCAGTTTAGGAAGCCCCACTTTCCAAGAACGCGAGGCAGTCGATGGCTGGAATTTGGCCTGCGTGGGCCCTGCCTGCGGTGGCCTTGTCCGTCGTTTCCCGTGAGGGCTTGTGCAGGAAGCTGCTGAGGCTTGCCTATCGGTCTCTCTCGTTCTTTCCAGGTTAAAAGGAAGTGGGGTCCTGATACTCCCCCGACGAATAGGAGACCTGTGGGAGCTTCATCCATCCTTCGACGTCGTGGTCAACTGCTCGGGCCTTGGAAGCAGACAGCTTGCAGGAGACTCAAAGATCTTCCCCGTGCGGGGCCAAGTGCTCAGAGTTCAGGCTCCGTGGGTGAAGCATTTTATCCGAGATGGGAGTGGGCTGACGTACATTTATCCTGGCATATCCAACGTAATCCTGGGTGGAACGAGGCAGAAAGGAGACTGGAATCTGTCCCCAGATGCAGGAATTAGCAGAGATATTTTTTCCCGTTGCTGTGCTCTTGAGCCCTCCCTCCAAGGAGCCTGCGACATCAGGGAGAAGGTGGGCTTAAGGCCCTTCAGGCCAGGCCTGCGGCTGCAGACGGAGCTCCTAGCCCAGGACGGTAGGAGGCTGCCCGTGGTCCACCACTACGGCCACGGGAGCGGGGGCATCTCTGTGCACTGGGGCACCGCTCTGGAGGCCGCCAGGCTGGTGGGCGAGTGTGTCCGAGCCCTCAGGACCCCCACTGCCAGGTCAAAGCTGTAGGTGACTTGAAGTGACAGCAAATGGCCCCAGAAACTATTGATCAAAATAAAATCTAAGCACCACAACTGATTCCAATAACTTTTCCATTGTGTGAAAGTTTAATTAGATGTATCTTTGTTTTCAAAAGCAGAAATGATACAATATGAATCCCTAGTAGTCTTCGGACTAGTACTAACGTAATCTAGTACCAATGTAGAACTAGGCTTAAGTCTAGTACTAATGACATAGGTAGGGCATAAAGCTCTATTTTTGGTAAAAATACTTGTTAGAGAATAAGATTTCTCTTAGATCCAGTGTTCAAAGATCTGTGCTAATTTACATGGATGCTGGAAACTGTCGGGATTTTGACATCTTTTGGCTAATAAATCCACAGCAAGAGATAATGTATGGAAAACACTTAACTCACTGGCAGTTGCAGAGCTGCCCACAATGTTTGTGGGTTGTACTCGAGTGAGCTTTATAATCCCTTTAAATAAAATACACGGCGATCATGCAACCCAGGCTTATTATATTTACTAGAAGACGATGCATGATTCCTCCTAGTACTAGTGGCAACCTCTTCCTCCCCTCAGCTGGTCATGATGGTTAGAAGACAGGGATGAAGTTACCTATGGACTTGGCATCAACTCAATAGCTGTCTGGGGTCAGTCCCCTAAGGGTGGTACTTTCCATTACCACAAATGATAGAGCACTCGCTTGTTGTGTGGTTGACTTTGCCTAAGCATTTTTGGAGATTGAGTAGCAGGTGCAGCCAAAGAGCTAATTTGCTGATTAGGATGGAACAAGCATTCTGAATGAAATACATCCAAAGAGTTTTTTGTAAGTTATTAAAAAAAAAAAAAAAAAAAACCTACCGGGAAGGAGGGGGAAATGTGTCATGATAAAATGAGTTTGGGAATTGCTGAAATAAATTAATCTAACCTGGTTTCTTGACTCAGGTCTGCTCAGAGTTAATGTGTTCAAATGTATTGTGAATGCTCACAAGGGTTTTGGCTTTAGTGGATGGTAAAGGAGGTGCTATTCACTAAAGTGAGGACACTTTGGAGAAACAGATATAATTTTAATTTTGGCAGGAGATGGCTTGTGTTTAGTGATAATAAGTTCTATTTTGGACACCCTGGAGTTGGGGGGGGGTGAGGTTGGCAAT
Organism: Ursus maritimus; assembly: GCF_017311325.1. Classification (NCBI taxonomy): domain Eukaryota; kingdom Metazoa; phylum Chordata; class Mammalia; order Carnivora; family Ursidae; genus Ursus; species Ursus maritimus. Next base: position 21,202,801 of record NW_024423675.1, on the reverse strand, counting down.
GAGAAGGTGGGGAGAAGAAAGCCCCCAGCATAGCTCCACTTTATGGTTTTGTTCACTGAGCTTTTGCATATGATTTTTTTTTTTAAAGAGAGAGGGAGAGAGAAGGCAAGAGAGAAGGGAATGAGAGAGAGAGAGAGAGAGAGAGAGAAAACCAGTGTACTGGAGGATCTTAATCTTCCCTTGCAGTGTTAAAAATTCTCCCTTGTGCTTCCTCCCCATCGGTTCCCACCAGGGGGTGGTATTGTATCAAATTCAGATAAATTGGCAAATTTGAAAATTTAGAAATGACTAGAAATAAAAAAAATGGATACCAGCTGTGTGGAGTGAGTGTGTGATTCTTTTCAGGTTTCGGAGTTTATATGTCCCGAACGTAATCGTTCTGTGTTAAGTATTTGAGACACGTACAAACTTGGCTAGGGTGACCACATACGCGCGTGCGTGTACTCATCGCACTCCGTGAGCAATACTAAGTGCTGATAAAATGGCATTTTAAAGAGGGGAAATAAAATGTTTAATGGTTAAAATGAAAATCCCCACAGCCGCTCCAGTAGGTATGGTTCGGTTGTGTTTACGGTGGTTTGAAGCGCACTCGTGGGCTCCTTCTGTCCGCGGTTTAGACCCCGCAGCATTTCCGTTTCGGGTACAGAGCCTCACACTCTGAGCTGCTGTTTGCTACTCTAGGCCAGTCTGCTTTTAATTTTTCTAGTCCAACTGGAAGACTGAAAGACTGAAGGCTTCTTGAGAACGTGGTCAGGACTCCATGCCCTGATTTCAGGCTCACTAATTGCTAGATATTCACTCCCCGTGTCTCTTACAGGTTTATTCATTTTGGTCAGCAGCTGCCTTCCCGGGCTGCACACTAGGATCACCTGGGATGTTTGAAAAAAAAAAAAATACTGATTTCCGGCCTGCTATATTAAATTAGAATCTTCGGTGGGTGGTGTGGGACCCCCGCATCAGTATTTGCTCAAACCTACAACCGCAGGCAGCGGAGAACGACGGCGCGCTCTTCCCTCCTCTCGTCCTAGGACTCCAGAGCTACCGTAACCATTACCCACCCCCCTTCCTCCCTCGTCATCTTGCGGCCTGGACTTAGGAGGGATGTGCTCACGTAAGTGGTCTGGGCAAGGTGGCCTATGGAATTAGCTAGAAATGCTGGGAATTACCTTGCTGGCTCTGGGTCAGCTCCTGGAGTCAGCTGTCTTTGTCTGAAAGATGAGAAACTGAATAGACAAACGGATGATGGCCAGACTATATATAAAAATAGAACTCTGACCCACAACCTGCGGCAACCGGCTCCGGAAACCACCCCCCTCATCTGCAACAAGCCGCCCGGGGAGCCGGCTGCCTGCTCTGGTCAGACTTGCAGGAAGCCAGATTGCCATCTCTAGTAACAGTCCAGACAGAGAGCTAAACAGTCGTTTCTGAAACGAGCGGCCCCCAATGGCCAGGACTTGATTAATAACAGACAGTGTCCCTGATTTTTGGCCCATGTTCAACTTAGGAGCAACTAGAGAAAGCCCACATGCACCCCTAACCTGTCACCCAGGATGCCCCGCTTCTAGTTAGCTCCCTTACAGCTTCCTCATGCCGACAGACAGACAGACTCCACTTAGGGCATACTTAAAGTCTTCTCTTGTCTATGTAAAGCATTCCCACTCTTCTGCCTGCCTTGGAGCCAAGGTGGCTAACTCCCTGGCTATAGCAAACTCTGGATCAATTGTCATTGTTTTCTCATTGAGAGGGTCTTCATTTCCACAAACATTTCCTGTTTCTGTACGTTGTTGTCTTTGGTGATCTGTGCAAAGGCCAGGGAATGGAATACTCAACCCCCCCCCACCCCCTCACCCCTGTTTTCTATTACAGATCATTTAACATGTGTTTCTGAACATGGAGAACAACCGATTTCCTTCTTAAATCTCTGCTTTCAAGTGTCTGACATTTGTGGCTGAGCTCGGACCCGCTGTGCCTGTGACCCAGGGGACACGGTGCCTTTGAGGGAACGGGCATTGCAAGCTAGGCGCTTCCTCGGCAGGCAGAGGTGATGTACCAACTTTACTTCACTTAGGAAGAAGTTAAACAGAAAGACCATAGCCCAGTAGGACACAGTTGTATAGAAGAAAGGCTATTTTTAGCAGTGACATCTATTATTCTTTTTATTGAATAGATGCATTCAAACCAATTGATATTTGAACCAATTTTTCTCAATCCATGAAGAGCTTTTAGAGCAAAGGAAGAAAATAATGGCGGGACCTGTGTTCTCTGGGAGTTGTAGTTAGTTCTGCGGGGAAAACCTGTTCCAGGACTCTCCTCACTTGTCATATTTAAAATGAATGTAGCACTTTTGGTATTTTTGCTTGGTTCCTCTCATCTTTCTTCTTGAGGGTGTGAATGATGGAGACACATTTGAAACCTGTTTCCTCTGGGTATCATTCACTCTGGAAAAGCCGATTGAGATGTTTAAGTGGTCCCTTTCTTCTTGAAAAATCTCAGCAGTTTGCTACCAGGCCTGGGGGCTTTATTATCCTAAGTGACTTTGCTACCTATAAATTATAGCCCTAAGTAGCTAAAGGGAATGAGTTAACCAGATCTCTGAAAGAATGTAACTAACGTTTCTTCAATTATTAGCAGAACAATTGACTTCCATCTGCTCAGGGCACCTGTGACCTGGCCTGCAGCCACGTTACCCATAATTCCACCACTCAAAGCCTGTTTCTCTTGAATTATAATTTTTACCTTGGTACAAGTTCTAGGATATCAGCCTACTCTCAAACTTTATATGTATCCTAGTATTTTCCTTCCTTACAGACCCAAGTGGTCTGGCAATGGACCTCACCCAGTGTTGGAAATACTACAGATCGTTTGCCTGCTCTGCCCAAGTCCACTTCCCAGGGAAATCTGCTCAGATCTGGGGATTCACTATCTGGACAGTATCCCCCCATGGCCTGCCTCTCTGGTCTCAGCTTTTGGATCAGAGGAAACTATCCGTTAATTCAGGTTCAGTTGCAAGTAACAGAAACTCCCCCAAATAGTTGCTTAAACAAGATGGGCATGCATTTCTCTCTCACATAAAAGAAGCTTGGATGTAAGCACTCTAGGGCTGCTGTGGCGACTTAGTCAGCAACCCAAGCTCTTCCTGCTCACATTCCGCTACCTCAAGGGTGTGGCCCTTGGGCTCTTGGCCATCATATCATCACATCTAACCCCAAGGGAACGTCCCAGAAGACTCATGCAACACTTTTGCTTATATCTCATTGCATAGCATTTAGCCTCAGGCCTACGTGGAGATTCAAGGGAAGCTGGAGATGCAGTCTTTTGGCTTGGTGACAACGGAAAGGTTAAGGTTTTAGCAGGCTCTGCTAAAAGGATCCAACTATAAACTGAGTTACGCCAGTCAGATTCTTAAGAATTTATACTAAGGGATTCTAAAACTGTTTCCTGATAATGGCAGGCTCTGGAGACATGCAGCCCTGGGCCGACAGTCCAGGTTGCTCAGGTTTTTCCAGAAGAAGCCAGGCAAGAGAGGAGGCAGAGAAGAGCAGAGGAGGAAACCCAAGGGGCCATGTACTTCTGGGGAAGCATCGAGAATGACCTCAAGTCCTGACCCCAGTTCCACTTCTTGTGAGGTCTGACTGGACAGTCAATTCTGCATTCCTCAGAAAGCTCACATTTTTAAAAACTGCTTTTTAAAAATCATTGTATTAAGGAGGGAGAACGGATGGGGGCTGGAGAGTTTCAGATTTTCCCCCAAAGAAGTTATTTTTCCTGCAGTAATTTTAATAGGAAGCATGCTTTTTATAGCCATAAGAGTAAAATTTGAGTATCACGGGGCAAACCCAGCATTTGGTGACTTTTAGCTTTTGCTTAAAAATCTTATCAATTCTTTTCTTATTACCAGTCAGAGATGTTTTATTTATCTTTATCTCCTTTACCAGTGGTACCACCTACTGTTAGGATAAACAAAGTCAAAACTACCCAAACAAAGCTCTGTGTTGCCCAGGCAACAGTTTTTCTTATATTAGTGGTAGCTCCTGAACATGTTATCAGTTCCTGGTTGAGATCACGTTGTAACCAATGGTGTTCTTAGTAATGCAGATTATGTTCTTTAATTACTAGACTTGAGTTATGGCCCATTTGTATGGCAAAAGCTCATGGTGTAGGAGTAATGCTTGTATTTAATTTCCTGTCCATGGATTCCATGGGGAAATACTTTATCATAATCCTCCTTTCACCTTGAGCTCATTTAAGTAGATTCTCTCCTTTCAATCAAAAATCCTCATCTAAGTCAGCTTATAAAAAAACAAGTGGATCCTTGAGTTGGGAAACTATCCGCTAGACTGAGGGTTGGCAAACTGCTTCTATTAAGGGCCTAGTAATAAAGATCTTAGGCTTTGCAGACCATACAGTCTCCTTTGCAACCACTCAACTCTTCAACTCTGCCACTATAGTCGGAGAGCAGTGAGATAATCTGTAAACAAATGGTCATGGCTGTGTTCCAATAAAACTTTATTTACAAAAACAGGCAGAGGGCCAGATTTGGCATCAGGGCTACAATTTGCCCTGCCCTAAACCATAACCTCCATGTGGGCAGGAACATGTCTGATTCATTTAACATTTTCCACCCAACTCCAAACACCAAATCTGATACTTGATACACATTTGTTGAATCACTGTGTGAGTAAACTATCAATGTGACATTAGTAGACAGATTATCTCAGCTTAAATTTGAAAAAAAAACTAAGCTTCACTCAACAAGCTCTTTTGTTGGCTTTCTAATTGATTTTCCTTAAAAACTGTGAAAGTCTATCTTTACTAATATCTGGCAGCTTGAGTATACCACGGAGAATACATTAATGGCCTGGATTCTCAGGCAATTGAATGATTTAAGCAGCCAGAAGGCATAGGACAAAGACAGTTTTCTTAGGAATGGAGCCATTATGTCAGTGCCCTCATCTAGGCCCGCACATTCCCTTGACATTATTCTACTAGGCTGGGACCAGGAAGGAGTGTCAGGTGTCCTCTGGTAAGGGAACAGATGAAAGCTATGTCTCTTCCCTGCTTTTGTGGTCTCTGCAGCCACCAGGCTATTGTGCGTGGGATTTGGTTCCTACTAGGAGATGAATGAGAGAAAAATAAAAAAACAGGGGCCTAGTGTCAGGAAACTGTATTGGCAGAAAGCCTTCTGGGTAAGCTCAATACCTTGTCTCAGCCCGGCCCTTCCCACATTGACCCCTGCATCCTGCTGTCCACCTAGCCCACTGATGGCACCCTTAGTATGCCTGGTCTTCTCCCATGGCTTCCCTTACTTTTGTACCCACTCAAAGGTGAGTTAACTTCCCTGAACAAAATCCTATTTGGCTGTCTGGACCACAGGTCTTCAACCCGGACTGTGCATGGGAAAAACAAAACAAAACAAAAATTTAATATCTATGCCTACCTACAGACCAGCAGAATTAGAAAGTAGGCAGCAGTATTTTTTAAAAGTACCCCCCCCCCATCTTGGTGATTTCAATGTGCATCCAGAATTGAGACCCACTGATCGAGATTTCCAATACTGACTGTACATCACAATCACCCGGGGAGCTTTTACAAAAGATCTAGCTTCCAGACCTAATAAATCAGGATCTCAGGGGGTGGTGGGACCTGGGAATGCATATTTTTGAGAACTACTCTGGGAGCTTTTTGATGAACAGCCAGGCCTGAGAACCAGGCTTTAGGCCATGCCAGGCACATGCTGTTATGACACGCTGGGCGTGGGCACAGTCATGCTAGCTGTCCGAGCCCATGGGCAGGGCAGAGAACTGCACTAGGTCAAAAGATGGAGGTGAGCTCTGGCCTGCTCATGGTCATTCAGCCCGCACTGCTTAGGTCCCATAGATCTCTGACCTGGACCCTCCGACTCAGTCCCTCAGCCAAGCCAAGCTTGATAGTGTGCGGGAGGCCCACCCTCATCCAAGTCCTGGGATGCTTAAGATGGGAGACTTGAAAATGTGCAAATGCTGGAGGAAACCGGCCCTAGAGTGGGAGAAACTGAAGAGCCAACCACAGAGAGTTAATTGATGTACGAGATCCTTGGGGAAGGTAGGGGGTGGGGGGACAGCAGGGAGACCTCTTCCGCTGAGACAGCAGGCAAGCCAGGACAGGGGAAGCAGATGTGGGTGCATTTGTAGGTATGGAGTTCTCATTTGATGAACTTGCTGGTTCCCTGTGAAATGGGCAGCAAATTCTTTTGCTGATAACAAGTGAGGAACTGCAGGACAGGAAAGGAGCTTGAAGACGGGGAAATGTTAGAAGAGGCATCTGGAAGAGATCTGACCATGGGGGCATGAAATAAATCACTAAATAATGCTCAGAGGTGGCCACCCTAAATTGATGGTGCCCCGAATCTGCAAAATTCATTCATTCATTCATTCATTCATTCATTCATTCATTCATTCATGGCATATTTATTAAATGCCTACAATATGTTGGTACTATTCCCAAACTGAAGAGAAAGAATGGTGAATGAGACAAAGCTCTTGTCTTCATGGAACTTATAATCCATTGGGGGAAACAGAGTACACATATACATACCCTAATGTACAGAGGTGTTACATGCTATGAAGAAAAACATTTTTAAATTTAATTTATTTTTTAAATTTTTTTTGAAAAAAATTTATTCTATTTTTTTTATTTTTTAAAAGATTTTATTATTTGAGAGAGAGAGAGAGACAGAGTATGAGGAGGGGTGGAGGGGCAGAGGGAGAGGGAGAAGCAGACTCCCTGCTGAGCTGGGAGCCCAACACGGGACTTGATCCCAGCACCCTGGGATCACGACCTGAGCCGAAGGCAGATGTTTAACTGACTGAGCCACCCAGGCGCCCCTGAAAAAAATTTTTTTTAAGCAGGGAGGATCAAGGCTGCTATTTTATACAGAGTGATGTGGTTAGGCCTCTCTGAGCAGGTGGCACTTGAATGGAAGCCTGAGGAAAGTGAGGGAAGTACAATCCATGTGAGTATCTGGGAGACGAATATTCTAGGCAGAGGGAGGAACAGGTGCAAAAGTCTTGAGTGGAGAGTGGAGGAAGTGCAGTGTGCTTGGTCTGCGTAAGCAGCAGCAAGGGGGCCAGTGTGGCTGGGTGCAATGGAAGGGAGGGAGAGTGGAGATGATTAGGTCAGAGATATAGACCCAGGTCAGATCATCTAGGATTGGGGGCCATGATGAGGATTTCAGATTTTGTACTAAGTGCAATGGGAAGCTTTCAGAGAGTTGAGAATAATAACATTATCTGCTTTTACTCTGGTTGCTGTGTGGAAAATAAACTGAAGGCCAAGAAAGCAAAAAGGAAGACAGTATTGAAGGGGGGCTTGGATGAGGGTGGTGGAGGGGGTAAGGAGTGGCTGGATTCTGTATAGGTATGACTATGGGATTGGCTCATGGATCCGATGTGGAGTGTGAAAATCAAAGAGGTAAAGCTGACTCCAAGGTTTGTGGTCTGAGCGTTTGGATGAATGGAGCTGCTAGGCTTGGCAGAACACTGAGGGAGGAGAAGGTTCAGTTGGAGGGTGGAAGGTATAAATAAACAGAAGTGTTGGGTGTGTTCAATTTGAGACGCCTATTAGACACCCAAGGGGAGATGTTGAGGGTGCAGTGAGATATATGAGCCTGGAGTTCAGGGACCAGCATATTTACTAGCGTATTTAAAACTATGGTAGTTGATGAGATCTCCCAGGAAATGACTTAAAAAAGAAGACACCTGAGGGGAGAGAAAGAAACTAACAGCTGTTGAGCACCTACCATAGACTAGGTGCCTTGTACATGGGCTATCCCTTTAACATTTCATAAGTTAGAGATACTAGACTTCCCATTTTCCACCTGGAGGGACAGCAGTTCAAAGGTTAAATAACATGTCCAAGGTCACATAGTTAGCAAATGGTCAGAATTTGAACTGGTTCTGCCTGGTTCTGAAGCCCATATACTTTCATTGTCCCTTCCTTCCTTCCTCCCACCCTTCCTCCTCTCCTCCTTTCTCCCTCCCTTTTTAAGGTATAATTTATGTACAGTAAAGTGTATAAAACATACTTGTATAGCTTCTACCTACACATACACTTAATTATCACTCAGATCAAGATAGAGAATATTTACAATACTCCAGAAGGCTCTCTCATGCTCCTCCTACCTTACATCCCTCCAAAGGTAACCACTTGTGATAGTTAATTTAATAGTCAACATCATGGGATGCCCAGATATCTGGTTAAACATTATATCTGGGTGTGTCTGTGATGGCGTTTCTGGAAGAGATTATCATGTGACTAGGTAATCTCAATGAAGTAGGTTGCCCTCCCCAATGGGCAGACATCATCCAATCCACTGAGGGCCTGAGAGGAACAAAAAGGTACAGGAAGGGAGGAATTGCCCTTCATCTCTCTCTCTCTCGCTCGCTCTCTCTCTGCCTGACTGCTTGAGATGGGACATCAGTCTTCTTCTACCCTTGGTGCTCCCGGTTCTCAGGCCTTCAGACTGAAACTGTAATCTACACCATTGGCTCTTAGGCCTTCAAGCTACACCACTGGCCTTCTTGGGTCTTCAACTGCAAAGTGCAGACTGTGGTACTTTTCAACCTCCATAATCATTATGAGCCACCAGTCAGAGTCAGGGCTTACGGAGGTCAGGTGATCAATGGAGTATTAGTTCAGGTCTGTCTCACAGTGGGTCCAGGAGATCCCCAAACCCACCCCGTGATTATCTCTCCTGTTCTGGCATGCATAATTGGAATAGATGTACTCAGCAGCTGGGAGAATCCTCACGTTGGTTTGCTGATCTGTGGAGGGCTACTATCGTGGAAAAGTTCAAGTGAAAGCCACTAGAACTGCCTCTACCAAGGAAAATAGTAAACCAAAGGCAATATCACATTTCTGGGGGCATTTCAGAGACTAGTGCCACCATCAAGGACTTAAAAGTTGCAAAGATAGTGATTCCCACCACATCCTCATTTAACTTACCTGTTTGTCCTATGCAGAAGACAGATGGGTCTTGGAGAATGACAGTGGACTACTGTAAGCTTATCCAGGTGGTGGCTCCAATTGCAGGTGCTGTACCAGATGGGGTTTCATTGTCTTAGCAAATTAGTACATCCCCTGTTACTTGTTATGCAACTATTGAACTGGCAAATGTTTTTTTCTCTCTGTCCATAAGGTCTATTAGAAACAATTTACTTGTAGCTGGCAAGGCCAACAATACACCTTCACTCTCCTACCTCAGGGGCATATCAGCTCTCCAGCCTATGTCATCATTTAGTTTGCAGGGATCTTGATCACCTCTCCCTTCCACTAGACATCGTACTGGTCCATTACATTGATGACATTATGCTGATTGGATCTGGTGATCAAGAAGTAGCAACTACTCTAGATTTCTTGCTAAGACTTTTGCATGTCAGAGGGTGGTATAAATCTGATAAAAATTCAGGGACCCTCTACCTTAGTGAAATTTCTAGGTCTCTAGTAGTGTGGCATGTCAAGATATCCCTTCTAGGTGAAGGATAATGATTGCTTCTGGCCCCTCTTACAACCACAAATGAGGCACATCTAGGGGAACTCTTTGGAGTTTGGAGGCAATGTATTCCTCCTTTGGGTGTGTTACGCTGGCCCATTTACTGAGCGACCGGAAAAGCTACTAGTTTTGAGTGGGTCTAAAGACAAGAGAAGGCTCTGCAACAGGTCCAGGTTGCTACGTAAGCTGCTCTGCCACTTGGGCCATATGATCCAATAGATCCACTGGTACTTGAAGTGTCAGTGACATAGGGATGCTCTTTGGAACCTTTGACAGGCTCTTATAGGTAAATCCCTGCACGGGTCCTGAGGATTTTGGAGCAAAGCCCAGCCATCCTCTGAAGATAACTGCTCTCCTTTTGAGAAACAGCTCTTGGCTTCCTACTAAGCCTTAGTAGAGACTGAAGACTTAATCATGGACTACCAAGTTACCATGTGATCTGAGCTGCCCAGCATGAACTGGGTGTTATCTGACCCACAAAACTATAAAGTTGAGCATGCATAGCAGTACTCCATCATCACATGTAAGTGGAATGCATGTGGTTGGGTATAGGCAGGCCTTGAAGACATAATTAAGTTACATGAAGAAGTGACCCAAATGCTTACAGTGCCCACTCCTGCTACACTGCCTTCTCTTTCCCAGCCTGCACCTGTGGACTGATGTGGAGGTCCTTAGGATAAGTGGAAGAGTGGAAGAGAAGCTTTGGGCCCAGTTTACAGATGCTTCTGTATGGTATGCAGGCACCACCTGAAAGTGAACAGCTACCGCCCTACAGCCCCTTCCTGGGACGTTCCTGAAGAGCAGTGGTGAAGAGAAATCCTCCTATTGGGTAGAATTTTACCTAGCTGTTCACTTTGCTTGGGAGGAGAAATGGCCGGATGTGTGATTATATACTGATTTATGGCTAATGGTTTGGTTGAATGGCCAGGGACTTGGAACATGATTGGAAAATTAATGGCAAAGAAATTTGGGAAAGAGGTATGTGGCTAGACCTCTCTGAATGGGCAAACAATGTGAGGATATTTGTGTCCCATGTGAATGCTCACCAAAGAGTGACCTCAGCAGAGGAGGATTTTAATAATTGAGTTGATAGGATGACCTAGTCTGTGGATACCAACCTGCTTCTTTCTCCAGCCAGCACTGTCATCTCCAAATGGGCTCATGAACAAAGTGGCCATGGTGACAGGGATGGAAGTTAGGCACGGGCTCAGCAACATGGATTTCCACTCACCAAGGCCAACCTGCCTATGGCGACTGCTGCGAGTCCAATCTGCCAGCAGCAGAGACCAACACTAAGGCCCTGAGCTGACACTGCTGCCTGGGGGTGATCAGCCGGCCGCCTGGTAGCGGGTTGATTGCATTGGACTACTTCCATGTTGAAAGGGGCATGTTTTGTTCTTACTGAAATAGACACTTACTCTGGATATGGATTTGCTTTCACTGCACGCAATGCTTCTGCCAAAACTACCATCTGTGGATTTATAGAATGCTTTATCCACCGTCATATTATTCTACGCATTGCTTCTGATCAAGAAACTCACTTCCCGGCAAAAGAAGTATGGCAATGGGCCCACGCTTATGGAACTCACTGTTCTTATCATGTTCTCCACTCATCCTGAAACAGCAGAGGAATGGCCTTTTGAAGACTCAGTATAGTGCTATGTAGGTGGCAGTACCTTGCGAGCTGGGGCAAGTTTCCCAGAAGGCTGTCCTATCTTCTGAATCAGCATCCAGTATATGGTGCTGTTTCTCTCGCAGTCAGGATTCACACATCCAGGAATCAAGGGGTGGAAATGGGAATGGTACTGCACACTCCTACCCCTAGTGACCCACTAGCAAATTTTTTGCTTCCTGTTCCCACAGCTTAGCCTCTGCTGGCCTAGAAGTCTTAGTAGTCCAGAAGGAGGAATGCTTCCATCAGGAGACACAATGATCTTTTTGAACTGGAAGTAAAGACTGTCACCGAACCACTTTGGGGTCCTTATACCTCTGAATCAACAGGCAAAGAAGGGGGTTATAGTGTTTCCTGGGGTGTCTGAGCCAGACTACCAAGGAGAAATTGAGCTAGTCATCCACCGTGGATAGAAGGAAAAATATGTTTAGAATATAGGAGATCCTTTAGAGCATCTCTTACCATTACCATTCCCTATGATTAAGGTCAGCAATATGACAACCCAATCCAGGCAGGACTGCTAATGGCCCAGACCCTTCAGGAATGAAGGTTTGGGTCATCCACCAGGTGAAGGACCATGACCAGCTGAGGTGGTTGCTGAAGGCAAAGGGAGTATGGAATGGATAGTGGAAGAAGGTAGTTTTATAAATACTAGTTTCATCCATGTGACCAGTTAAAGAAATGAGGACTGAAGTAGTCATGAGTATTCCTCATGTTGTTATGTTTTTATGAATAAGGTGTGTGTGTGTGTGTGTGTGTGTGTGTGTGTGTGTGTGTGTACTGCTATTTGCAGCACAGTAAGCAATGTTTATGGTTTTGATTTTGGGTCATTGAGAAAAAAATAAATTGAATTTGGTCCTTTTTCTCTTTACCTGAGGCTGGGAAAAGTGGAAAGCACTTGAAAAAAAATGTTTCATAGAAAGTAATTTAAATAAAGGTATTTAATACTTCAAGGCTGGTCTTCAGTTTTCCTGGAACTTCACTCATTCAGAATACAATGTAGTAGAATTGCTCAACGCTTACTCTCCCTATAATGTGCCTTTCTGTACTCTAGAGTCTTGAAAGCTAAAAACTACATTTCCTAGACTCTCTTACAGTTAGCATTCCATATGTGATTTCAGTTCTTTTGGACGGATGCATTTCTATGAAACTTGAATTTGGAGCTGAGGGACGTGTGGAAAGAGGCAGGGCCAGCGACATCCAGTCCCGCTGGAGCAGACGGCTGCAGAGGCTTCACGGCTCCACCTCAGCCCCTCCCTGGTTCTGCGGCACCCCCTCGCCATGGCAGCTGCTCCCCAACTGTGACAGACTTAGCGGTGAGTTGTTCTCCGTAGCTCAGTCTGCATCCGCTCCGCTACTTTCCCATGATTTAGGAAGCCACATAACACTTGGAAATAAGTACCTTTCCGCTTCCATGAACTCAAGGGTAGCATCTGTTGTCCGCGACTGAATGCCGTATACCAGCCGCGCTGGTGCCCGAGAAGCCAGCACCGTGCTCTGCGTCACTCAGTCCCCAGTGCCTGGTAGCGTGCAGCCCGGGAATCAGGATGACGTCAGCCTGTACGTAGAATAGGCAGCACCCAAGCTGAGTGACTTCAGGGCATGCCCTCTAGTCCCCGAGTTTACAGCCCTCAAATTGCACGTGAAATTCCATTCTTAGGATTTCATTTCCTCACCCCTCTCTAAACTGTTTCTGTTTCTGTGTGCATCACACCCATGTTGGACCATCTCTTATAATATGTTACAATTTTTAACAGGAATGGCATTTCCTCTCTGTTCTGCTCTTTGGGGATGATAGGTTGTGGGAGAGAATGTGCATGCGGATGGGGAGAGAAGATGTATCGGAGTCTGAAGCAGAGGCAGAGGAGGTAAAAATATTTTGGAAGGTGTAGCTTCCTAAGCAGAGACTAGTGACTTACAACTTAATGTGACCGTCACGCAGATCCCAGTTGAGAGTTGGTTCTGATCAGGTAGAATTTGGGTGGGCAGCGCTGTGGAGTAGAAGGTGGAAACGTTTGGGAAATCCACATGCAGTGGGTCTCTGCTGGAGCTGGAAGTGTCTGCTGACAAGGGCGTGGTGTGCAGAGCACGCACGTGTTGAAGATACATGTTGTGGAGGGCGGGCCCTGCTTTTTCCTGTTCGGGCTTAAGTACGAGGAGAGGACACTTCTCTGCAGGGATGTGAAGGGGGTGTGTGAACAGTGGGCAATGCATTTGCTAGTCCTAACATCTGGAAGGAGACAAAGGAGAGTGTGCTTTGAGGAGAGGAAGGGAGAAGGTAATGGGATGATTTCCACTGCCAGACCAGGCAGGGCTGCTGGAATTTCTCTTCTGACTAATCCAGGAAGGGTTTGGAGGGGTGGCGCCATTCTTTCTTCTCTTTGTCACTCATGTATTAAATAGTTCTGGGCTTCAAGGTGGAATGATTGTAAAGAGCGATTCAGAGACAAGGGAGCTGAATGCGTGGTCAGCAGAATCCTGGGCTTTTAATGGGAGAAGGCTGTTGTGAGCTGGGATCATTAGGGGTATTTTAAAGTTCCGAAGAACAAGCTTCTCCACAAAGCATTTCTCCTTTTTCCTAGGAGAGTCAGAAACACTTTCACAACTAGCTAATTTTAATCTTCCCAACATCCTTGTGAGGTAGGTAAAAAGATATATTCTTACACTTTTTTTTTTTTTAACAGATCATAACATTTCATGACAAGTACTTTCCAAAGAAACCACGTGGGGCCAAAGCGTGAAGCCAGTCAGAGCGGTCTGTCTTCTGAGAGCAGGGCTGCTATTCTTCTTGCTGAAGCATTTTGTTTAGTCTGTGCTTTCTTCTCTTTATGCTGATCTTCCGGCTATTGATGGTCTTCCGTGCAGTAACGCAGGACTTAGCATTGACCGATAACAGATTCAAAGAGTGTTAATTATGAAGGCTTTCCTATGGTTCCGAGTCTAGTCCGCGTACAGAATATGCTTGTCTCTCCAGGCACTTAGAGAGGTTTCAGAGTTGCAGAGAATTTCCCTGATACATGCAGCCGTTGAACCTTAGGAGCTGTCTTTTGTTCGGCACCTCAAAAAGCCTTTTCTAGAGAATGAACTACTAATGAAAGGCAGAATTAAAAAAAAAAAAAAGACATTGCTAATCATTATCTTCCCAACTTCTATTATCTGAGGAGAGAAATAATTCTATTGATCTGCCCAGCTAAGATTTACCCCTGTCAGTAACAAAGACTTAATCTCTAGCGGCGGTGGATGAAAAATAGACGAACAGGCAATTTATCCTGGGATGTTAAAGCCTGAAAGATAATGGAACTTCTCCCCTTTGTTTAACATGGGATTTGAAACAAGCTTCACAGAAATAGTCGTATGTCATTAAAGCATGGTGGTCAACAAGATAAAGACTTTTACGTTAAAGAGGGTCTCTCGGTTTTAAAGAGATCCAATGGTGACAGACTGCGGATTGAGTTTTGATTTTTTATTTCTTATGGATGAAATTTTAAGGTATCTCCTTTTCATATTTAATTTAATTGTTAAAAAAGCTTAGGGCTGGAGGACTCTTGTGAAATCCACACTCTTTTGCTCTTAAACCGGAATTAGGCAAAATGAAGAATTTGGTTATATGTAGTGCCAGTGCTCACCAGTTATGATAATAACCTCACCCTTACTCTGAAATTGAATGCTGGAATACGATTGTATTTTGTGGTTTGCAAACTATTTTCATTATTGTCCAGCAAACTTAGGAGGACTCTAATCTAATGTATTCAATATACGAAATCAAGATTCCCTTAAAAATCCCATCCGCTTTTAAGGGTCTCAAGAAAGACACTTTAGGGGAGCACCTGGCTGGCTCAGTTGGTAGAGCATATGACTTTTGATCTCGGGTTGTGAGTTTGAGCCCCATGTTGGGGATAGAAACTACATAAAAAAATAAAATATAAAATCTTAAAAAAAAAAGAACTTGGGTGTATTATAGCAGCGCTCAGAGGCTATTCTCAGTGCATTCTGCGAGGCTGCAGGCAAAGCGAGAGGATTTATTCTGAAGCAATTGTGCTGCACCATCACCTAATTTTGTGTGAAGTAAATGCATAGGTGGGCAATGACCACTTAATTTTGTTCGATCTCTGTGTTCAAGCCTTATACAATTCTATCAATTTCTGGGAGAATGAAGAAAGAGAGATCACTGCAGTTTGGGGTAGAAAGAAAAATCAGAGAAAGGTTCTGCATTCAGAATTTTACATTCAGAAGATGTGGAGTGAAGTTTCTTCAATGTCAACATATCTGATGTTTTGTGTTTTACTATTTGGTACTATTTTCATTTAGAAGTCTCTAAGGTGAAGGTTCCAGAGGGCGGTGATCTGCGTTCTTACGGTCTATAAAGGTCTTAAGCAGGCTCTACCTTGAATCCATACTTGTGTCTTCTGCTCAAAAACCATCCGTGACTCCCCATTCCTCATTAAATAAAATCCAAATAGTTCAGCTCTTTTCCAAACCTGCCCTCGATCTTCTTATCTCCAGGACAGAGCGATCCTTTCAGGCAGTAAGAATAGTATAAGCAAAGGTCTAGAGGCAGGAAAGAGCAATGGATGTTTGGGGTATAGCCAGTGAGGGGTGGCTGGCTGGCTGAGGGGTGGGGGGCGGATTGGAGTTGCCCGAAGGCTGAGTTCATAAATACCACGTCCAGCATTGCAAGGTTCTTGAAATCCTTGGTTGTGCATATTTCACTGAGCTCCTCTCTGTGCAAGACGCTGGTTACTGCAGGGAGACAAAAATAAATAATTCACCATCCCCAACCCTGCGTCTGCTGTGGGACTTCGGTCGGTGAACAATGGCTGCAGAGAGTTAGGTGCTGGGATACCTGGGGGCCAAAGTTGGAGCAATAACGGAAATTTGTTTCCTGGTTTTTACATAACAATTTCCCCACACTAAAGGCTGACTTAAAAACCCACAAAGCTGTTAAAATAAGAACCGCAGCTATTAAAAACCTGTTCCAGTGATCTCATACTTCGCGGTTGAAGCGCTAATGGTAGCTACACACCCACAATATTAGTAAGACACGGAAATTCGTCCCCCACCCCCACCCCGTCTTTGTCGTCCAGCTTAGAGCCGCTTTTCTCCTGGCTGCCCTTTGTAAGGGGAACTGTTTCTCTCGCTTCCTCTCCTGGCAACAGCAACATTCTTTCAGACAGCGTTTGTCTCCCCTCTCTGAGCAACCGTCTAAGTCACCGGGGAAGCTGGGGGTGGGGGATGGAGGAGGGAGAATAGCTCCCTGCAAATTCTCAGCAGGCTTCTGCCCCAGGAACATTCCTCAAGGAGGTATGGGGGGATGTGGGCTCTGTGATGGGCCCTGTATCTAACACGGACGGTGTAAGCTCATGGTCAAGTGAGTAGGACTGGCGCTGTCCTGAGGCGCAGGTAGTCCGTGGTCAGCATAATGGCCCTGACAAGGTCTGAAGGGCCAAGTGTAAAAGCGAGCACAGCCCACAGCATGAGAAAGGTAAACTCAGAGAGAAGAGCAGTGTGCGGTTCCCCGGCACACAAAACATGCAGAAATCAGAAACGCAAAGGAGAAAGGACACGTTTTAGAGCTCTGCAGGTCAAAGTGGGAAGGAAAAGGCCTGCCAGTTAAATTGGATCAAGGTGCTTTCCCAGAAACAGTGGAAAGCTTAGAAGGATACTCCCTGGCACGTGATGATTGTAAAGGAAAAAGGCAGTGGGCTGGGTTGGGACAACAGGTGCAGAGATGTGGTTTTCATGTTCCCTTTTATGTCAGTGGAGTCGAGGCCCAGTGAGCCCAAGCCCCGAACAAACACTTCAACACGAAGGGAAGAGGAACATAAAGTAGTGCAAAATGGTAAACGATGTCCTTTCCGGCTCTCCGGGAACAATAGTAACGCATGACATACCCGTGATAGCACTTCCCATGCACCAGGTACAGTAGTCTCTGTTCTTTAAATAGATCAATTTATTTACTCATCACATAGGAACTTACTCTTATTATCCCCATTTTACAGATGGGGAAACTGAGGCCTCAAGAGGTAAGGTAACCGGTGCAAGGCTACACTGCCAGTGTAGTTTAAGGGAAGCCAAGCTTAGACTAGGGTCTTCTGCTTCACGCTGACTTTTTGGCTTTGTTCCTTAATCCACCTTCCTGGGACCATATCTGATTAGCTTTCTGGGGTCCTCTGAGCTGAATGGCGTTGCAGCCTGGCTAGGGTTGCAGATTTCCAGGTGCTAGAGAAATAGGGCGGGAGGGCAGGCAGGCAGGAAGAAGTCATGGGGGAGAAGAGAATGGCTCCCAAGCAGGCTCCTGAACTTTTGAATATGAAGACCCTTTGTTAATACTTCAAACTTTCTTAGTAACTGTACTTGGAGCCTAGAGGGGGAATATTTGCACCCATGGATCCATGGACACCTTGTAGTAACCTCTTCCTAAATCCCACCCTTGACCCTCACCATTTCCATGTCTAGGGGCGGGGGTGGAGGGGGCTCTGTGCCAAGACTTCTCGAAGTTTAATCATGGATCACCTGAAACACGTTAAAATAAAGATTTTGGGGACTCACCTGTGAATCTCTGGAGGTGGGGCTTCTGACCTACATTTAAGCAGCTCCCCAGGTGGTTCTCCTGCACATCTGAGTCTGAGAATCCCTGCATCATGGTCTGAAAATCATAGAGTTTTTATGCTTTCTCTAGGGCTAGAGCAGTAATGTGATGAGAAAGTAAAATGGCTTTTGACCTCAAGATTTTTAATATATTCACAAGCTAAGTTGAAATGACAGAGCCTGGAGACTTTTGCCTTTGGGCATGCTGTGTTTCACTTTATCCTGCCAGTTCCCTGGTGATCTTTTCTGACCTTCAGAGGTTTTTTTTAAGCCCTTGACTTTGGGAAAATTTCAACCAGGAATGTTTCTGACTTCAAAGTGATCCGTAGCTGGGAGATTATTTCTGGCATGTGTCATAATGACAAGATGAGCCAAGGGTGAGGGAGGGGAAATGCTCCCTAGGTGGTCCTAGGAAAGAGGCAATATTTTGACAATTCTTAACCCAAGCTGCTTTATTGTCATAACATCCAGGACTGTCTCATTGTGGAGTTATTGTCTGTAAATAAACCTATCTAACAATATCTCAAATGTGTTTTCAGAATCCAGTCTGTGTGTGTGGGGGGGGTGTCTTTTTTGAATTCCGTGTCCAGGTTGAGGGCTTACCTAAGAGCCATCAGCCCCCATAATTTCCATCCCATCCACACACCGTTTTCCCCATACCCACATCTTTCATTTTAGTCCCTCTTCCCCAGTAGCTTGCATGAAACATTCCCTGATTCTTCCTAAGTCCCTCGGGTCAAATATGTGCCCGGTTGGAGGTGGTACCTTTGAGGCATCCAATACAGGTTTGAGTATGATTCCTTTTTTGGGTAGGATGGATGAGCAACAGGTGCTGGAAGAAATGTGCTCTTTTGGGTCTGACTTCAGCCTGGTTGGGTGTGATGTCTGTTTGTCAACAATTCCAGAGATGTGGTTGAGACCCATCCCATGCAGGGCATTGCAGGGATCCAGAGGTCAGACTCCACTGTATGTTTGAGAAACAGCTTAGGTAGAAGAAAGGTAAAGCAAGTCCACAAATGCTAGAGTAAGTTGAACACCAGGCATAGGAGAACACAGTGTTAGGAGATTCAAAAGAAGCAGGAAAGGCTCATGATTTCTCTCCCAGGCAGGCCAGGGCATGAAGCCATTCCCCAGGCATTTTCCATAAGGCTAGCTCAGAGCCAGCTTTCTTAGGTTGTGAGCTAAAGCAGTGGTGTGATTTTAGGCAGGGCTCCCAGCCCCAAGCAGCAGTTCCAGTGTCTGTCTTTCTATTTTAACTTTGTTCTTCTAGGTCTTGAAAGCTTTCATCTTGGTGAGTTCCTCCTTGAACATGAATACTTCTGATGTTGAACTGGCATCTAAATATTTAGCTATATCCTTAAGGTGAGGAGGATGACATTAATTGACACAGTCCTATGTAGGATACGGCTTGAGATGGGCATTTCAGGAGGAGTCAAATGTGGGTTCAAGTGCAGTGATGGCAAAGTGGGAGGGAACTAAAAATAAACCGCTTGGTTCATCTGTCTGCCAGAGGCTGGCTCAAGCTTTTTTTGAGGTTTCCCACTGATACCAACAAAGCAGTAGTTGATGGCCTTTGAATGGGATTGATCTAGGTTCTTTTGGTGGATTGAAACATTAGTAATAGCACTTCATATCAAAGACCTACAATTTTGCTTTAACTTAGCATTTCTACTCTTAAGAATCATAACTGATTACAAATGCACACAGATTTGATTCATTTTTTCCTCTTTATTTCAACAGTTATTTATTATGACATACTACATGCCAAATACAGTTCTAGGAACTGGGATTGTAGAAATAACCAAAGCAAAGTCCCTGAACTCATGGAGCTTCCATTCTAGTTGGGAAAGACGATAATAAACAAGGCATCATGTTACCAAATCTCATGAGCAGTTTTCAGCCCACATTTTTTTTTTTAAAGATTTTATTTATTTATTTGACAGAGATAGAGACAGCCAGCGAGAGAGGGAACACAAGCAGGGGGAGTGGGAGAGGAAGAAGCAGGCTCATAGCGGAGGAGCCTGATGTGGGGCTCGATCCCACAATGCCGGGATCACGCCCTGAGCCGAAGGCAGACGCTTAACCGCAGTGCCACCCAGGCGCCCCCAGCCCACATTTTATTAGACCTCTCAGTGTCTTCCTTCTAGAAATA
Organism: Ursus maritimus; assembly: GCF_017311325.1. Classification (NCBI taxonomy): domain Eukaryota; kingdom Metazoa; phylum Chordata; class Mammalia; order Carnivora; family Ursidae; genus Ursus; species Ursus maritimus. Next base: position 21,182,860 of record NW_024423675.1, on the reverse strand, counting down.
GTTTCATCACTTGGTTTCTGGGACAACACATTCTGTTCCCTTACTGTCCTCCTATTTCAGTATCCTTTGTTGACTCTTCCTCATTTTTCCGACCATAAATTGGTGGACCCGTAGCCAAGCCTTCAAATATCTCTTCCCTCCTTTACTCAACATCAGTATGCCCATGATTTAAAATTTCGTTCGATTTCTAGCCCTCACTGCTCCTCTGAATTCCAGTCTTTTAAATGAGACTGGCTACTCGACATCCCCACTTACATGTCTAAAAGGCTTCCAAAATTTAACATGACCATCAAAATCAAACTCTTGATTTTCCAACCCAAACTACTCTTACTTTTAAGTCTTTTCTTTCTCAGTTAATGGGAACTCTCTTCCTCCAATTACTCAGGAAAATCCTTGGAATCATCCGTGGCCTCTTTCTTTCCTTTTGGTCCACTTCAGATCCATCAGATTTAGCTACTAAGACGTCCATCACAGTTTTGTTTATAAAATGAAAACTTGGAAATGATCTAATTATCCAACAGCGGAAGATTGGTTTAATCACAACACATGTGGCCATTGAAAATGATGTTATAGGTTAATAAGATTACTGTTTAATGACCTTTTCATTATGGAAAATTTCAAACATGCTCAATAATAGGGATCTGTGAACCCCATCATCCAGCTACAACAATTATAATCTCAAAGTTCTTCTTGCTTCATTTATTACCCCCAGCTATTTCCACCTCTTCCACTGGATTGTTTCTAACTAAATCCCAGACATCATGTAATTTAATAGGTAAATATTTGTGCCGTATACAGGAGCAGATGATAAAAAATATGTATATGTTTTCATTTTCGTGAACTGTATGCACATATGCGTGGAAAAAGGTCTTACGGGATAGCTGTCTCTGAATCATGATGTATGAATGATTGTCGACATCTTCTTCTGCTTCGTCTACATTTTCCTCAACGAGCATGTATTACATGGATGGGGTGGGGTGGAGTTCTAGTCCTTTCTAAATTTGATTACTTTAATTCAGGCAGGATACTTCATAGTGAACGGGAAATAACCATTTTGGGGGAGGATCCTTGTCTCTCACCTTCTGTTTTCTCTTTGGACAGTCTATAATTAAAAATTGCCATATGAATATCCATTGTGACAGCAAGGTTTCCCAGCTTCGGCTTTGTGGACATTTGGGGCTGGATCATTCTTTGTTGTGGAGTGCTATTCCTTGCGTTTGAGGCTATCTTGCAGCATATCTGGTCTCCCCCCATTAGATGGCCAGTTGCATCTTCCTCGCACCCTGGCCCATTGTAGAGACCAAAAATGTCTTCAGAAATTGCCAAATGTCCTCGGGGAGGCAAAAGTACCCCTGACTGAGAACCACTATGCCACCGCATGTGTGCTAATTTAGATGTACAGTGTCTAGGAGATTAGCAGTAAAAATGCTCTGTTTTACTCATTTTGCGGCTGAAACCTCATGAAGGATATAATTTGTGATCTGATGAAAACTGCTTTTGTGGCTTACTGACCTGCATATTTAAGTAGCCAACCTATGACTCAGTGGTTAGTGATTATCTGCATTTTTGAAACATATCCAGAAATGAACATGGTAAGTTCAACTCCATGAGAAAAGCAAATGTCGTGAATGAAAGATGGCTTGTCAGCTAAGACAGTGATCAGTTAGATTTTCCTCTCCAGCCTATCAGCTAACCTACTGCACTATTCATTAGCATCCACGACACAGGCAAATGTGTGGAAGTTAAAAACGGGAAATTTCTTCCTAGAAAATTAATGATGCTGTATATACATAAACAATTCTTTTTTTTTTTTAAAGATTTTATTTATTTATTCGACAGAGATAGAGACAGCCAGCGAGAGAGGGAACACAAGCAGGGGGAGTGGGAGAGGAAGAAGCAGGCTCATAGCGGAAGAACCCGATGTGGGGCTCGATCCCATAACGCCGGGATCACGCCCTGAGCCGAAGGCAGACGCTTAACCGCTGTGCCTCCCAGGCGCCCCAACAATTCTTTTTTTTTATTGCAATAAACACGTAGAGACAGTTGTAAAAGATGAGGGAAAAGGGCACTTAAATATTGCATTTTATTTGTATTTTTCCCTCATAATGGAAACATTATTAGAGAACCATAGAAATGAGATAAGGGAAAATATGAGGTCATCTTGCCCATTTTCTTCAAGAGCTACACTGTTCTGTGTGCCCCCTCCCACCTCCAGTCCAGAGGCTTAGTAAATATCCCCATTTTCATAATATAGGATACTCCTCGTATTTCCCCCCGGAGAGTAACTCAACACATGAGCAGAGGGCATAAGTTAGTGATATCATAATCTTCAAAAGATTGCTTCTTTAGTGGGACTGTGTTGGTTGCATAGAAAATGAAACCTCTAGCAAAGTCTACATCAGACATTGGTGATCCGGGTTGATCAAACACAATACACATCATGTCTTACACAGTTCTCCACCATTATACAACTGAATGGAGTACGTTTGGGAGTCTTAATGGTTGTTTTTTGCACTTGTTGGATACTCCTAATTCTAGCCAATGTATAAGATATTTATAAATCTCCTTATACATTCTTACGTTTATCCACTTTGGAATCAATGCTTAAATTTTGTTTTTCATGATGACATCCAGGATTTTCTTTAATGGTAAATAATAAAAGTAACTACCATCAGTTGAATACCTTCTGTGAACCTGGTATTATTTAGGTCACTGAACATTTAATATTTTATGCAATCTATGTATCCTACCGGATATATAGGTCTATTTACACATGAGAGAACGGAGGCCGAGAGAGGGTAAGTACTTTGTGCAAGGTCTCACAACTTCTGAATGGCAGAGTCCTGATTCAGCACATAGTTCAAGTCTGACACCCAAACTTGTTATTTAAATAGTCACAGGATGTGAGGTTTTCTCTAAAAATTTGTGTCGGGAAAATGTACTTGCTTGAATTCTTTAAAACAAAGCCAATCTGCAATAGCCTGAGGGCTGCGTCTAAGAAAAAAACAAAGGTCAATCATAATGAAACACTGAGGAGCTTGAGGACTGGGGTGGCCCAGGGAATGGACTAGATTGGGTAGTTAGACATAGAGAGATAGCCCAAGTGCTCTGTCCAGAGACAAAGAATAGATGGGGTCTTTCTTAAGTTAGATTTTAGAGAGAAGGGCTTCTTCTGGAAAATTCCTGAGATTCAGGGAGTGGGGGAAGGGGACTCCATATTTGGTTTCTGTGTCCATGCCTTAGGCTGTTAGGGAAGAGACTAGGTCAGTGGCGGGTAGTTTCGTGTAGTAGTATGGAAAATAAAAGTGTAGAGCATAAAAAGAAGTGGCCACAGTTAAAGAAAACAAATCCAAATCCAAACCTAAACCCCAAGCCCAAAACCTCAAATAGGTTGTGGGAAAGAATTCTAACAATTGAAAATGAACAGTCAACACCGGACTTCAGGCTGTGAGCCTTCAGCCTGATTAATTAAGGTCAAGGTGGTGATGGAAATACCAGCTGGGGAGCATTTTGCCGAAGATAAATTTGTCCTTCTGTATCTCTGCAAGACAGCAGGGAGGTGTGTGTTTGGAGCTAAATTAATTTGATTTACATCATGCCATGGTAACTTCTGTTCCCTCTCCCTGCTGTCAGATGTCTTAGCTGGCTCTNCTCCTTCACCCCCACACATTTCATAACACGGAGAGAAAGCATGGATTGGCTTCAGGCAGAATTTAGAAATGGAATAACTCTATGATTATTCGGTATCGGGTGCTATTCTCTCCTCCCCCTCCCTTCTCTCTTGAAGGAGAGGAGTTGTAAACCCAAGCCTAAGCGCGATATATTTTTATCCTGTGCTTAATGGCACAAATTGCTTGACAATCAGAACTTGTTCCTTGTAGCAAAAGCTGGCAGCTCACCTATCTTCCCGTGTTTCTCCAACAATACTAATACTAGCAAATGAAGTTACCACCCAGGACCCCGTTAGGAATGCGCTTTTTCTGGCCATGTGGCTTTTCGACTCCGCCAGGCTCTGGAGGCCGAGGCGGAGGGCGCCCCCTCGGGGACCCCCAGGACTCGGGTTCTAGCCCCGCCGAGCCGCCTGCGCCCCCGGGCCGCCGCCCAGCGCCCCTCGCCCCCTCCCGCGGCCGGGCGCGCTCGGCTGGGCAGGATAAGGTTACGCCGAGGCTTTCTTGGACCGCAGGGAGGGAGGCGGGTCCGAGCCCGCGCCCCGGCCCGCGGGGGAGTTCCCACCGTGGGCGGCTCGGACCCGCGGGGCCGTCTCCCAGCTGCCGGCCGGGCGCGGCGAGCGGGCCGCTGAGCGCAGCCCGGGCCGGGTCCCCGCCATGGCGCGGGAGAGGCCGGCCGGGAGGGGCTGCGGCGCCCTGCGCCGGTGTGTGCTCGGCGCCGCGCTGCTGCTCGGCCTGCGGCTGTGCGCGGAGCTGCGGCCCTCCGGGCTCCGGCCCCCGGCCCGCAGCGCCGC
>NW_024423675.1:20931970-21178388 GCF_017311325.1 Ursus maritimus | reverse complement strand
CCCGGGCCGCACCTGCCGCCCGCGCCCGGCCCGCCCCGCGGCGCCAGCAGGAGGCAGGTGACCTACGTGCGCAGCGGGCGCCGAGCGCCTCCGGAGGGCGGCGGGAGCGGGACGCCGGAGCCGGGCTGCTGCGCCCCGCGCGGGCGTCCCCACCGGAAGGTCAGTGTCAAACGGTGCAGTAGTGGGCCGGACACCCGAATCCCCCTCCCCGACGCGCTCAGAGCCCTCGGCCCGGCCCCGCAGGCCGCCCCACTGGGACCCTCAGAGTAGTCTTCGGTTTCTCCCACCTCAGCCCTCTCTGGCGGCTCCAGTGGTGGCACCCTTCAATGCCCAGGTAGAATGACGCGGGACGGAGTCGAGTCCGCTCAGTATTCCACCGAGAGCTGCTGAGCGTCCATTGCGTGCCAGGCGCCCTCGCTAGGCGCGCACCGGCCGTGAAGGAGCAAGCCCTGCTCTCAAGGAGCTTACCTTTCAGTGAGGAGAGGGTATGAGTGATGGGCAGGGAAAGGACAAGAAAGGTGTTGGGGTTTTGTTTATATTCTGTGCTTCCCCCCGGTTTTCTCCTTGAGGCCCGGACAACGCGGGCTGGGTAGCCACTGTGAGCGGCTTTTCCACTCCACCTTCATCGCGGTGATGGAGATCCACTGTGACGGAGAGCCACCTTCCAGCCTAATTTCCCTTGAGTTCCACCGCAGACGTGGGCAGGGTGGCTGGCGCGGGGTGAGAAGCGAGCCCCAGCACCTCTTGATGGGAGGTGAACGGGAACGTCGAGGACTGAAGTGATAACCGAGGTTTGTCTTACAGCACTCGCCAGTGTTGCTCTTCCTACCGCCTAACTTCTCGGCTCACACCTCAGCGAGTGGTTCAAGTTGAACCTCTGGTTGGTTGTTAAGCCTCTGGCCTCCTACCCTCCTTTTGGGGCTCAGTAATTTACTTGGTACTTGGGGTTGAAAAGATTAAGAACCGCAGTTATGAGCTGGCCTGGGCCTCATAATCCATTAACCCTAACTGCATCCCCTAGGGCAACCTCTATCTGTTGCTGTGCTCATCCTTTTTTCTTTTAAACATCTCCTGTCCCCCACCACCCCACCTCTTTGGGGAGAGGGAAAACTCTTCCTTTGACTCTGCTGCTTTCTTGAGCTTCCCAGTCTAACCTACTTTTTGGTATCACACCCCACCATTTCTTCCCCTGCTTTCCTTTCCCCCAAGCCTTGCTTCTGACGCGCCATACTGCTGCTGTACCCGCCTGGCCATCAGCGTTATCTTCTTGGATAAACTCAAATACTTTTTTCTATCTCTGAAACCTCACTTCCCAAGTAAAGTCTTAATGTGCTCTTCCACTCCCTTCTTCATGCTCCTAATGCACTTTCCGTGGCACAGTGTTATGCCTCCAGCACACCTTTGCCAAAGGCTTCCCAGGTCCCCGATGCTGCATTGGGTGCTGGGGGCACAGAATGAGTTCAAAGTCCGGTGAGGGAGGCAGTCAGCTTAGGCCTCCAGTAATGTGACCAGTGCCGTACTTAAGGTCTTGAACTCTGGCTGAGGAGTCAAAAAGGCTAACCATGAGGGGACGTTTGACCTAGGACTTGATATTTCTTAAAAGTTCAAGTTCTTTTGTTTCTCTCCATGTCCTCAGATGTCCCTTCAACCCTACCCTGTAGTTTTCCTCTCATATCTGCCCTCAGTCTCTGTTGTTTCTGTTGTCACCTGTCCAAGAATCACTTTTAAATCTTGGTCTCCACTTCAGACAACAGTATCTGGAGCCTGTCCTACAAATGGAAAGGGTTGGAATGCACAGACTCAGAGGGTCACTGGAGGGGAAGTTCGTGTCCATCCCCCTCAGGATTCTGCTACAGTGATTCAGAGTAGGGGTGGTGGTGGCTTACACAGGGTGGTAGAGGGGGAGCTGTGAGGAGTGCCCTGAGTCTGGATGTATTTTGAAGATGAAGGAGGGAGGAGAAGTTATTGTTACTGTTCAGCTTTTGGGTTTTTTTGGGGAGAGGACTGGACAGAAATGAGGAGGTTGGTTTTATTTATTTATTTTTTATTATTTTTTTTAAAAGCACAGTTGACCTTCCTTTTTTTTATTTTTAAAGATTTTGTTTATTTATCCAACAGAGATAGAGACAGCCAGCGAGAGAGGGAACACAAGCAGGGGGAGTGGGAGAGGAAGAAGCAGGCTCATAGCAGAAGAGCCTGATGTGGGGCTCGATCCCAGATCGCCAGGATCACGCCCTGAGCCGAAGGCAGACGCTTAACCGCTGTGCCACCCAGGCGCCCCAGGAGGTTGGTTTTAAACATGTTGATTTTGAGATATCCTGTAGACATCCGGAGGAAATGTCAAATGGGCAGTTGGACATAGGAGTCTGGAGTTGGAGGAAACATCGAGGCTGATGATAGAGGTGTGGGAGTCATCAGTGTGCAAGTGGGACTAAAGCCATGAGACTTCAGGAGATCAACGAGGGAGTGAGGGTGGCTAACAGGAACGAGCCACCCGGGTCTGAGGCCTGGGGCCCTGTTAATATTAAAATTTAATTAGAAAAAAGGAAATATATGCCTAGAGTCTGGTATGTTATAAGCAGTCAATAATCATCATGGAACACTACATCAAAAACTAATGATGTACTGTATGGTGACTAACATTATATCATAATAAAAAAATAAGCAGTCAATAATCGTAGCTTTAATGTTCACTCATCGGTCCTGAGTCTTTAGCCTCAGCTGTTCGCCAAGTGTTATTTGTTGTAACCTATCTCCATTCTTTTGGCTTATGCTGATTCTCTTACTTGCAGGGGGTTGGGGTGGTATCCTTCTTTCCCATGATTCATGCCCTTTCCGTCCTTGAATGTTCAGGTCAGGGGTCTTCGCCTGGAAACAGTCCCGTATCAGTCCTACTTCCTTCTGTGCTGATCTTTCCCCAGTTGGGAATGAGAACAGAAATGCATTCTGATTTCCAAGTTGCTTTGTACATGCTGTGCTACGACCTGGTAATCCATCTCAGATTGAATGTTTTGTTCCCACAGTTGTGCTTGATGGAAAGGGTTGTATTTCCCAGAGTGACCCCTAGGAAATGCTTGCTCCTGAGACACCATAATGTAAAAAAATATAAGAATCTTACTATCTGAGCCTATTATGTGTAATTCAAAATGTCTTTGGTTAAAAGTGTATAAGAAAGAACTGAGTTTATTGCTATTTTTAAAATATTGTTTCATTTTTTAGCCTCCTAAGGAAGAATTGTCCCTAGATTTCCTTTCCCCCAGCTCTCTCTTTATTTATTTACTTTTTTTCAAGATATACATTCTAACTCCCTCACATTCCTAGATAGTGGGAATCTTGAATTTGTTTCATTTTCCCGTTTTTTTTTTTCAGTTGAATTATAATGTTCCTGAAAACTGAAAAGACCAGTTGTCTAATCTGTTCTCCCACTTCTGGAAACAGAGTTTGAGATCCCTTATCTCCCTGGGGACAAATCTTGTTCCTTTTTTAGCCTCCTATCAAGATGTGAAATGTAAGCTCAATGTGCTGTTAAATAATTGATATAATGAAAGTTTGAAAGTTATGTGTTAAAAACCTTGGATCTCATTTTATTTAAATTTTGTTTGTTGAGAATTATGGTAAACAATGTGATTTAGGTTCTTGGTTACTTTGTGGAAGGCACCTACCAGATTGGAGAAGGAGAAAAAGTTCCGTTCTATTTTGAGGATGGCTTTTGGGGTGGATGAAAACCTGCATGAAATAATTGGGTTGCCGAGGGTTTCTTGTCAACGTGCTTCCTTTGCAGGTGTTAGAGGCACAAAAATTCAGCAATTATATTTCCACTTTAATCACAGCTTATGCTTCTCTTAAAGAAAATAATCTGTTATAAAAAAGAGAAGTGAAGTGTAGTCCTCATATAATTCTTTCCCTCTTTCCTCCTACCCCTCTTTCACCCAGCCGTGCAAGAACTAGCTCTAAATATTACATCTTCTTTCACGTCAGAGGTGGTAACCTTAGAGCATTGTGAAATGGGAGCAAATAATACATGATAGATAAATATTGCCTTTTTGGATTAGGACTACCCTGGAACCCAGGCATTTTTGTATACACAGAAACCTTCCATCAGAGCTCTTTGGCTCCAAAACCTGCATACTACACATGCATAAACATTTCCCTGTAATTCCTTTTCTTTTCCTCCTCTCTGTTTCTCTCTGGTTTTCTTGTCTTAGACATATACTGTAATTACATGGGCGAAGTTCTTTGTGGGGGGCATTTGTTGAGGACTAAGATAAGGTCTCCATGACTTATGCTTCCTTTTTTTAAAGATTTTATTTATTTATTTATTTATTTAGAGGGGGGAGAGGCAGCGCAAGGGGGAGAGAGAGAATCTCAAGCAGACTCCCTGCTAAGAGCAGAGCCCAAGGTGGGGCTCGATCTCACAACCCTGAGATCATGATCTGAGCCAAAATCAAGAGCCGGACACCTAACCAACTGAGCCACCCAGGTGCCCCGATTTATGCTTCTTTATGCAGCCTTGGGTACATGTTTCCCTTACAGATTAGCAAACCATGTAACAGACAGCAGCACAATCTGTGGCTCCTTTGCACAGGAGAAGCACTCAACACAGGAGCCAAGCTTTCCAAAGAGATTTCGTCTCTCTTATCGGAGATATTTTACTTGACATTTAATATGTTGGATAGAAAAGTGACTTCTGAGTCACAGAGCCACAGAACCCAGCAATGTGCTGGTTTGGTTTGTTAGTTACAGATCCTTTGGCACAATGTGTCAGGGGAAAAAAAAAAAAAGCTGTTTCCTCTTCTACAAAACCATATGGGAAAATTTGGTCTTTCTTCCTCACTTCTCATCATCTTAGTTTTCTAATTCTGTGGTTTTCATCAAGAGGGAAGAGGAGGATGCCTAGTATACCCCCTTGACATAGCCAGCTGCCTTCAAAGTCCTTATTCTTTACAAAATACTTGCAGGTAGGTTTGAATGGCTTGTAAAATATGGCCAGCGGTAGTTTCCAGCTACTTGGAGTTTTGCTGTGTACCTACATTTCTGTCCTTCAGGGAACAGCATTAATCAATCCTCTCACACTGTCCTCAGGAGGCAAAGCATTTTCATTTTAAACAAAGTCGTTGAGGGTAATTGAATGAGCTCCAGCAATATGTGGGTGTGAAATAGCAGTTGCTTGGTTTCAGAAAGAAAAGCAGGTTTTGATTAAAACTCTGATGTGCCTGAGATGGGGAATAGGCCTCTGCACTCCTTCCAAACCCTGCAGTTCCTCAGAGAGCATTCTGTGGGCAAAGGAACTGCTAATGGAGGCTCCATTGTTTTTCCACAATTGACGGTGGAGATTTTAGGCTTTTGGGTGCAATTCGTGCAGTCCTTTTTCCAAGGAAAAGAAAACCCTATCAGTTTTCTCGAATTGGATTTCCCTTTCAGTCTGTGAAGAGAATCAGAGCTGTGTAGTTAGACGGGGGACTGTCAAGGGCGGTTGGCATTTGGGTTTTCCCATCTGTGCTGTGATACCTTTGGAGTCCTTGTGCTCCTACGAAGTTTGGTTCTTTATTCTGTGATTCATAGAAAGTAACAGGAGTCTGCTTCATTTACCATGAGACACACACAAGAGCAGAATCTACCAACATGGATAAACTTTTAAAAGCAGCCCTTGAGTTCTCTGGAGACCTCACGTGGGTCCCCTTAATGGCCTGTGGAGTTTTCTGCTAAGGGAAGGTGGGAAAATTTGCTTTGCAGGAAGCATTTTTATCCTGTTCAAATGGTTGAAGCAAAATTGAGTTGTAGGAGTCTCACAGAGTAGGACCATATGTGACTTCAACTAATAGCAAGCTGGGTTGTTAGCGGATGGCTCACAGATAAATTTGTCCCACGAAGAATTTTGTTTTGAACCCTATAGTGTTTTAAGTCTTTGAACGTAAATGTCATTAGATAGCGTCCAGTGGAATCCAGCTCAGTGTTCTCTCCATTTACTTTACGTGTCTGATCTATGAAGGTGTTTGAAGTTGCAACTCCTTAGCCAGACGTCAAAATTAACAATTATTTTTTCTTAAAAAGTGACAAGTGAGGTCAATGCTGCTAAGCTCGATGGCCACAGGGCACACAAAAACTAGATGCACAGAAGCCAAAGGTCCTTTTTAGTCATTCCTAGTAGAGAAAGATGAGTTGCCTAAGGCTGGAGTTGGTTAATGGGGAGAGTAAAATTGTAGGAGAGTATACTTACTTAGTGTAATGTTCTTTTGCTTGTAAACAAGAAAGAATGGACTGTAACCTAGCTCAAGCAAAAAAAGCCAAAACAAAAAAAGTTTGAGAAATTTATTGGGAAAACTTGAGACTTTCTCACCGAATTGGAGGGAGAGTTAAGAGTGATCACTTAACTCTGAGCAGGACTGCTCAGGAAATCCCAGCTCTCACTGACCTTCTCCCTAGAGTGCTACCATGATAAGACGCGCCTCCCTTAACTCCAGCTTCGTGTCTTTAGATACTCACCTTGGATCAGCCAGCTGTAGCCACAAGCCATAAACAGAGCCCAGGAGGCCCCCTCCTGTCCCAGAAGCCATTCTTAGAGAAAGGGGAAACCACCCCTAAGTTACCCCAAGAAGTCAAGTCCTTGGCATTCCTTAACTATTTAGTATAATTATTATACAGTTTTGCTGTTAGGGTTTTGTTTTTCTCATATTTTATTCTATTATTTTAACTAGTCCAGTTCAGGGATCTTGAAACTGAGCACCTAGAAGCAGAGGGTAGGTTTTTGGTTTGTTTTGTTTTGTTTGTTTGTTTTTAATAAGCCTAGCATCTGTGCCTCTGTGTGTGTGTATTTCTTTATTGGTTAGCTATTCATTTATTGGTTAGCTCTATCTCTCTAGATATATTCTAATAGATAACCTTATTTCCATGTAGCATTTGGCAATAAGTTGGCACCTTCTGCATATTTCTCATTTTTTAATTTCAGTTGGATACATGCACACAAGATCTTTGTAAATGCAATATTTTCCTTTTTATTTGTATAAGTAAAGAGTTATTTGTGAGGACTTCTAGTAGAGAAAGTAAATGTAATCAGTATGCAGCCCGTTATCCCAATAAGGGTTCTCAAACCAAAGTTAGTCTTATGTTGTTTGATATTTTCCTGTCAATGAAAAGTTACTTTGCAAAAAAAAAAAAAAAAAAAAAAATACGGAAAATTCTTCAGAGCACCTGAATATTTACAGCCCTGTTTGCAAACTGGCTAGCTTGAGATTCTTTAACATATGATTTCTTCTGTATCAGGAGTCTCTTGGTTGCAAGTGACAGAAGTCCACTGAAACTGGTAAAAGCAGGGATTCGTTAGAAGAATAGTTGGGTAGATCTGAGGAAGATCTGAAGATCTGCTGAAACCAGAAAGGCTTAGGGAACTTGATTATGGACTGATATGAACATTGAAGACCTTAGTTTTTCCTATGACTCATGACTCCCATAGGTAGTGGGTATTTATCATTCTTTTTGACCACACCTTTGAATTTCCTGCCTGTGTGAGAGGAATTCTCCCCCTTTCTAAGAAAAAAAAGCCAAAAAATAATTCTTCCCTCTTTCTTGCACCTTGAGTGCATGTATAATATACTTGCATGAGAATTTGGTTGGTACCTTAGAGATTCAAAGAAGCGAGTAGCATGCGGACCACAGAGAGGCGTGGTGGCCGAGGTTCTAGTGGGGGTATCTGGGGCCCAGGGTGGTGAGATGAGTCAAGGTGTCTGTGCCCTGCAGTGGGCCGGTGTAGTCTACACTGGCACGTAGGGTGGTATTCCTGCCCTTGAGATTCTGTAAGCTAATAAATCTTTAATCAATTCCTTTTCTACTTAACTAGCCAGAGTGGTTTCTATTGTTTACAACTAAGAACCTTGACAGATCAATAAATTAGAACTGGCAGTTTGGAAGGTTACAACTGTAATTTTCTCTCTTCAATTTTGCTTGGTCTATTTAATTCAGATTCTAGAACATGATGATTGGGGTCCTAGTGAACTATGGGCCGAGGGATCTTTCCCTGACAAGATAATAACATTCGGCTCCAGATACTAAATTACACAGATCTGCTAACTTATCACAAGAGACATCAAGCCCTTTTTCACAGCACCATTTGTCCGGGTATCGGGCAGGAGGGGCCAGTCTATGCTGTGATCACAAACAACCCTCAAATCTCAGGGCTCATACTAACACAGGCGTGTTTCTTGCTCATGCTGTGTATCCATTACCGCTAGGCTGGGTTGGGGTGACGCCCAGTGCTGTCGTCGTCCCTCTCTCTGGACCCCAGGCCGGCAGCACAGTCCCCATCTGGAAACTTGCCGGTCACCTTGGCAGAGGGGTGAGTGTTCTGGAGGGGTTTGCACGGCATTATTAAATGTCCTGGCTAAAAGCCACCCTGAGCACTCCTACTCACAATCCAGGGCCCGGACACCCAGTATGGGAGGACACAGGCCTGCCATGTGCTCAGAAGTCAGAGAGCTGGAAAAGCTGGGTGAGCAGCACTCCCGGCCACGGCAGTAGGGCAGCCCTTCAATCATCTGTATCTAAATGGGCATCGTCCAGGTCATGTTCTGAACGCCTCACTGAATATGCACATTTGACGGTGTTGGATAAAGCCCGGGAAGCTCTTTTCAGGGGGCCTGGGTCTAAAATGAAGCAGACATCTGAATTTAGCAGAACAGGGAAGTAAAACAAGACTGGATTTATATCTTAGAAACAGTGCTGTGGCGGGTCCTGGAGTTTGTTAAATATAATGATTCTCACTGACACTGTTTATGTCAGGTTCCTCGCACAGAGTAGCGGTGGGATCAGCGTCTGCAGGTCTTTTATTTTCTGGGGGGGAATAAAAGCAAATGTTGAATAAATAAAGCCATGCATCTAAATGAGCTGAGGGCCTCTGGGGAGAGGACTCAAAGTCCATCTTTAAACCCGTCTTCATGATCACTTCACTTTTAGTTGGAGCAAGTTGCAAGACTTGTTCTCAGGAACTGGCCCCAAATCAAAGGCGATACTCATGCTGTGTGGTGTTTGCTGTTGTCCACAGTATGACCAGCAAGTGTTTTCAGTTTGTTTTTCATCTACCTTGAGTAGAGCACAAGAGATCACCCCAAAGTCCTAAGGAACACAGTGCTCATTGAGCACAGTGATGAGATCACACGTGGAAGATGGCCTCACTGTTCAGCAAGTTTGGGGGTGGACTATGGGGAAGCCAGTGAAGGTAACACATGAGATCCTTGGAGACCCGTTTATATGGATTTGCAAATGTCATGAAAATACTTTGTTATGATGCAACCTCACCTGTGACATGGGCTCATCTTTTTATACTTGACGTTGGAAGTTTAAATTCTGCTCTGCTACTCACTGGATGTGGCATCCCTGGTCGGAACGTTAGTTTCGTCTTCTGTGAAAAGTAGCGGTGCTTAACCCACAGGGTAGTCGTGAAGAGTAGGCAAGAGCGTGTTGGTGAAAACACCTAGCCTGTGGGAATAGTTCAGTCAATGAAGACGGTCTCTGCTCAAGCTTGTGTTGCTGGCTGGGAAGCAGGCCCCTGGGCATCGCAAAGCTATAGGCATGGATGTCTGTGGGGTATAAAGACCAATATTCTTTGGGATATTTAATATTTCTTTTACTCTTGAAATTGTAAATTTAATTTTATTTTTTAAGTTTTTATTTTAATTCCAGTATCTTTAACATACAGTATTATATTAGTTTTAGGTGTGCAATATAGTGATTCAACAATTCCATATATTACTCATGTTACTCAGTGCTCATCATAAGTGTTCTTTTTTTTTTTTTTAAAGCTTTTATTTATTTATATGACAGAGAAAGAGACAGCCAGCAAGAGAGGGAACACAAGCAGGGGGAGTGGGAGAGGAAGAAGCAGGCTCCCAGCGGAGGAGCCTGATGTGGGGCTCGATCCCAGAACGCTGGGATCACGCCCTGAGCTGAGGGCAGACCCTTAACGACTGAGCCACCCGGGCACCCCCATGATAAGTGTTCTGAATCCCCATCACCTATTTCATCTATCCTCTCCCGCTTCCTCCCCTCTGGTAACCATCAGTTTGTTCTCTATAGTTAAGAGTCTGTTTCTTGTTTCTTGTTTTGTCTTTCCCTTTTTTTCTCTGCTCCTTTCTTTTGTTTCTTAAATTCCACATACGAGTGAACTAGTATGGTGTTTGTCTTTCTCTGACTGACCTATTTCACTTAGCATAACACACTGTAGCTTTGTCCATGTTGTGGCAAATGGCAAGATTTCATTCTTTTTTATGGCTGAGTGATATTCCATTGTATATATACCACAACTTCTTTATCCAGTCACCTATTGACGGACACTGGGGCTGCTTCCATAATTTGGCCATTGTACATAATGCTGCAATAAACATAGGGGGGCATGTATCCCTTTGAATTAGTGTTTTTGTGTTTTTTGGGCAAATACACGTATTGTGATTACTGAATCATATGGTAGTTCTATTTTTAACTTTTTGAGGACACTCCATACTGTTTTCCACAGTGGCTGCACCAGTTTGCATTCCCACCAACAGTGCATGAGGGTTCCCTTTCCGCCACATCCTCACCAACACTTGTTGTTTCTTGTGTTGTTGATGTTAGCCATTCTGACAGGTGTGAGGTGATATCTCATTGTGGTTTTGATTTGCTTTTCCCTGATGATGAGTGACGTTGAGCATCTTTTCATGTGTCTGTTGGCCATCTGTGTGTCTTCTTTGGAGAAATGTCTGTTCATGTCTTCTGCCCATTTTTTAATTGGATTATTTGTTTTTTGGGTGTTGAATTGTATCAGTACTTTTTTTTTTTCAAGATTTTATTCATCCGAATGAAAGAGAGCATAAGCAGAGGGGCAGAGGGAGAAGGAGAAGCAGACTCCCTGCCGAGGAGGGAGCCTGATGTGAGACTCGACGACAGAACCCCGAGATCATGACCTGAGCTGAAGGCAGATACCCAACTGACTGAGCCACCTAGGTGCCCCATATCAGTTCTTTATATATTTTGGATACTAACCCTTTATTGAATATGTCATTTGCAAATATTTTCTCCCATTCAGTAGGTTGTCTTTTTGGCTTGTTGATTGTTGCCTTTGCTGTACAGAAGCTTTTTATTTTGATGTAGTCCTAATATTTTTTTTTTTTTTTTTGCTTTTGTTTCCCTTGCCCCTGGAGACATATCTAGAAAAATGTTGCTGTGGCAATGTCAGAGAAATTGCTGCCTTTGCTCTCTTCTAGGATTTTTATGGTTTCAGGCCTCACATTTAGGTCCTTGATCCATTTTGAATTTATTTTTGTGTTGGTGTAAGAAAGTGGTCCAGTTTTATTCTTTTGCATGTAGCTGTTCAGTTTTCCCAACATCATTTGTTGATGAGATTGTCTTTTTCCCATTGCATATTCTTTCCTGCTTTGTCAAAGATTAATTGACCATATAGTTGTGGGTTTATTTCTGCGTTTTCTATTCTGTTTTGTTGATCTATATGGTTTGTGTGTGTGTGTGTGTGTGTGTGTGTGTGTGCGCCAGTACCATACTGTATTTGATTATTACAGCTTTGTAATATAACTTGAAGTCTAGAATTGTGATACTTTCAATTTTGTTTTTCTTTTTCAAGGTTGCTTTGGCTATTGGGGATCTTTTTTGGTTCCATACAAATTTTAGGATTGCTTGTTCTAGTTCTGTAAGAAATGCTGTTGGTATTTTGATAGAGATTAATTAAATGTGTAGATTAGGTAGTATAGACATTTTAACAATATTTGTTCTTCCAACCCACGGGCATGGAATGTCTTTCCATTTCTTTGTGTCATCTTTAATTTCTTTCTTTTCTTTTCTTTTTTCTTTTTTTTTTTTTTTAGATTTTATTTTTTATTTGAGAGTCAGACAGCTAGAGAGAACATGAGCTGGGGGAGACGCAGATGGAGACGGAGAGGCAGACTCCCCACTGATCAGGGAGCCTGATGCAGGGCTCAATTTCAGGACCCTGGGATCATGGCCTGAGCGGAAGGCTGACACTTAACCAACTGAGCCACCGAGGCACTCCTCATCTTTAATTTCTTTCATCAGTGTTTTATAGTTTTCAGAGTATAGGTCTTTCCTATCTTTGGTTAGGTTTATTCCTAGGTATCTTATTATTTTTGGTGCAAATATAAATGGGATTGTTTTCTTAGTTTCTTTTTCTGCTGCTTCATTGTTAGTGTAGAGACATGCAACAGATTTCTGCACATTGATTTTGTGTCCTGTGACTTGACTGAATTCATTTATCAGTTCAAGTAGATTTTTGGTGGAGTCTTGGGTTTTCTATATATAGTAGCATGTCTGCTGCAAATAGTGAAAGTTTTAATACTTCCTTACCAATTTGGATGCCTTTTATTTCTTTGTGTTATCTGATTGCTGTGGCTAGGACTTCCAGTTCTATGTTGAGTAAAAGTGAGAGTGGACATCCTTGTCTTGTTCCTGAATTTAGAGGGAATGTTCTCAGTTTTTCCCCATTGAGTATGGTATTTGCTGTGGATTTTTCATATAAGGCCTTAATTATATTGAGGTAGGTTCCCTGTAATCCTACTTTGTTGAGGGTTTTTATCACGAATGGGTATTGTACTTTGTCAAATGCTTTCTGCATCTATAGAGATGATCATTTTTTGAATTCTTTCTCTTATTGATGCGATGTATCAGATTGATTGATTTGCAAACGTTAAACCACATTTGCGTCCCAGAAATAAATCCCACTTGATGGCAGTGAATGCTTTTTTTAAATGTATTGTTGGGTTTGGTTTGCTAGTATTTTGTTGAGGGTTTGTGCAGGTGTGTTCATTGGAGATATTGGCCTGTAGTTCTCTTTTTTTTTGTGGTGTCTGTATCTGTTTTTGGTATCAGGGTACTACTGGCCTCATAGAATGGATTTGGAAATTTTCCTTTCTTTTATATTTTTTGGAATTATTTGGGAAGAATAGGTATTAACTCTTCTTTACATGTTTGGTAGAATTCACCTGTGAAGCCATTTGGTCCTAGACTTTTGTTTGTTGGGAGTTTTTGATTACTGATTCAATTCTATTGCTGGTAATTGGTCTGTTCAAATTTTCTATTTCTTTCTGCTTCAGTTTTGGTAGGTTCTGTGTTTCTAGGAATTTATCCATTTCTCCTAGGTTGTCCGATTTGTTGGTATATAATTTTTCATAATATTCTCTTACAATTGTTATATTTCTGTGGTGTTGGTTGTTCTTTCCCCTCCTTCATTAGTGATTTTATTTATTTGAGTCCTCTTTCTTTTTTTTCTTGATGAGTCTGGCTAGGGGTGTCTCAATTTTGTTGATCTTTTCAAAGAAACAGCTCCTGGTTTCATTGATCTGTCCTACTGGTTTTTGTTTGTTTGTTTTTAGATTCTATACCACTTATTTCTGCTCTAATCTTTATTATTTCCTTCCTTCTGCTGGTTTTGGATTTTGTTTATTCTTCTTTTTCTAGCTCCTTTAAAGGTGTAAGGTTAGGCTGATTATTTGAGATTTTTCTGCTGGTTGAAAGTGAGGGGCTGGAGAAACATTTATCATGCAAATAGATGTCAAAAGAAAGCAGGGTAGCAATACTTACGTTGGACAAAATAGACTTTGAAACAAAATTAACAAGAGACAAGGATACTATATAATAATAAAGGGGATAATCCAACAAGAAGATATAACAATTGTAAATATTTATGTACCCAACATGGGAGCACCCAAATACATAAAACAACAGTTAATAAAAAACAAAGGAACTAATCAACAGTAATACAATAATAGTAGGGGACTTTAGCACCCCACTTACATCAATGGACAGGTGATCTGAACAGAAAATCAACAAAGAAACTGGCTTTGAATGACACACTGAACCAGATGGATTTAAGGCATATATTCAGAACATTCCATCCTAAAACAGCAGAATACACATTATTGCCAGGTGTCCATGGAACATTCTCCAGAATAGATCATACATTAGGCCACAAAACAAGTCTCCACAAATTCAAAAAGATTGAAGTCACACCATGCATATTTTCGATCACAACACTATGAAACTGGAAATCAACTGTAAGAAAAAATCTGGCAAGACCACAAATACATGGAGGTTAAACAACATACCACTAAACAACAAATGGGTCAACCAAGAAATCAAAGAAGAAATAAAAAATTACATGGAAACAAATGAAAATGAAAACACAATGGTCCAAAATCTCTGGGATGCAGCAAAAGCAGTTCTAAGAGGGAAGTTTATAGCAATATTCTTGAAATTTAAAGCATATATAATATGCTCAGCCGTATATATATAGCTGGAATATGTATTTTTTTAAGATCTTAAAAAAAGCTTGCAGTGACAGATAAGTTTTTGTTGGAATTTTTATTATAAATGTATTCCCTGTATAGCTCATTCATTATGAAATTGTTAAGGCTTACCTGTTCACATTAGTTTGTGATTTTTTCCCCTCAAAACTTATCACAAATATCTTTTACAACATGCTGTTAAATAATTTTGGTCTGTGTAAATGTGACTGTATAAATGTCTTCCAGTTTTTGAAATGTAATTTTCACTCAAAAGGATGTTTACAAATCTTCTCTTAACTGTGCCTCTTACTGTGACTGTAATTTCTTTAGTTCAGAGGAGGCCAGTGGAGTAATCATAGGTTAAAGAGTTAATTACTAAATGATTTTTCTGGTCCTGTCCTCTGCATTTTAGTCAATTAAGTGCATACTGTTACGCTTGGTACTTTATATGCATTTAAAAGATAAACTCAATTTAAACAACACAGTAAGCAAAGTCTAAATATTGACCTTGGTAGTATGGGGAATATAAGGCCTTCAAGGAGCTTACAATTTAAGAGTGGGTGGGAGGGGCCCCTGTGCTAGGAGAGTGGCATAGCATATATTCTTTCATTTAATTCTCACAACAAACCGATGAGGTGGGAATTGTCCTTATTTTGCAGAGGAGGAAGTCAAGGCTCAGAGACACTTAGGAATTTGCATAGGACATAGCTATAAAGGATGAAATGAAGGTTTAAACTCGAAACCCATGACTTTTTCTATTTGCCCACTGAGATAGGTAGCTAACCGCTAGCTCTCCCGTAAGGTAGATTATTTACCAGATAAAAATTAAAATCTTCTTATAAACAAACCAAAAAAAAAAAAAATACCCTTAAGTAAAGAGACAAGTCATAGGCTGGGAGAGGATATTGAATGCATATCACCAATAAAGAATTCATATCCAAAATTTTAAAACACCACCACCAAAAAACAAAGACAACCCCCCCACACACAGTTAAAAAAAAAAATAAAAAGGTAGACAACTGGACAGAAAAACAAGCAGGTAATCAACCGGAAATTAACTGAAAAGGAAACCTGAGAGACCATATATGTATATATGGGAGAGAGAGAGCAGTGTGAGTGTGCGGAAGGATGACCAGTCCTACCAACAAACAGGGGAAGCAGATCGAAACACAATGAGATTCTATTTCACCTCCAGCATATTGGAAAAAATGCAAAACATCTGATAAAATAAGGATTGATGAGAATGTTGAGCAAAAGGAACTCCTTACTAAATGGCTTTCTCCCCAGCAGTTCCTCACTCACAGTTTCTTTTGTAAGGTCTTCTCTTACTTTCCCCATGGCGTTCCACTCGCTGACAGTTTTTTCTTTTTTTTATTCTTTTTTTAAAGATTTTTAGAATTTTTATGTGAACTCTACACCTAACGTGGGGCTCAAACTCACAAACCCTGAGGTCAAGAGTCACAATCTCTACCGACTGAGCCAGCCAGGTGCCCCTCTTTCTTTTATTCCTATTTGCAGTCTCATTCCCTGTGAAGGTGGGGCACTCCTCTGTCTGGCTCACTACTGTGTCCGCTATGACTCTGATAGTACCAGCACATAGTAGGTGCTCAGTAAATACCAGTTGAAAGAATGGTTATTTTAATCATTGCAGTGCTAGACCTAGTGTGTTTGAAGAACATCTGAACCTTTCAAGAGCTACTCCGGAGTCTCTTTCAGGTGTCTGATTTCTGAATCAGGGTATTCTGCTACAGACTTGGAATAGAGCACCCAGCACTGACTTTGCTTCAGACGTTGGTGACGACAGAACAGAGGTCACAAGCCATATCCAGCCTGTACCTGTTTTTGTATGGCCCATGAGCTAAGAATAGTTTTTATAAATGAACATTTGCAATTGACTTGATGTTAGGATTTAAACCCCAGTGAAGCAAAAAGCTACCCAAAAAAAGATTCCATTCTTCTCATTAGTAGGTATATATTATAGAAAATTGTGCACAATTGTTATATTTTGAGTTTCACCAATAAGAGTGTTGTGGAAGTTTGTCTTTTCTTTTGTTACATAGATACATACGTAATATCCTTGATTTTGCTTCTTGGCTCACAGTCTAAAGTATTTACTGTCTGGCTTGTTGCAGAAAACCTTTCCAACCCCTGCTATGGAAGTGGGCTCAGGACCACTAAACTATGACCTCCACATGGGGATGACCGCTGACCTTCATGAGAAGAATGGTCGGGACCATTCATAGGAATGTCATCATAAAGTCTTCAAGGTCTTTGCTTTAAGGCCATTGCCTTGCAGTGAACGTTCAAGTGAATTAAATCTTGGTGTTTGCTTACTACTGCCGGTGACCCACAAGTCTGTTTATGGGGCAGACTATATTATGACAGTTGGCTGACCCCATCTTTTCCAGTTTCTGGGGTCCCGACCCTTAATACTTAAGATGGCTTGAGCCATGTGCTATGCGAGGTCCAGTACTTTCTGGTAACGTCTGAGGCTCACATTTGCTGGTCACTCTCTCTGAATTCCTGCTCAGTGCTCCGCCTCAAGCCACTGCTTTCTCCTCTCTGCTCTGCACTGCCCATTTCTTTCCTCCCCCAGCAACACAGGCCTTGCTGAAGGTCTTAGAGTTATGATGGGAGATACCAATGCAGTTCAAAGCAGAAATCAACTTAAAATTGATTACTTAAAGTGTTCTTGGCTGTTGAGGATTTTCTACTGGCTGTATTTTCTTCTTAGACTCATGCACCATCGAACTTGCCTCCTCTTGTCTATGCTTCAGTTCCTTTCTTCTGTTTTCAAGGTTTCAAGCCCCCGCTGCCTACTCCACTCTCTTGAGCTTCCAGCAAACAAATTCCAGATACATATCCTTTTCTTACTCAGGCAATTTATCTTTTGTTTTCCTCTCTCCTTCCAGGCCTGGCCTAGAGATGAATTATGCCACTCTGGTAGGAAGGCACGATTGGCTGCAATCAGCGTTTGTTTGAAAAAATCATGTTTCTCCATCCTCTCTACTGTTACACGATTCATAGTCTGTGCTCAGGACAGTGCCTCGGATGTAGTGAGCACTCGTTACATGTCAGTTGTTCTTATTGTTAGGGGCATCATGCCAGCTTCAGTCCAGGGTTGGTCCCCTCAGCCTAACAATGGCTACTGTTTTTCGTTTTTTTTTTTTATGGCGTGGGGAAATGCATTATTAGGGCATTTGGGGGGCAGCAATGTATTGCTTCATGCAGAACCCCCTCTTTCCTTCATGCATGTCTTCATCTCCTCCTGTGACTTTTGGGATCCCTGGTGAACTCTACTGTCTTCTGTCTACCATGGGAATGAGTTCACGCAGAGGCTGCTGATGTGAACAGTAGGGTTCAAGAGTTCCTGGAGATAACCCAGCAATTGCATTCTTTGGTCTATACCCACGAGAACTGAAATCAGAGGTTCACACAAAACTTGTACACAAATGTTTATAGCAGCATTATTCAGAAGAGCCAGAAGTGGGAAGCAACCCAAATGTCCATCAGCTGATGAATGGATACACAGAATGTGGCATATCCGTATGACAAATCTTATTTATATTATTGTATAATATAAAAAAGAAAGAAGTTGTGATACATGCTACAATGTGGATGAACTTTGAAAACATTATGCTAAGTGAAAGAAAACAATCACAAAATGTGACACATTACATCACTCCGTTTTAATGGTATAACCAGAATGGGCAAATTTATAGTGACAGGAAGTAGATTAGTGGTTGTCAGATGCTTTGGGGGGGGGCGGGGGATGGTGAGTGACTACTCCTGGGAATGGGTTTCTTTTTGATGGGACGAAAATATTTTGGAATTAAATAGTGGTGATGGTTGCACAATCTGTGTATATATAAAAAACCTCTCAGTTGTTTCAAATGGCAGCTTTTATAGTATGTGAATTATATCTCAGTTAAAAATAAGGCCCAGAAGTCCGTGGAATTTATACCAGTGTGAAAGTACATGCCTTTCTCTGTTCAGATAAGGATATATTAACCGTGGGAGACTCCTGGAACCCCGGCCTGATGGTGCTCTTTAATGGGGGTGGGTGTGTTTAGCAGAAATGTGGGATCCGTGTGTTTGCTTCCTAGGGCATTTGTATTAAAGGAACAGCAATTATACAGATAGCTTACTTTTTAAAAAATTATTTTATTTTATTTTAAGTAGGCTTCATACCCAATGTAGGGCTCAAACTCATGACCCCTGAGATCAACAGTCACGTGCTCTACTGACTGAGCCAACCAGGCACCCCCAATACCTTACTTTTAAACAACTCTTCCCAAGCTTACAAAAGCTTGCTGTGTCATTATCCTATGTGGTTTTCCTAATAGTCTTATGAGTGAGATGCTGTTATTTCCATTCCACCAAGAGGGACTCTGTTAAATATCTGGTTCAAGGTAAATAGAGATTATAACCCAGGTTGGCTGAGGTCAGATTTAATGTCGTTTCTGCTCTGTACTAGGCCTGCATCCATGTTGAAATCTGGATCTCAGGAAGATATGTTGATTACTGAAGATTTTAGGCTTGATGTTAAGGCTTCTTAGGTCTTTTCCAAGTCAACTAATATATTTAAAAGCTTAATTTTAGCAATTTTGGCAGGTTGGAATTTCAGGCATGCCTTACATTGCTTAAGAACAAATTTGAACTGATTGTATAATTATGATAGGGAATGTTTTTTTGAATAGTGACTATTCATTTTGTATAGAGGTAGTAAAAAAAAATGGCTTATTTACCTAATGTGCACTAAGAGGACATTAACCTCAATCAGGAGCAGACGGCTACCTCACTTTTGAAACCTAAGTGTTGACTTCATTTGGGTACCCTGGATACGGAGAATTGTTTTGGAAAATCTGAATGCCTGGGCCTTACTCCTGGACAGAGAATGTTCTTATTTATAAAACCAAACCACTGGTATGGATGGCAGTCTGTTTAACACACACAACATTGTATCTTTCCTTGTTATGGTGATATGTTGCGACAAGGAACAGGAAAAAAAAAGAGTACTATCTCCATTTATAATTTTGTTATTTAAAAAATACAGGCAAGAGAGGGTGTGGATAAGTAAAATAAAGGCACATAGGTTTGGTCAAGTCATTAACTTCATAGGAAAAACAGATCAAAAGTGCTCTTAAGGTTTTTATTTAAAAAAATTTTTTTTTAAAGAAAAAAACCATATAGAAGCAGGAGAGGTGGGTAAGGCAGGTTGGAAATTTAATTATCTGTGTCTTTTATTTGAGGAGTTTTTAGATTATAGTTATTTTGAAACCAAAATTTTTCAATTTAAAAATAGAAGTGGAGAAATAGGAACAGATTGGAGTTTGGTGGAAAAAAATTAGAGAAAGAGAGAAGTACAACAGGGAGGCTCTGTGCAGGGAATTCTTATGTTCAGCTTCTTCCCAAATTTCTTGTGAACTGTGTAGACAGGAGTTTCAAAATTTGACGAAAACAATTCGATGGAAGCTACGGACAGGCGTTCTAGAATAGGGAACATCTGTTGCAAACACGTTTGTTTGCAGTTGATTTCAGGGGGAGCGCGGGCCTCACAGAGCCCTAAATTCTTAATCTGGGAGTGGATCAGAATCGGTCATAGGAGTCCGCAGAACAGAGATACCGCGACTCACCTACCCCAGGCCCCCCTGGAGGGAGGGGTGAATGCTGGGGTAAGACTTATCCATTATGGTTGGGATGGCTGATTCCTAATATTTGTCTAGAATTTTCGGTAACTAGTGTTCACCTTTAACTGAGAGCTGCCCCAGTGTGGTTGGCTTTTGTCTCCTGGAGTCACCTCACTGCTGGCTGGGCTGAGCCCTCAGGGGCCTGGAGTCCAGCCCGACAGCCTCTGGAGTCCGGACCACACCAGGCCTGGCCTGGTGGGAGATGCTGTACTGAGGTGTGCAGTTCTACTGATGGCCAGTTAGGTCCTCCTTGGTCTCCTTAAGCTGTACCTTGGAGAAGAGCCGTGTTTTGTTTTCACAATAGTAGCCAATGGTTCCTCCCTGCTGTTGATTTTTATGTTACTTCGTTTGTAAATAAGTGCTTGTTTTATGTTGTAAAAATGGTGAAGGTTAAAAAAAATGTTTTTAAAGGCAGACAACTCCATAGATTCTTGAGAAGCAAACATAATGGAAGTTATGGTCACCGCTTCCAGTCTTTTGCCTTATCCACAGTCCTACTCTATGTTTGTATTTTTCTAGCTACACACTGACATTAGTCTAACATCTTTCTAAGTCAATTAATAACAGGGCACTGTCTCTGTGCACTTGTGCAATCGCTACAACCATTGAATTAGCAAAGTGAGTGGAAACCTCGAATGGAAAGTCACCATTTGGCAGTCACTGGTCAGGTAGGGAGAAGGTAGTTAAAACAGTGATTAAACAAAAGTATACACATCGTCTCTTTTAACTCAAAACCTGCATGTGCATTGGTTTGCCAGTCTTTTATTGTGAGTAGGGCCCTTAGCTGGAGTTCTGGTCTTTCTTGCAAAAAACCCCTTCTCAACTGTATCACTCATTTCCAATTTTGGTTTCTTCAAAGTAGAGCAAGAACTTAACACTTGTGAAGCAACCTATGTGCAGAACACCTTTAGAATTCAGTGATTTCGTTCTTCTGTCTTACAGTTACTTCACTCAGACCTCATGCAACAACATTTAAAAATAGCACCTACCTTTTATTGACTTGGTTGTCTTTCTGTGCACAGATTTCATCAGTTTACCTAAATTTTAATTAAATTATAGAACTTCAGTAACTCGTACAACTGATAGAATCTGGTTTGGGAACAAACCAAATGACTCCTGGGAAGAAAATATAACCCAACTGTAGCAGCAGGAGGGCACAGGCAGAGAAGATGCTGAGTTCCAGCTGATCTGACAGGTTGGTTTGGGAGAGAGGTTAGGAATGCTTCCACTGTAATATTATGTTGAAGAAAATGAAAATTGTGCACCATGTTTTAGAGTATGTTGGAGTTACTTTATTTGTAAAACAAATTCCTACAAGGAGGAATGCATTTATTTACCTTTAAGAGAATCTACACAGCATAATTGTGCAGGTGGAATGTTGGGAACAAGATCAGGGTGGGTATGATCAGAAGGCGCATCCCTGCAAGGCTTTCTGGCATCAGCCCCACAGGACAAACAGAGTTCTCACCTCTACATAAACAATTAATTGTTCAGCATTTAACAAATAAAATTTACAGTAGCAAGTATTTATAGTTTCAAGTTTGCATGCCAACAGTCTTTGGAATTATGAATACAAACTTTCAATATAGTAGAAAAGCTTTGTGCTCTTCTTAACAAATAGGTTTCAGTGAAACCTAACTTAATGATTTCAAGAAGTAGAATATGTACAGGTTTAGCTTAAATTTGATAACTGGCATATAAATAGTTATTACCCTTTTTATCTATCGAACATTTAAGTTTGGAGCACCTGGGTGGCTCAGTTGGTTAAGCATCTGCCTTCAGCTCAGGTCATGATCTCAGGGTCCTGGGATTAAGCCCCACATCAGGCTCCTTGCTCAATGGGAAGTCTGCTTCTCCCTCTCCCTCTGCCCTGCCACCCTGTTCATGCTTT
The DNA here is from genome assembly GCF_017311325.1 of Ursus maritimus. Lineage (NCBI taxonomy): Eukaryota > Metazoa > Chordata > Mammalia > Carnivora > Ursidae > Ursus > Ursus maritimus. The sequence goes on along the minus strand of NW_024423675.1, from coordinate 21,156,531 downwards.
TTCTCTAATAAATAAATAAAATCTTTCTAAAAAGCCCATTTAAGGTTGATAATAACATTTCCATCTAAATAAATAAACAGTATTTATATTAAGCTGGATTAAGGTATTACTATAAAGCCCAGCTAGTGAATTTCCCGACTTTCATCAAAGTAATAAAAAAGTTGTCCTCAATCCCAAGAATTATATCATGTTCTTCCCTTCTTGGCATTTAAATCAATGTAAAAATGTCCCTTGGAATCATTTCTGTGGGGACTGTAAAGAAGTAAAACACATGGTGTTCTCATGGGTTTGTAGTCTGATTAGAGAAACAAGACCAACATACTCGAAACAGATTACACCAAACATTTGATTCGGTATAAAATGAGAAGTACAAGCAATAATTGTTGAAGAACCTGTTTTGCATAGTTTATTTTGCACATAGTAAAAGCTTGAGTGGTTAGGAAATTGGGGAAAGTATGTGGGACTAAATAAGTGGAATTTGAACTAACTAGTGAATAAGGGAAAGAATTGTGGGTAGGAGAAAAAGGTATGTTCAGGACAGGAGGCATTTAGGGAACAGACCAGAGAGTAGGATTTGTTTTATAATTCTAGAAGGTCCTATAAGATCCTAAGAAGGTCCTTATGGTCTTTATCTGTGTACCTCCTAACTTCCCTGAGTCTTGGCAATGAATTGTCTTTGATTCCACTTATTTTCTTTCCTTATTTCCCTGAGAGTGTCCATAAAACCAACAGTCTGTTCTAGCCTACCATTTAATCTCTGATGTTGTGGCATTGGGAGGGTTCAGTGGGGATGGGTGCATAACAATGATAATCATGTTTTACCCAGTGCCTTTTAGGTACCTGTATCAGTCAGGACAGGATAGCTTATGCTGCAGTAACAAATATCCTCAAAATTTCAGTGGATTAAAATAACATGTAATGTCTATATTAACAGGGAAACTAGGTATGGGGAAGAGAAAACTCTGAGAACTGGGATGGAGGCAGCATGGAGTAGCAGAGCAAGTATAGGACTAGTAGCCTAGAGGCCTGGCTCTGAGTCAGCCCACCTCCTCCTACCTATGTGACATTGGTATGCCATTTCATCGCTCTGAGCGTGATTTTCTTCAATCATAATATAAAGGAGTTGGTCTAGCTCATCCTTAAGTTCTCTTTGAATACAGTGATTCTCCATAAGTATGAAACAAGTAAAACTTGGAGCTGGAAGAGTTTCTGTGTTCTGGATTCTCCATTAGTCCTTCTTTCTCATACCGTTAAGAAATACGGTCAAAATTTTCATCAGCTTAGATCTGCTATATTTATTTGCACAATTTGTCCCCTTTACTCTTGTTATTTCTAGTCTGAAGTGGGAAAAGGGGACTGGGCCAGGGTTGGCTGCCATTTTAATAGTTTCACTTCTAACCTCAGGGATTCGCACTCTCATTCACCAGAGAGCTCTGAGTCCAGAGAGTTCCACGGTGGCAAACCCAATAAGAACTGACCTCTGAAAAAGTCTGCTGCTTTCAGCAATTCTTCATGTTCCTGAAAAAGCCCACTTAGTGATACAGATTGTAGATCTTTCCTTCCATTTAGGTTTGAAGCTTAAGTGCTTTTGGTTCCAGAGTTGTCCAGCGAGCTTTCTCTGCCTTGTTTTAATCTGCTGGTAGCTTCCCACAGATGACAGAGAAACATTTATTGGGACGCTTCTACTTGTCAGGCACCATAACTTACAGTGCATTCAGACAGAAGAATGTTCTATAAATATAGAATCACGAGAGGAATGTCTCAGAACTGGAGTCTTATCTCTAATCGTCAGTAGGATTCGCTCAGGCTACCTAATACTATATCACAATCAAAAGGGCCAGAGAGTGGCAATATGGACAATATGAAAGTGACAAAAGAGTTAATAATGAATGAAAATATACTGAAAACTGAGACCTACATACACACATGCATGCATACATACGTAATTGTTTGCAACTGATGACTTATATTCAATGGGATGTGATAGCCTCATCAGGAAGCTGCTGATGCCCTTGAACCACGTGGTAAAAGGTGGGTGGTTTGGCTGGAGTCCTGGACTCTGCTGTGCTCTTTTCCTTCTACCCACCCTGGGCTGTCCTACCCATGGCAGAGTACCTTATGTCTTTCTTGCTTATGTCCTTTCTCAAAGGAGACTATTCAAGCACCATCCAGTGTCTACCACTGATTTCCAGGGAAGGTCTTGCTCCCCACCTATGTGCTGTGCCACATGTGGCTGCTGTTGCACGTGTCAGCCTTTGGGGGTGGCTGCAGGGTGCTGTAGCTCTGTGATTCAGCTGCTTGGGGGTGCAGCCTCTGGGATGCATTCTTTCTGCCATGATCCCTGTCCCCCTGCACTTGGTGACTCTGGGTGATGCATTTTAATTCTCCTTGGTAATGAAAATCACATCTTGTTTAGACTCTAGAACTAAAACACTTTCCCTATAAGATTGGTGAGCAGCACTGAGTTTTACCATCGACAGACTTCCTGTTCAACATTGTGCCACAGAGCCTCCTCAGAGGCTCTAAGGCTGAGAGGCTAATGGGGCATCTGCATGGATGTGACTGGCAGTTTCGAGATCACAGTGAGGGGGCCTGTGTGGAGACCTGTGGTTTGGCCTGAGGTTTGAAGACTGATGTGAGCTGAGAGCCACCAAAGAGGCCTTATGCAACCCTGATTCCCAGGTGACCTTGTGGGGAGGATGGAGATGGCTGTGCAAGGATTGGGGAGCATCCCCTCTTTCATACCCCCCCATTCCCCTCTTCACTTCTCAATTCCTTTCCCTCCATCCCACTGGTTTTCCTGCCCCCCCCCCCAATCTGCTAACTCCACTTCTCCTTTGGCAGCTACTAAGGATCCAAGGATCCTTGAAATAGGTTTATAGGGGTGCTGCAGACCTTGCCTCCTGAGGCTGATGATTCAGAAACTGGTAAATACTTGGGGGAGATGTTAACTGACTGGGGTTTTCTAATTGGAGTAAGTCCATGAACCCTTAGCAGATTGATATTGATTCAGATGATGTTAAGCTTCTAGGATTTTGAATTCCAGAAGGTCTAGGTCCCCTATGTGTTTTGAATAGGGTGTGCATATATGTGGAAGTGTTCATGTGTGTGTGTGTGTGTGTGTGTGTGTGTGTGTGTGTGAGAGAGAGAGAGAATCCTTAAAAATGTGATTCCTGTTGTTTCTAAGTTCCTATTTGCTTTCTTAGGCGAACTTTCTTATGTAATCTTACTTTCATAAGGCAAATGAAACTCCTTCCTCCTTTGCTGGTTGACGTGGTGGTAATCTTACTTTCATAAGGCAAATGAAACTCCTTCCTCCTTTGCTGGTTGACGTGGTGCCACAGTGAGAAACGTGATTTGACATTTGAGTTCCTACTATGTATGCAGACGCTGTATAGTTTCGACATCATGAAAACAAATGAGAACCTTTGCATCGCATGGATCTATCCAGGAATTTGGCTTCTCTTTCACTGTCTATGATAAAAACCTGAAATACATTATGTTTTATTCTTTTAGCCATTCCCTTGTGCGTTCCAATCTCACCCAGACTTGAACTATTTTGACACGCACAGAAAACGGGGGGAATTTAAAGATGTCAGTTGAAGAACAAAACCCAGATCAAATTTGTTTGGCATTTCTTTCCCACTTACTGAAGATAACTTGGAGATTAAATCTAGAGCTGAGCATCTATTCTTTCTTGTCCTTAATTCCTTCCTCAAAGTTATCAGGGCCTGCTTGAATTATAGTGCATTTTTTCTTGTCAGGGTTGATTTGATTTCTGGTTCCCTCGCCTCCCAGCCTACACTCTGTGTAATGACGCAGAGGTGGCAGATTGATGGGCAAAGGATTCCGAATGCTGCTCTGGAGTTGGGTTTCAGCATGTGTGCTGTCTGCTGCCAGAGGCATTTAGCAGATGGACTTGGAGAGGTGGGACTGGGTCTTCAGAGGGAGGGGCCCTCACGGTAAGAGGCCCCTGTGGGATGGGCTCTGCTTTTCCCACCTCACCCTTCAGACCCTGGTCCACTGCTAAGGCCATCACAAGATTAATAGACTCAGCTTTTGTTGTGTTTAGTTTCAAACAGTTTGAGTATGATGTGTCTGGGCATGGATTTCTTTGAGTCTGTTTGGGGCTTGCTGAGATGCTTAAATCTTTAGGTTTATAACTGTTGTCAAATTTGGGCCCCTTTCAGCCATTATATCTTTATATATATATTATATATATGTATTTTATATATATATATATATTATATATATATATATAATTTTTTTCCCCTCTCTTTTTTTCCTGCACTGCATTCTTTCTCTTCCTCCTCTGGCATTCCAGTGACTGAAAGTTAGACCTCTTGATACAGCCTCACAGGTCCCTGAGGCTCTTTTCACCTCTTTTTTCCTCTCTGTTGTTCAGATTGGATACTCCCTGTTGGTCAGTCTTCAAGTTCACTGACTGTTTCTTGTGTCCTATCCATTCTGCTGCTGAGTCCATCCACTGAGATTTTTGTTTTGGTTATTGCATTTTTCAGTTCTAAAATGTCCTTTTGGAGAGACTATGGACTCTGGGAAACGAACTGAGGGCTTCAGAGGGGAGGGGGGTGGGAGAATGGGATAGGCTGGTGATGGGTATTAAGGAGGGCACATATTGCATGGTGCACTGGGTGTTATACGCAAATAATGAATCATGGAACATTGCATCAGAACTAAGGATGTACTGTATGGTGACTAGCATAACATAAAAAATTATTATAAAAAATAAAATGTCCTTTCGGCTCTTTATATCTCCTATTTCTTTGCTGAGACTTTCTATCTTTCCACTGGTTTCAAGATGTATGCTCTTACTTCTTGCAGTATTTCTATAATAGTTGCTTTTAAGTTTTTGTCAAATAATTCCAACATCTGTTTTATGCTTGCATTGGCATTTATTGATTGTCTTTTCCCCACACCAGTTGAGATGTTCCTGATTCTCCTTGTGCTGAGTAGTTTTGGGTTATATCCTGGACATTTTGTATATTATATTATGAGACTCTGAGTCATGTTTAAATACTACAGATAAGGTTGATATATTTGTTTTCACAGACAGTCTGGTTGGATTCACGTCTCAAATTTCAGCCAGCCTTCTGGGGATTGTGATTTCAATATCAGTCCTGTTTTCAAAGCCTTTGTGGTGTTTTCTCTCAGATCTGTCCCACATGCATGCCACCCACTATCCGGTCTGGGACGCTGCAAAGGTCTGTCACCTTGTTTCCCAAAGCCTTTGGTATGCTAACAAGGGTCAGATCCATGCTCCTGCAGTTCAAGGGGAGCACAGGACTTCATAAACCGCTTTATGGGTTGCTTTCCTTTTCCAAGATTTCCTCAGTATTATCCAGTTCCCTGTGGTTTCTGAACCTCTGGCCGGAAAGGTTGGGTTTTAGTTACCTCTGCTCTGCCTGTGCTTTGCTGCATACTTCTGGTAACTGTGCCGGAGTCTAAGGCTGAGATGTGGGAGAGAGACAGAAAATACTCACTAGGGGCTCACCCCATCTTCTTACAGTCACAGCCACAGATCAAAGAGTAAGCTTCCCTTTCGTCAGAGTTTTAGGTGCCTGTGGCCCTCTGCTTGGTTTCCACCACTGCAGTGGTGGGATGCTTGAACGGAGAAAAGGAAGAAAAAGGACAGGAAAAAATGGGGGATTTTCCCCACTCTCTTTTAGCATTAGGAGACCCCTTCCATGCTGGAGTCTGAATGAAGAGGGGGCTTCTCCTGATGCTCTTGGTCTGTACCAATGCCCACTTCTAGTATGTGGCTGCCTTGAGTAGGGGGCAGGAAGGAGGACCCCAGAAGAAAAAGGCATGGTGACCTCACTGCAGGTTCCGTGGTACTTTGAATTCTGGTCTTCTTCTCCAATCTGCCTGCTAGTATTTACTTTTCAGATTCCTCAAGTCACTTCTCCATGCCTTCTGGCCAGGTTTTATTGCTGCATTCAGTATAAGACACAGGGTCGGGGGGCTCCTGGGTGGCTCAGTGGGTTAAGTGTCTGTCTTTGGCTCAGGTCGTGATCTCAGGTCAAGATCTCAGGGTCCTGGGATCGAGCCCCACGTGAGGCTTTCTGCTCAGCAAGGAGTCTGCTACTCCCTCTCACTCTCCCTCTGTGCTTTCCCTCTCTCTCTCTCTCTCAAATAAATAAGTAAAATCTTAAAAAAAAAAAAAAAAGGAAAAGAAAGGAAAAAAAGAAAGATACAGTGTGGGGGTGTGCTTACCCATCTTTATCCAGAAGTGAAACCGAGATTCTTTTTTTAAATGAAATTTTTGCATGGAGTACCTGAATTTTAAATGTCACCACAACATGTGTAACTGACCCTTGCTCTTTTTGAAGCAGGCCTAAGTGTGAGAAAAAGGCCCACAAGCACAGAGAGGGGAAGGTGTGTAAGCAGCCACCCCAGATACTCATAGAGCCCCGCACACTCACTCAGGCCAAGTCCTAAAAACCATGATTATCTAAGGGCATTACAGAAAGGTAGTGGCTGATGCTCGCATACTCTCAGCTGCGCCTGGAGACCCAGGTCCTGCCCAGGGACTGTATTGCCGCCCCTCCCCCAACCCAACAACTCCCACAACCCCCTCCTCCTTCTAAAAAGGAATAAACAATTTCCTTCAATCATTGTTTCCTGCCCACTAACAGATGCTCCTAATTAGCACACAATTGCAAAATAAATAGATTTTGCTTGTTTTGGGTTTGTTTCTCCGAGAAAGCTTAGACTTCCCCAACAGCACATCAACACATGCTCAGCGGGTTGTTTAGTTTGACTCAAGGACTCACAACCTTGTTCTTTTCCACGGGCACGACCGTAATGCAGAGAATCTGTTGTTAGCCATCTCTCCCAACGCAAAATTACTGGTTCTAAAACCTGTCAGGAACTTGCTTGCTGTGGGAATATGGATTTGGGAGTATTGAAACTTCATAAAAAGATCTCAAACACTTCACCAGTTATCCAGCACAATAAAGAAACAACCATTTAAATCACTCATCCTATAATTTTATCCCTAAAGAGCTATGGCATTGAAACAGAGAAATGGACCATTAGAAGCTATCCTTTGGCTTATTTTATATTTGTATTTTACAGAAATATGTTAAAAAAATGCTTGTGGTATGATCCTTGTTTGACAGTTCCTATGGGGGCCCCATGAGGTCATTCACGTCTGTGTTGTGGGGGGAACTGTCTGTGAAGAAGAAAGCAGTTATTGCAGGGTGCAAGACAAGGAAAGCTTGTGCACCAGGCAGAATCGATGGCTCTCTTTCTGGGTCATGGGTGGGTCTGCTTTTCTTAGTAATTTTTTTTTTTTTTTAATGCAACCAGTTTTACTTGGGGCCTGTGGTCTTGAATTAAGACATTCCTATTACACGCGTAAGTGTAGGCTGGTAGGCAAAAGAGTACTTTAAAACATTGCTTTGTCTTTCGCATTATCTTTTAATAGTAAAATCTTGGAATTCAGTTTCTTTTGCTTGAAAGAATCATTTTTTTTTCAAGAAACAAATTTAATGCTGAAATCATAAATTATAAAACTACCTGAAAGCCTCAAGGCTATGCTCGTTGTGGTCTTTTTGAGCTGGGTCCATTATCTGTGTGCACTGGCTGGACTGACTCAGTAATCACTTTTTTTAAACCCCGTGGGATGCAGAATCTCAGATGTCTGCAAAACAGCCTCAGGACGACATGAGTATATATCTTCTGCTATCCTTAATCTTAATTTTTGGAATTTTTTTCTCTGCACTCAAAACATACTAGAGGAAGCCAGCTCACTTTTCAATGCACGTGGCCTGGAGAAAGTGCCAGATAAAGCCTTCACAAACAAAGTGGGGGCTGCCTCTTTCCCTCAGAAGTCTGGAACCCTGTCTTCCCTGGGCCGCCTGTCCATGCTGGGGGAGAGGCTCCTTTGTATGAGTAGCCTGGTGGCTCAGGGGGCAGGACCATGGACTGCAAAGATGTAGAGGGGCCCTCGTCCCTGCAGTGGCTCACGAGGATGGCTCCTTCTCTGCGGCAGCTCCCTGTTGTGCTCCATGTGACATTTTAGTCCAGGTCTGCTGGGGACAGACAGACCAGCCCCGAATGACAGTACAAGCACCCCTTTGTGCTGTAGCTGCTCCTTTACCCAACCCGAGAGGAAGTGGGGGTGGCAGACAGGCCTGGGAATCCATGTTTCCACCTCCTGGGAGTGACGGGGGTAGCATCGTTCTGAGCACATGCTATGTGGAGCACATGGGTAACAGTGGACGCTGCCATGTAGGGAATTGTTTGGGGATAAAATCATGATAAAAAATTTTTTTTAAAAGAAGAAGGGCTTTTTTTTTTTTTTTTTTTTTTTTTGCTTTGGTTTGGTTCTGCCTTGTTCTATTAAACACCAGCCATTGGTGTTCTCAGGCGCTCAGAGAATTCTGTCGGCGGGATGTTTGGAAGGACAAATATTGATGCGTGCGCTAGAGAATTAAGACAAATGATAATTGAAAGAGATGATAAAAGCTAGTGGCTTCCTTGGGGAAATAATCACGAACTGCTGTCAGACTGATTCCAATAAGAACATTACTTTATGTGAAATGTTTTTTAAACAGCTCAACCAAAGCATTAAGCCAGACTACTTCTAGGGCATCTCTTCGCGGCATGTTTCTATCACGCGTCCGTCCGACGCACGTCGACGGGTAGTCACTGGTCCAGCTGCCGCGTTGAGCTTCACCGTGATCAACGCTCCGCTGGCAACGAGCAGTATCAGACGGCACGCAGGACCCCATTCGCGGATCCTGAAGATACTCTGTGGTTTTACTGTGCTGATTCACCATGCGGATTCACGGTTATTGATTTGCCAAGTTATTTTTGTGGGTCCGCTCAGGTGAAGCGGCCCCTGCTGTGTTTAGGGTGTCTCTGTAATGAAGCCTTTGGGCTTTCTTGCAGTGGAGACTGCTTGCCACTATCTGCATTTGTTATTTTTTTGGCATTTATGTTGGGGTTATACTTGGGGCCTCCATCTCTTTGTGACCCCATTTACCCAAGAGAGATATCTGTCAGAGCCCCTAAAGAACTGCATGGCATTTATTGGGTTAAAGCTGTATTAAATTATCCTGTACCAAATTGTAACCCGGAGCCTGGCACGAGGCACGAGTGTCCACTGAATGAATGAATGACTCCCTGGTCAAGTCTCATTGCCTCTTTCCAAGGAAGCGATCCAGGAGACCTTCCATTTGCCTCTCCAGATCCACTTTCCACCCTTCTCCTTCTGTTCTGCACCCCCAGAGGCTGACTAACCATAGCCTCCCTCTTCTCTGCCTTCTCTTGCCTTTGACAGTTAGTGTGGGTATATACTAGGACTGGATGTGCTGGGATTGGCTTTGTTTCTTGATTGAATGCCTTCTCCATACAGTGCCCCCCTCTGGGTTCCACAAATTCCTCCTCCTCCTTGTTCCTTCGAGCTGAGGGTTTGTGAGGGCTCTCTAGTGCTACCAGCCATGGATATTACACTATTCCTCATGCATTTCCTTAAACCCTGCTCACACCTTTATAAGTAGTCTTTCTATTAAATTCTTCTCAAATTTGCCAGTGGGAAGGAGCCCACCGTATCCTGCTGGAACTCTGACTGATATTTGCCCAAGTCACCCAGATGACAAAGTTAGTTATAATCTAGATATCCTAATCTGTCTCTCTTGTATTATTTCAAGTAAACACTCTCTTCTAGGCCAGTCTCCCTCCAAATTAGAATCAAATACAGCCGGGGTCAGCAAACTACAGCTATGTGGGCCAAATCCAGCCTGCAACCTATTTTTGTAAACAGAGTTTTATTGGAGGACGGCCATGACCATTGGTTTACTCGCTGTCTATGGCTGCTTTTGAGCTGGAGCAGGAGGTGAGGAATTGTCACAGAAAGTGTACGGCCTGCAAAGCCTAAAGTATTTACTGTTTCACACCTTATAGAAAGAATTTACTGATTCTGGATTTCGAGGAAGACCATCATGTCCGAACTTCATCATTTTTATCAAGAGGCTCCTGGGCCAGATGCTGGGGGCACTTGTGAGTGGCCATAGGATGAGGACACGAGGAGTTTTAACCCCAGGCCTAGACAGGTTTTCTCGAAGCACTGTGTTGTGGCAGTTTGGCAAGGCACTCTCTCATGTGACCAAAAAAACTGGGAGGTATTTGTATTTAAATGTGCTTATAATGTATGATTTCATAATTAAATAATTTCCTGAAAAGAATTGCTCTCCCTAACATTTCAGCATTTCCCTGTCAAAGTTACCAGACAGCACTCCTTGGGAGAGGCCAGGTTTTGTTCATATCAGTGGTCCCGGACCAGTGTCTGGCACAGAGACTGATGCTCAGTCTTGTTTGACCAAGGGGTAATCAGCATCTACTTCAGAGAAGGGGGAAGAGTAGGGGGTGGTGGTGGATGGTATTAACTGGGAAGATATATTACTGTCCTCAGGCTTTCTCTGATTACAGTCTCGGCCTGCTCAAATTTCACAGAACAACAACAGCTAGAAGAAAACGCCGTGTACCCAGAAAAGGTGCCCCTCAGGGCACACTGGTTACATCATCTGTGGGGTTCGGTGCAAAATGAAAATGCGAAGGCCCCTTGTTCAAAAATTATTAAAGAATTTCCAGATAGCATCAGCAGAGCATTGAGCCCAGCACAGGCCCCTCTAAGACGGCACAGGTCGCGCCCCCAGGAGACCGCTGCTGAGGAGAAGGCCGCTCGTGGGAGATCAGTGAGGATTCCTTCAGTCTAGAGAATGGCAGGTGCAGACCTGTCTGGACACTAAGACTGTGGGCTCTAGGTCTTGGTGCGATGATAGGAAGCTAATAACGTCTAACCTGAAATAACGCTTTTCACTCACCAAGTGTTCGCATTTACCTCAGACCCCCGCGCCAGGGGCGTTCCTCTTCCCCAAACCACACACCTGGCTGGACGCTGACTAACCTGCCTGCTCCCCCACTCCTCCTAGCTTTCTGTTGCACCTCAGGTCCCCTAGACCACCCCATGTAGGGGCAACCCCGCCCCCCCCACATTAATACTGAAGCATATCAGGGCTAGCCTGTTTAGGTATTTCTTTTTTGGGTGACAGACGGTCCTGCCATAATACTCGTCTTAGTCTTTTTGGGCTGCCATAACCAAACAGCACAGACTGGGGGCTTACACACAAAAGAAATGTATCGCTCAGAGTTCTGGAGGCTGGCAGTGCACGATCAGGCTGCCTGCAGAGTTGGTTTCCAGGAAAGGCCCTCTTTGGGGTTGCTGCCTTCTCGCCATGTCCTCCCATGGGGGAAGGGGCTAGGGAGCTCTGTGGGGTCTTTTATAGAAGAGTACTAATAGCATTCAGGAGGGCTCCACCCCCATGACCTAAGCACCTCCCAGAGGCCCCACCTCGCATCATATTGGTCATTAGGATTTCAACCTATGAATATGGGGAGGGGGACACACACATTCAGACCATGGCAATACCTGAGGAATGAACAATGTGTACACATGAATGGTGCCTGTGTCTGTCCCCAGAAACTTCCCTTGCCTCCTTCGTCATCATAAAAGCGGTTTAAGGGCCCTAAGCACTCTGCAGAAACCCCCGTACCAGGACACCCAGAATCTTTCCTTATGCCAGACATTCACCCTGCCAGCTGCTGGGGTGTCTCTCCACCCACCTGCTTCCCCGCCCTACACCCTGAGCCCTCCTCTTCCCCTTAGAATCATAGCAAGACTCTGGGGAGTTTCTAAGGAGTGATAACTATCGGGTGGAGCTTTGAACTCGAGGAAGGACTTCATGACTTGTGCTTCCTTTCAACTGGAGCGATCCTACTTTTGTTTCTTCCAGACCCCTGTGATCCCCCAGCCCTTCACCTATCCCACCACCCTTGCTACAAAAGGGGGGCTAGCATTCATCTCTAGCCACTCTGCTTGTGGGAGCTCCTCATGTCCTCTGCTGAAAGGTGGCTTCCCCTTGGGGCGCCTGGGAGGCTCATTCGGTTAAGCATCCGACTCTTGATTTCAGCTCAGGTCGTGATCTCGGGGTCGTGGGTTCAAGCCCCGCATTCAGCTCCACACTGGTCGTGGAGCCTACTTAAAAAAAAAAAAAAGGTGGTAGCCCCTTGCTAGAAGGCCACCCTTGTCAGCTGTGGTGGGGACAGCTTCAGGGTCCTCTCCTGCAGGTGCACAGCCCCAGAAGCCAGGCACGCTGAGATCTAGAACTCCAAGGGATGCCGCCCTATCTCCCTGTGTTGGGGAAGACACCCAAGCTCCCCAGGGATTTCAGGCATTATGGTGCCTCAACAACAAAGCTGGCCCTTAGGGAGGGGCAGGGTTCTGAAGCTCTAAGCTTTGGAAACCGTAGTAGATAGGGGAGTTTTCCTTCGAATGGGGAGTGGCACTGTGTCATACAAAGCCATGGTTGGGAGAGCCTGATGGGGTCAAGTGGAGTTTGCTCTTGATCAGATGTCCCCAGGCCTTTGCAGTCTTCTGCTTAACCCAGTAGCTGGGCTTTCCCAGGCCCTGTCTGCTTCCCTGTGACTGATGTGACCTTAATGACAGCAGCTCCAAACTGGCTCCCCACGGCCTGTGCTCAGACACGTTCATTTTGCAGGCAGCTAAAGCAGCCATGCAGCCTCGCCGAAATTCTGTGTCCTTGTCGCCCCCACCCCGAGCGCCTCAACCCTTTATACATGGACCTGGTTTCTGTCTTTCACAGGGTCCCCGGTGGCATATAGATCTGCAGCCGTGGGCGGGCCCTGCTCGGTCCCTGGAGGAAGAAGTCTTGCGGTTCCTGAGATACATCAGCACCCCCCAGGTTGTATTCTCGACGCAAGTGGGTTTGGAAACACTGTGAAAGATCCTGAGCAGCCCCCTTTAAAAAAGGGTTTGATCGTGACGGGGTGGGGAGGTTCTCAGGGACTCCCGGTAGGGACTTGGTAGAGACAGAGTTTCTGAGGCCTTGCTGCTTAAATTTGTCCACTTACTTAGAGGCAGATAAGATGCCTTCTATTTGCTTCAGCACCCTCTGCCTTCCAGGGGCACCATCATCTGGAAATGTTTTAATGATTCATCCCGACGTGTTTTAAAGACCCACTTTAGCAAATTGCTTTGGAAAGCCATTTGAAGCGACAGATTCATGCCCGTGAGTAGGCAGTCAAGTGTGTCACAAAAAACCCCCATCATCTGGAGGTTCAAGTTCCATTTTGTATTTGGAGGAATCTGCCTTCTCGCTTTTCTCCCACAGATGCTCGGCAGACCGAGACCCGCTAGGCCAGAGAGCCGAGGCGATGTTGCAGACAGTCTGAGAAGCTACCGAGTCCAAAGGCACTCAGTTCTTAGGGCATTGAAAATCATGACGGCGCATCGGCCTTTATTAGTGGCTTAACACATTGTGGCAGCTCCCGCCTCGGCTGAGTCTGTGCCCCCAGCAAGGAAAGGGACTGTCCACAGCAGAGTCTATGGCTCTTGACAAGTGAATCAGGAGATTCCATCCTCAAGTAGCCTCATCCTGGGGACAGAGAGACGTTAGAGAAGATCAAGGCCCGAGGGAAACTTTGCTCTGAACTGAGAGGTGTTAGGAAATTAGGAACTCACACTGCCTAGAAGGTGCGTAGGCCCACTGGGAAGGTGCCCTGGGGGGCTGGTGTGGCACTGGAGGTCCCTGGCCCTTTGGATGTCCCTTCAGCCCCCCAGTTCTGGGCATCCCACTTCTCCTCCAACACCGTCCTGGCAGCAGAGCCCATTTTTCATCTGTGGAGAGAATATGTTTCTAGATCTTTAGAAGGCTAGTATGGGGTAAAAGAAAGTCCCATTTTTCATATGCAGTCAGACAATTGGATCTTAATATCTGTCACCTAGACATGGAAGTAAAAGCTTGTTGAATTAATCATGAGTTATGTAGGATGATAAATTGATCCCTCTGCTTTACATAATTTCATCTTATTTTGCTGCTGCAAATTAATTTGGTGGACTTTCATAGACTTCATTAAAATGCTGAAATTTTAATTTTATGGTTTGGTTTTACATGAAGGACCTCTTGACTGTGACTTTAAGAAGCCCTTAAGGCACCGGAGAAAAATCCGAGGTGTTAACTTTATGAGTTGGATTTGAGAACTGTGGGCTCCACCCCCCAAAATAAATTGACCAAGTAAAAGCCCCCCAATCCCATTTTATATGTATTTCGGGTTAACGTTCTGTAACTTATGAAAGACGTATTTACCTAGAAGAAGCTCGTGAGGTATGGAAGGGTTATTTCAAGCCCCTCTTGGATTTTTTCCATGAGTTGTACGTTGAGAGGAGAAAAATTTTGAGGGGCAAAGAAAAGCATCCTACAATGTAGCCTGATGCGACCCTGGGCAATTTATTTTGCTTCTCTGACTCTCCCTGTTCTGATCTTGAAAAGGAAGAGAGTTATTAAATTACTTCTTGGGTTTCTCCCAGTTCTGCGAGCTTGTACTGTGCAAGAGTAATAAGGATCGTGGTGGACTAAGTATTTTTGAGCACCTGCTTCATGCCAGGAGCTGTGCCAGACCCTGGGAATATAGTCTCTGCCCTCAAGCGGCTAATAAACTAGTTGGGAGGGTAGATAAATGGACATATTGTTCAGCTTGGTGGGTGCAACAGTAAAGATATGGTTGTTGGCACTCACTAGAAGGATATTCATCCTCCAGAAAAACTGAGATAAAGTTCTGGATCTCACAGGGGTTTTGTAATCAGGGGTCATTTTGCCCAGGTGAGGTCCTATGCTTTTCTGTACTTCAAAGTCACTGGGAAGCCAGCAGGTGCGAGCTCCTCAGAGATGACACTGATTCTTAATCAGAATCCTTTGCTAAACAGCGTTCCCTTCCCCTCTCTATGTAATGCAGAGAGTTGGTTTTTGTTTTTTGGCTGTTTTGGGCGCTGAGGCTTCATTTAGAACTCATCTTGACAATGAAAGCCTACAAAACTGGAAGAATATTAGAGTCACTATTCCCTAAAATTTCCACAGTTAGCAGTAGTGAGTCATAACGGGCCAGGGAGGAAAAAACCCTCTGAAGGTACTGAAGCAAATTCCACCCCACCCTCTGATGCCGCTTTGTAAAATTAAAAAAAAAAAAAAAAAAAAGCTCTCTCTCATATCTGTGTTCAAGCTTGCACAGCAAGGCCCAGCATTTGATGTGTTCATCACGGATGTATTCAGTCCTGAATTCAGCAGGCATTTGTGGAGGCCTGTTCGGTGGCCGCGCTGACCAGGGCACACAACCTGAATCAAATACCTGCACACAGTGGCACACAGCTAGGACGCCAGAGTGTTGGGTGGGAGAGCTTCCCCAGGCCAGGGGAGCTTGGAAACAGAAGCACAGGCCAGGGCACAGTGTGGCATTAGACTGCAGTGGGATGGCGCCCCTAGACTTGCACATTGTGGCGGCCCTGATAGCATGACCGGACCTGAGTTAATGAAACACCAGAGGAAGTGGTGTTTGGGGGAGTGTGCACCACACTGAGCTCAGTTTAATTAGGTGATATTGTTTTCTAATGTCAAAGACCAGAATTACATCGCTAAGTTCCGGAGTCCATGATACACTGTCTGCTGCTAACAAGAAATGGTTAAATCATAAACAGTGCTCTGTTCTAAGGGAAGCCTCCAGATCCAGCTTTTTATGGCCACCCCCAAACCATATGCCTCTAGGAAGCATGCCTTGCAGCATAAAATTAAGCAACAGTTGCTGTTTTAAAAAAGAAAAAATAGATTTTAAAACTCTATCTATCTATCTATCTATCATCTAGCCATCTAGCCATACAACTATCCATTATCTATCTATCCACCTGTCCACCTATCTATCCATCCATCCATCCATCCATCCATTCACCTAATCATCTACCCATCTATCTCTTTGTAAGAGTAAAACATAAGAACCCAAGCCCTGGAGATGCAGATTTTACAACTTTATAACAATAGTGTCTATTATATTTACTGCTACACACACTCACCCTGGGATAAAAGCAACAAAAATACAACTCTTTCCTTAAATTTTGCCTTTCAAAATAATGGTATTACATAAACATACCATTGATCATTGAACTGATTCTTGCCAGAAGTCCCCAAATTTTAAGGGCTCCCTTTGCCAGATTCTACTGATGGGTTGCCAGAAATTCTATTCCATCTTTTGGGATACCAAATGAAATGAGAATAAACTAACCCCTTTAAGGGGTGCCTGGCTGGCTCAGTCGGTAGAGCACGTGACTCTTGATCTCAGGGTTGTGAGTTTGAGCCCCACGTTGAATGTAGAGATTAATAAATAATAAATACATACATACATAAGTAAAAGTAAAATCTTAAAAAATAAATGAATCCCTGTAAGTTAAATAACTAAAATGCATTTCAGAAAACATTTTTTCCTGGAATCTCTTCTTCTTTGCCCAGGCCTAATTTGCTAAAATTACAAGGGGAATTAGAGAGAGAGAACATAATTACTGGAGTTGGAGCTTAGCTAGGAGTTACTGCCCTCGATTATTTTGCTTGTAAGAGTTTATTGAAGCCCTGGCCATAAATCTTAATGAGAAAGTTTGAAAAATCAATATTTAATTAATTTTTAGGAGCTGAATTTTACAGAGTACTCCCAGTTGTTTTCAAAAGCTGATGTCTACCAGTGAGATGGTTAATAAATGGTTAAAATGGAAAAACTCCTGTGTTATATTTTTGAGCAAGGAGAGGAAAGGGCAACGTTAGCAGAGAGATTGAACAGAAAAGAATGTCTTTCCAACAGGGATGTATCTGTGCAAGATGAAATCTGGGAAGAAGAAGAAATGCTTGAAGTGTCAACTTTAATAGAATAAGACTCTCCTCCATTGAAAGGAAGGGCAGCTGAACCTCAAAGCCCTGAACCTTGGCCTTTATTACTTATCTGATTCCTGGAGGCCTCTCCTTAAGTGTCATTGCCTGCCTGGCTGGCTTTTTGCTAGGGGTAGGTTTGGAGGGGTTGCTGGTTTCCTTTTAAAGATCTGGCCCAAGTGTAGCCTCCTCCCTGAATTTGCTAAGGCACAGGTGAGGCCAGGCTGGAACGTTTCCATGGGGCTTTACAGAAGGGCATCTGTCAGCTCGCAGGATGACCTGCAGGAGAATCACCTGGAGGAGTGCACTAACATGCATGTTCCCAGGCATCGGCCTCAAAGATTTGGACTCTAGAGAACCGGAGTGGGACTCAGGAATCTGTATTTTCAGGTCCCTCCCGGGTCCATCAGAATGTAGGTAGACCACACCTTGAGAAACAGGGCAGGCAAGGCGAGAGTCAAGTTTCAGTGGTATTAGGAGGGAGTTAGGAACAAGAACCTGTGAACGTCCATAGCCTGTTCTGTCATTAGGGAGGTTCTTAGGGAAGAGTACACACAAAGGAGTGGGAATCATCATACCGCTTTAATAAAAATACGCTAGAAAGCTGCCCTAGAGCAAATGGGACAGGCTTTGGCGGTCCAGCTCTGCTTTCGGAGCCTGCAGGACTGTGGGGCAGAGCGACAATGAAGGGACTGATGTTTAAGGTGCAGTAACCCGCCCACTAGTAAGACAGGCCCAGTGAAGACATTGAACTTTGATTAATTAGATTAGCAGTTTTCCTCCCTTGGTGGGTGAGTGGGGACCAGGAAGTGGGCAGAGAGGCATAATTTCCATTTATCTGTGGGAGAATAGTAGGAAATGAATTATACAAATTAACATGTTGATGCACCCACTTAATAAATGTATTCTGTAATAGTTACCTGAGAGAAGATTCGATTCCATTTTCTACTATTATTTTTTCCCTTTAAACAGTAGTAAGACATCGGTTGAGGGAAAAGAATACATACATAGGGTTTCACATTTTAAGCTTCCCTCTAAAATGTCCAGATCGTAGCAATGGACTCTCTCATTTATCTCTGATGAATAGTGCTGGGTGACTTGCCAGGCCAGCAGCCCTAGATTACAGCAAGAGTAAGGGAGATGCTGTATCCATCGAACAGGTTACATATATATATATGATATGCTTTTCAGATCAGAATTTTGGAAGCTCCATTAACTAAAAGAATTGGGCAAACTGAGAGTATCTTCTTCAGAAGAAAATAAGTTGCTGTTATGTTTTCCAATGAATCAGAGCAATGAACCTGAGAACATCCTTTGCACACGGAGTGCTCTGTTGTCCGGGACGTGACAGCCAGAGCCTCATGGTGACGATGGGCACAGATATATCCCTGTTGGAAAGACATTGCGGTTGGGGGGAAACTGATGCTCAGTAATGTAATACTGGCCATAGAAGAATACCTTGGCCACAGAACCTGCTTTCTTTGGTTCCAGCAGCCTCCGTCGTGCACACTGTGCCAGCCTTAAACACAAGTCAGAATTCCTCATACAGTGTATTTGCTTAATGTGCCTTTGAAATCAGAGACTTGCTTCTGCTTGATTTAGATACATGTTCCCTTTGGTTTCCTTATCTAATTTCGGTGGATGAGTTAAAAGAGGTGCTTTGGTTAGCTCAGGAAGAGCTTCCTTCCTGCGTGGGGCTCTTGCTCTTCTCCCCTAGGAGGAAGCTCATTAGTACAGTGCTTTACAAAGAATACAGTTTGGGGAGCAGGGATGACGAATCAATTTCACTTGACCCTTGATCAGCTGTTTACCTGGGATAACGCATGCCACCTTTCTGGACCATGGTGGTCCCAGCTTATCTGCCTGAGAAAAGGAATTGATAATCCGCATCCTTCTGAGACCCGTGCCCACAATCGTATCTCACAACTTCCTGTAGGAACACTGAGGGTTACAGACCTCTGTGTTTTGCCATTCTTGCCAGATTAAGAACGCTCTTCTTGATCTCAGCTTCTCAGTCAACTTCTGTTTATCCTCCAAGGCTAACACACCTCTGCAAAGCCTTTCCGGACCCCTCCTCTCTGCCACCTTTGCTCTTGATTTGTTCTCCCTTGCATACTCTGTGCATATAGCTATGATAGCTCTTAACTTCCATTCAAACCTACCGATAGTCTCCACAAGGTTCCTTCTAATGCAGTGTTTGAAGTTCCTCTGAACATTTGACAGCAGTCTTGTGGTTCCCTGGGGAGAGGAGGAGTGAGCAGTGGAGAAGGAAATAATTCTCCTGTTTCGGCTTTCAGGGACTGGGGTAGCAGTAACTCCCTACCTGCCATTTATCATCCAACGCTTTAAATTATTCATATTGATTTCCAATCCTTATAGATCGCATGCAATCACATGAGCACAGACAGCCTAGCTACGGATTCCAACCCTGCAAAGAAGCCTTGGTCAGTCTGTCTTGACGACAGGTTTGGCTTAGCTCATCAAATCCGCAACAAGCAATGCCGCCTCTACTCTTTAGGGTAAGTGCATTTTATAGCAGAAGAACACAAAACACTGCTACGAGTGGCCAAGGCTTTCTCAGTAACACAAAGTTATGAAGGGCCGCAGTATACATCAGGTGCTACACTTTGCCTCCTGCCATCGCTTCAGACTCCTCCAGCTGTTACGTAACTGTGGGCACTGTACCTGCAGATTACCGGAAGTGGCCGGGGCCATTTTCTTTCTCACTGGGCTAGTGGTAAGTTGGCAACTTCAATTTTCAGGGTGACAGCGATACTCTTGGTGAAGCCAATGATTTCCAGCTAGAATTATAGCATCCTTATTACACAAAGAGAGAGAATATTAAGAATGAAGAAGAAAAAGAAGAACAGCAAGCATATTAGAAACTCTGTACACACTTAATGATGAGTGACCCAAGATAAATGGCCACTGTTGGATTTTATGTTTTGTGCCAATGGTATATCTGTGTGTACTTTACATTAAAAAGAAAGAAAAGGGAATTCTTGTGAAAACAGTGTGATTTTGTCAAAACTGTGGGAAATATTAATATTCACTTATGCAGGCTGACAATGACCTAAATATACAAATGGATTTAGAGAGCTTTCTATAAAAGGGCAAATATAAAGTAATGAGACAATTTC
Organism: Ursus maritimus; assembly: GCF_017311325.1. NCBI lineage: Eukaryota > Metazoa > Chordata > Mammalia > Carnivora > Ursidae > Ursus > Ursus maritimus. The sequence goes on along the minus strand of NW_024423675.1, from coordinate 21,136,604 downwards.
AGGTCTGGATGTGAGACCTGAACTTACAAATATGTGTCTCAAAAAGAGGCAGGAAAGAGTTATTTTTATCGGGAACACCCTATTCCACAGATCTTTGTGGAAGCTACGTGATTAGGTTCTTAGGCAAGACCCTTGAAATCTATTTCAAAAGTACTGGCGACCCTAGCAAGTGTCTTGAGCTTGTTTCTCACTGAGAGGTTTCATCACTTGTGTGATTTACATTCGGGCACATGAGTAACAACTACCAATCTGAATCCTAGATGATAAGGGGGAGGTGGGCAGACATTTGGGTATGTGCTCTCCAGATCACCGTCAATGTCAAACTTCACCAAACAAGAATTCTTAGTCACAGTCATTGTGGACTTTTTGTAAAAACAAAAAGTTCAAAGAAGAGTTTCAGGATAATGGAAATGTCCTTCTGTGGCTTCAATGAAGAGTCTGTATCAGTGGAGCTTGGTACACACAGTAGGCACTCAATATATGCTTGCTACATAAATGATTGCTCCAGGTAAGGAGACTCTGGTTATGCTATGATTTAAACCAGGAGGCTGAGGCTTTGGAAATTAGTTGCTCAGCCACTTGATTAGAACAGAGGGGAGCCCACCAGCTATGCTTCAAGCTTGTACAAGGAATGGGAAGTTTTGTCAGTAGACTTTATTTTCCATCATATTAAAAATGTATGAAAGTAGGTCATAAAAATAATCGCATAGTACCACATGCAAATTGGACATCTCAGCTTGGTCCTATTTTCTTGCTCTGAACTGCCTTTATATTTTACTTATTATTTTACACCCTGGAATAATTTCATTTAAAGCATATCCCTGAGTAAAATGAAACTGGGAAAGCTGTTAGGGGGGAAATCTTTAAAATTTCTTTTTGCTTTCCTTATACTTCAGAGTCATCAGATAAGATAGTTCTGCTCTAAGATTTCAGATTACTTCATGTAAAAAGGTAGTTTCTTACTTTCATGGAAATGTTCACTATTCAAGCTCAACTTTCTAAAGAGCAGATAAGAACAGTTGAATTCCGCTGGGAACAGATGTGACTATATTGTAAGGGCCAACATTTGATTCAAAACCGAAAAAAGCTTAATTGAAAACTGGAAACTAAAGAAAATATTTCGGATGGGTAAAAAATGGATGCTTTGGATTGTGGATGGACAAGGAGGTTGCCCTGTGACTCAGGACTGAGGGTCAGGACAAGCAAACACCCTTCTCAGGCGGATTGCTTGCCTGGAGGCAGTAAATAGCCAGCTGACATTTCAGTTGACGCTGAAGGAAGAAGGAGACCCAGGTCAGAAGTGGTGGTCCTGAAATGGGGTGCAGGAACGTGGAATGTCGGCCCTGGATTCTCAGTGTTCGGGAGTTTTGGGGTAGTTGCGAGATGGCAGGGAGGGCAGGTTGCAGGGGGTGTCATGGCGCCCCTACACCAGGCCACTATATGCTCTAAGCCCCAGGGCTGTGGCAGCAGCAAGACCATGTCACTGTTGTGCCCAGTCACTCCCAGGCAGACTGAGGATGGCGGATAAAGCCGCGGCTCAGGATGACCTTCCTAGAGAAGAGGACAGGGGTCTGAGGTCAGAAGGACCAGAAGACAAAGGCTGCATGCCTTTCCTCCATCCCAAGAACTAAAGCAGGAATTACCTCCACCTTATCTCGGAGTCGGGAATGTCTTTACTAGAAGTCAAAGCTTTTTATTCTGTAGTTAATGTAAAAGCATTCTTCCGGAGAGGGCACTCTACGTGCAGTTCATTTGAAAATTAAAATCAGATGCTTTTCAACTTTGAAATGGGGGTAGAATAGACCAATTAAGATAGGGGAAGGTGCTGTACAGGAAGGTTATGTTACAGGAGGGGGAGGGAAGAGAAAGGAGGGGCTGTGGGTTTCGATGATCTTGTCATCTGCCTGACCTCTAAGTCTTTTCCTGTGTGAGCTGGAGGATGAGGGTTGGTGGGGAAGAGGGTGGTAGCTAAAGTGAATGGGGAAAAGTCACCTATTTTCTCCTGCCTGTCAAAGATTGTTATCTCAGGGGTAGGTAGAGTGGAAGAAGGAACTTGAGAAGGGATAATGCATGGGTAAATCTTTTTCATCTCCTTTTTAGTTCCCTGGTAGGTGGCACCATTTGGTTTCAAGGTATAAATTCTCAGCATGAGACAGAAGAACATTTGATAGATGACACATGGTTAGGCAACAACCGGTATCTTATGCAGAAAAGCTGGGGCTTCCGGGTGCCATGAGCATTTCAGGAGGAATGCAGGAGCTCTGGAGCCAAACGTTTCAACTTGTAATAGTTGAATTAACACAGCCGGAGCTCATAGTATGTATGAGTGAGGAATCAGAAAATCATGGACCCAAGGATCCTTTTAAGATAATTTTTTTCCTAATCACCATCCCCTCATGAAATTTTAATGCCACCGATAAACTGTCTGTTTATGTAATGTATGTATCTGTACTTTCTATGTAAAAAGAGGAAGTTTTCTTGGCTCCCAAGAAAGGAATTTTGCTCCTGAGGGGTGATATCCTCCCTGTTGAGAAGACACGTTGTAGATGAAATCTTGGCATTTCACGCAATGTTATTTAACAGTAACTGATAATTATAACATGTTTTTATCCACTATTCAGGGTCATTTATGCTTTGAAAAATCTATTACTTCCCCTCTGGTAGTTGCCAGTTTATAGATCTAATCATAATCACCTCAATAATCAGATAATAGATAACCTAATTATCTGTTAGATCTCATAATAGATCACCATCTGCCCAGATTCTCTGGGTCCTGCAGGGGTGAAAAATGGGTTAGTGAAACTCCTGGGGACACAGTTGTCTCACTTCTTTCAATCCTTATGCCTTCAGAGGTCACGCTCAGAAACCTTCCCTGTATCTGCTTTTATTTTATTTTTTTAAAACAGTTTTATTGAGTCATAATTCACCTACCATACAATTCACATATTTAAGACATACAATTCAATGGTTTTTGGTCACTACAGTCAAATTTAGGACATTTTCATCACCCCAAAGAGGAAGCCATATACCCAGTAGCAGCCATTCCCATTTTCTCTCCCACACCTTTCCTGCTTTTCACCCCTCATCCTAGGCAACCACTAATGTACTTTCTGTCTGTAGATTTGCCTATTCTGGACATTCCATATAAATGGAAACATATAACACGTAGCCTTGGTGACTGGCTTTTTTCACTTAGCATAAAGGTTCATCCACGTTGTAACACGTATCATTACGTCATTCCTTTTTATGGCTGAATGATATTCCGCTATATGGGTATACCACATTTTATTTATTCACTCATCAGTTGGTGGACATTTGGGTTGTTTCCACTTTTGGGCTATAGTGATAATGTTGCAGTGGACATTCATGTACAGATTTTTGTGTGGACATATGTTTTCACTTCTCTTGGGGATATTTTTCCTTTTTCCTTTGGTAACAGAACTCCTGAGTTTTGCAGGGCACCTGTTTTGCACCTGGCACCTTGCTAAGACTGCACACCCTAGTCTTCCTTGAAGCTGCAAGTGGCCTGCCCCCTGCCATGTTGGATCCTGTACTATGTATTCTGGGAATACCAGACCCTACCTAATTTTCTAGCTTTCTCTCACTTGGAGCAGCATTTTAGAGATTTGTCTGTCAGCACTCATCTCTTTGGTCAGCACTTGGGATTCAGAAATAAGCAAGAATATTACACTGTCTGTTAACTAACTTGAATTTAAATAAAAACTTGAAGATAAAAAAAAGATAAGCAAGATTGACACAGTCTTCTGTCTTATGGAGCTTTGCTCTGTAGTAACTATTTCCTAGATCCCTGAGATTACAAATATTCCTTCCATGACCCTGGGTCCTGTGCTCATTTGCAGTGAGGTGCAGTGTAAAGAGTGCATGCTTTGGAACTACTTGGATGGGATTTGACTCCTGGTTTTACTATTTTGGGACAAGTTTTGCCACATCTGTGTGTATTACATTTGCCCTTCCTCTTACCTTTTACACCCACCACAAACCTGGCTAATTGAGCCAAGCTTGAAGAAGTACCATTTGAATAAATGAAAGTAAGAATCATAGACATTGATTCAATGAATGTAGTTTATTATGTTCCAATTTAGTACACTTATGTATTAAGTGTATTTTATTTAGTAAAAAGTAACATAAATTAACCCCAAAATGACAAATTTCAATATTTTCATGTTATTTAGTGTATCATACAAAACAGTTCCTCACTATTTGATGATGAACTTAAATATGTGTGTGCTTATGATATCTCTAATAGAGAACACTTGTACATGTGTAGAGAATTTCTGGAAGGATACACAAAAAATTGCTAACTGTGATTATCTCTGGAAATTAGTGGCCAAAATTTCTAGGGCTAGGAAATCTTTACTTTTCATTTTGTCTATTTCACTGAGCTCTTTTTATGTATGTTGTTATTTTTTCATTATAAAAAATAAGTTTAAATTGAAAACATATCAATATATAATTAAGTGCCTTACTAAAAAGGTTAGTTACAGAAGTATAATGTGCTTAATTTAATCCTTAAAATTTTTTGAAGTCTTGATTAAAATACATGTTTTAGACTAGACAATGTTTCCTTGAAAACAATAGAAAATTCACAGAAAGAGATTATTCAAATTTCTCTACTCTAGAAAGTTTACATACAAGTTACATTTAATGAGTACGTTTTTTTGACGTGGTGTTCTTTTTTTTTTTTTTTTAAGATTTTATTTATTTATTTGACAGAGATAGAGAGCCAGCGAGAGAGGGAACACAAGCAGGAAGAGTGGGAGAGGAAGAAGCAGGCTCATATCAGAGGACCCAGATGTGGGGCTCGATCCCATAACGCTGGGATCACGCCCTGAGCCGAAGGCAGACGCTTAACCGCTGTGCCACCCAGGCGCCCCATGACATGGTGTTCTCTTAGTAAAACTACAAAACTGCCATTTCCCATGAGATGACCCATAATAACACTGGTTTGCTCATCCAAGTTTCAACATATTAAATTAAGTGAAAAATCCCTTGGGGTAGGTGAATTTGGCAACATTCTGATTTATACAGAAAGAAATCTGTCTACTAAAAAATGTTTTGTCATCTTTTTTCAATTCCTGGACTTATAGTTCAGGGCAGGTTGCTGTATAACAAATCACTCTAAAATGCAGTAACTTAAAACCACTATTTATTCTTGCTTCTATGTCTCCAAATCAGCTGGGCTTTAGTTGATTGAGGCCGGACTCAGCTGGGGGACTTGACTTCAGGGTGAGGTGGCTAAGGGCAGTTCTGCTTTTCGTGGAAGACTGGTGGTTTCACAGAGGCTGGTATACCTCTTCCTCTCATGTCTCTTATTTTCCTGAGCCCAGCAAGCTATCCAGGGTGTTTCCATCATGAGGATGATACAAGAGGGTGGAGAGAAGTACTTAAAACCTAGGCTCGGGACTGGCATACTGTCACTTCCTTCTAAAAAGCAAATCATATAGTCAAGCCAAAAAATCAAGGGGTGGGAAAGGACACTCCGCCCATGCAGAACATAGCATGGCAGTAGCATGGATGAAGGGTGAAGGATTAGAGCCGGCAAGCCAATCTGCCACACCAGATTAGGTCATGGAAAAATTGGGGGGAAACTAGGATAGAGATTACAATGATCTGAGCTGCGTGGGTTCAATAAGAGGTTAAAAACAGGAAACAGGGGACGCCTGAGTGGCTCAGTTGGTCCAGCGGCTGCCTTCTTCTTAGGTCATGATCCCAAGGTCCTGGGATTGAGTCCCGCATCAGGCTCCTTGTTTAGCAGAGAGCCTGCTTCTCCCTCTCTCTCTGCTGCTCCCCCTGCTTGTGCTCTCTGTCTCTGATAAATAAATAAATAAATAAATAAATAAATAAAATCTTTAAAAAAAATAAAAATAGGAAACAGGATCTGTCGGGTAAAAGGAATGGTAGTGTTTGTGAGAGGAGTGCTAAATCTTCTAGCCAAAACGGTAGAGAGAATCACAGCTGAGGGACAGCAGAGGGTTGACGTGCCATGGGTCCAGCAAGGGAAAAAGCAATGGAGTAGAAGTGAAGGGAAAGAACAAGGCAAATAAGAATGTAGTAAGAACGTCTAGATGGAGGATCTCTGTGCCGAAGACTTGGTTTAGTCAACTAAAAGGAGGTCAGTAATTGTTAGCCAATGAGCTTGTATAATTCCAAATTATGAAATATCGAGATAGTAAAGTGTAAGAGAATGAAGCATTTCTGCATGGGGTTCAGGTTTGGTCAATGTATTATAGACACTCCGTGAGATTTCGTTATCTTAAATCACATCTAATTATAGTATTTCGGGCAAAGAAGCCATAATCACCATTTAAAAGAAACGAATCCTCTTTCATTTAATTTCATGTTTTTCACCCAAACTGATGCTTTAGTCAAAGTGATGAATATAACTCCACCATATACGTCCGAGTACTATGACAGAGTGAATTAAAACTGTGTTAAGTATCGGAATGTTTCACATGATGTGTTACCTACTGGGTACTTAAGTACAACTAATTCATAATTTCTTCCGCCTGTTGACGTGAATTTAGGTGAGGCATGTCTTCTACTTCTTGAGTAGAACCACACACAGTTGCCTTTTCTTTAGCTGTGCTATTTTAAATTACCTTCCATTTCTAAGGAAGCAGCTATTGTCTTTAAGTCAGGCCTCATGCATCGTGGCCATTAGAATGGAGACAAATTACCGCATTAGCAGACTGCCCCTCTCCCTAAGGGAACTGATCCCGGCGCTTGTATTTTTGACGTATTCTGAGAAAGGCTTGTTCCATTGCTGCTATGATTTGCATCTTTGTAAAAAATTAATTTGGTATGCCTCTACATGTTTGAGCATGTGATTCTCTGGTCTGCATTTAACAGATGATTTCTCTGCTTGCTTTTCACCCAGAAGCTTTTAGCTCGAGTGCTTTTTGTGAAAGAAGAAGGTTTATTGAATGTGGGCCGTTAGCCACGTGTTAAAACAGGAGAAAGCTCGATAAGAATAAGAAAATTGGCCTTAGAATCATTCTGTCAATCCAACCGTTTTGCTTCATGGTAGTTTTGTCGTTATTGATTTCCATCCTCTTTCTTTATAGGCTGGGGAGTGATGATACCCAGTTTGAGGTTAGCATGGCCAACAATGGATGTGAAGTCCATCGTTTTGATCCTAGTGTGAAGTCGGCTCATATTTTGGGGAGTCAGCGTCTCTGGTATCACCGCTTGTCCATTGACTGGCGAGACCCGCATCCAGCTGTTGCTGCCCAAAAACCGCACGGCAACACCAGAAAACTGGGAACCATTTTGAATGAATTTGGGCATCACAAGGTGAGAGTTTTCCTTTGATTTCCTAATGAAAGAAAGTGCACAAACTCATCAACTTTAAAAAAATGCAAACCGAGAATTGGATAGTTGAAGACCCAGTTTTAACCTTACTGATGATCGCCCGTCATTATTTATAGAGTCAGCTTGGCAGACGGAAAGTTCTGGCAAGGATCGAGATCTTTAAGTTGATTTGTAGATTGTGGTTGCTGTTGAGTAGTGCTAGGGTGTTGGCCAAGACTAGGCGAGGAAGGAAGAAACCTAACTCTGGCACGGGCTCAAGAGTCCCATTTTCTTTTGGCAGTTGATTTAAAATGTTCAGACAGAGCGAACTACTTCTATCGGTCTCAAACACAAAGTCGCCGGGGCCAGGTTTTTGTCTGATAAGAAATTGCTCATGTATCATGTTTCTCATGGTTGTAGCAACTATTTTGAGTCTCTCGGCTCTTGAAGGCCAGATCGTATGTACATCTTGATTGAAATGAACTTTGTAAAATTGAATGGACATTATGTGCGTTGCAATGGATATAATTATGTCAAAAGATGTCAAATCCCTACAAGTATCTTCCTGTGAATGGGTAGCAAAAAGAGACTCAATCTTTGAACTGTGTTCCTTGAAAGCAATTTTTAGTGTAGACCCAAGCCAACTGCATCCTGTAGGCAAACACTAGATAATTCTCCTGAGTGTATTTGGCTTGTGCGTGTTTGCCAACCCTTCTTGGGCTTGGCCTATTTTGCCTTCCTGTTCTCAGCCAGAGATGGCATGTGATTTAGAACATGCCAGAATGGGTGTTTCTGAAAAACAGTGTACATGGAATTCAATTTTAAACTTGAGTTGGCTGCCTGATCTTTAATAAAAGGGCCTTTCCTCTGCTTTGTTCTTTTTCTTCTCTTCCTCCTCCTCTTGCTCCTCTTCCTCCTCCTTTTTTTTTTTTTAAACTCTCTTTAATTGGACAGCAGGAGCTTCTTCAAGAACCACTTCAAAGAATTTGCTGCTCTTTTAACATGTGATTAATCGTATTTTGCTTGCCATTGACAGTAACCAGCAGTTAATAATTAGGAGCCTTAATGAAACATACCTAGGATTTGGGGGGTAAAAATCTCCACACAGAAACTGAAGTGGGAGCATTTTTCAGAACTTTATTTTATTTTTGCCACTTGTTACCTACAGAGACCTGTTTTTTTACAGCTGAAAATTACAGGCTTGATTCTCTAATACGTCAACTCTTGGTCATTCGAAGAGCTAGCTACAGATTCTTCGTGTTCATTTCCACCTTAATGCTCTTTACACCCTGGCCCTACCTACCCTCACTCTTCAAAGAACAGACCTGGCAGAGACTGCTTTTGTTGATAATATTTCAGTAAGAGATTTGGTAAATGTGAGGATAAAATGAGGCTTTGAAAAAAAAATGACCCGTGGATATAATTTATCCAAGCCACATTTCCTATGGAAAATGTGTTTTCAGGTAACCAGGTATGCACCTGAATTGGGTTTGTTAACTCCACAGGAGCGGCAGTGAATGAGGATGAAGCCTGCCATCTTTTATGCTGCTCCTGACACAGCAGGAATATTTACAGTAGTCCCTAAAAAGAATAAATGTTTTAATGGATTTTTTTATAGTCCTAAGGCTATTTATTTTTTACTAAAAACATTAATAATGACCCCTAAAAATGGTTGAGATGATAAATTTTATGTAATGTGAATTTTACCACAATAAAAAAAAAAAACCTGAAAAAAAAAAAAACACCCATGAAAGTGATCTGGGTCAGAATTGCCGAGTATATATTTGCTGCTTTAAAAATTCTTTATTGAGGAATTTAGAAGATACTGGTATTCTTTCATAGGTTTTTTTGTTTGTGTGTTTGTTTTGTTTTTTTGCGAATGCTTTAAAACAAAACAACGAAAATGAAACCCATCAGTGAGTGAGTGATTGCTTCCATTAGGAACATGCCTCTAGAAGCTATGTGGTGCCAGATAAAAGGAAACTTCATTTCTGGCCTGCAGCAAGCAAGGTCTGTTTTCATTTTTCTGCATGTGTACAGACACTGGTAAATAGGATGTGGCTCTGGCAGGGAAAGCAAGTAGAAAACACACACACACACACACGTGTCTGTGCTTAAGTCTTGTCTTCTGCGCTCATTTCTTCTGCTAGTGACTTTAGAAACCAGAGGGGCTTTGTTGTTTTATTTTCACCTCGTGTCGTTAAACTGTTTCATATAGTTGGGTGATGTTTTCCATGTGAGGCTGTGATTTTTCTTCTTCTCTCTATCCATCCCTAGATTCCAGCCACTCAGGCCAAAAAGGAAGGCAATCCTCTGAGATGGTGACAGAAAGATGCATATGCCTTTCGTTCTGCTTTTAAAACTCTTCCGGTAATTTTAATTTCCGACTATAAATCAAAAACATTTCTAAAGCATCAGGTGAGAGCAGCTGCATCAGCAAAAGCAGGAGAGCCAGAAGCCAGTCTGTCAGGGAGTAATAGCGCCTGCATCCAGCATTATTGATGATGAACTGTCTTCTCCTTGCTGATGTGCTTGTTGCTGTAACGATGCGTAAGATTTTTGTCCAGAACGGACGAGAAATATCGAGTCCGAAATTTCTGCTCATATTAATCATAACGTATGCTTTTTCCCCTGAATTCTTTATTACACAGAGTACCCTTAATGATCCAGGCTGGTTAGTGAGAAGTTATTACCTTCAGTCTTAGCCCTGCTGTTGATAGTATGAGTAACGGGACTGCCTTAGAGTTCCAGTTTACCTCCGGAAGCTCAGTGACTTAGGTTTGAAGCACCATTCTCTCCTTAGTTTTTGGCACTGGGCGGGCGGGTCATTTATCTAACTGCTCTGGTGCTCCGTTTGATTGCCGGTGAATAGGGTACCTGATACTCCCTATATGGATTGTTCTTGAGAATTAGATCACAGAATGTAGAGTGATTTAAAAACGATTTTAAGGGCTGCCTGGGTGGCTCAGATAGTTAAGCGTCTGCCTTCAGCTCAGGTCATGATCTCAGGGTCCTAGGATCCAGTCCCACATTGGGCTCCCAGCTCAGTGGGGAGCCTGCTCTTCCCTCTCCCTCTGTAGCTACCCCTGCTTGTGCTCTCTCTTCCCCTCTCTCTCTCTCTCTCTCTCATGAATAAATACAATCTTTAAAAATATAAAAAGATTTTAAATTCAAAGACTTTCAATTAACAATTTCAGTAAGTCTTTACAAAATTTTATGGAAAACATTTCCTGTTTTCTTTCTTTGTTTGTTTTCAGGGAAAATATATCAGATTTCCCCGGAAATTGATAACCGCACTTAATTCCACTCAAGAGTTTTTAATGAAAGCTTTGTGTGAAACTGAAGGGCAATTGGTTCTTCAGACAGGGTTGTGGAGAATTGTTATTGTTTGCTGCCCTGGGGCACTGAACAGCTTTGCTGGCGATCGTGTAGAAAGTAAACACTCTGCTGTAGAGAAATTAAATAAGCTGCTGAGAATTAATACAGAGCAGAAGTGGAGCGCGGGGCCTCGGGCGGCGGGTCAGAGGACACGGTGACGCGGGACTCGCGCCTGCTCAGCCCGGGTGCGGGTCCTCCCTCCCCTTCTCCCCCTCCCCCGGGGACGCTGTCCCGGCCGGGGTGTCCGCGGGGACCCTCGCTGCGCGGGCGGGGCCGAGTCCCTGGGCCCGGAGTTGGCCAAGGATCACCAGACCTCAGGTCTGTTGTGGGGTCGGCGCGCGCTGGAGAGAATGTGCGCTTTGAAACGGAGCTACAAAAAAATTCCCTTTTCTTTTACTTACCAAATTGGCAAATATAAACAAGATGTTGATACCGCCCTAGAGTGAAATGCTTCTTGGGAAGAATACTCATGCTTTGCTGGTGGGAATGGAAAATGATAGGCTCAGGAAGAAAATTTCACCGCATGTGTATATTATGTCATTTTTCATCCTTGGAAATTTTCTTCGCCTTAAATTCTTGTTTTGTTTGTTATTAGTTCTGCTGTGCCAGTTTTTTGTTTTGTTTTTGATAAATATTTATGGGAAATGTCATTTTAGAGTCATTTTCATTATTATTATTATTATTTTAAAATATAGTTTTAGTTTATGTCCTTTATGTTCTCCTTCTCTTACAATTTTCTCTTTTCGGTTTGTGTTTGGCATGGGGGGTACATCTTCCCTTTATACTTTTCTTTCAGTCAACTTCAAACTGATTCACCTTTCTTAGAATTATCTGGAGAAATAATACCCATGGACTCATGAGTAAACTGGCTTAGTTATGTTTTCTAATGCATATTAAAAATACCTAACAGGGGCGCCTGGATGGCACAGCGGTTAAGCGTCTGCCTTCGGCTCAGGGCGTGATCCTGGCGTTATGGGATCGAGCCCCACATCAGGCTCCTCTGCTATGAGCCTGCTTCTTCCTCTCCCACTCCCCCTGCGTGTGTTCCCTCTCTCGCTGGCTGTCTCTCTCTCTGTCAAATAAATAAATAAATAAAATCTTTAAAAAAAAAAAAAACCTAACAAACACAGGATTTTGAAATGTTTAATTGTATGAACTAAATCATATTTCATGCCATTATGGCTCATATTTAATGTATATGTGAATCACCTGGGGAATCTAATTAAAATGTAGATGTTGATTCTGAAGTTCTGGCGTGGGACCCAAGACTCTACATTCCTAGCAAGCTCCCTGGTTCTGCTGAGGCTGCTGGTTGGGGAGCTAACTATACCTTGAGTAGCAAGGCCTGTGCCATAGTCTGAGAAACACAGGAGCAAAGGATATTTACTAGTAATTTGTGTCCCCCCCCAGAGGCCCAGCACTGGACCACTTTATGTTCTATTTTATTTTATTTTATTTTATTTTATTTTATTTTATTTTATTCCAGTAAGAGACAGAAAGCACAGGGGGAGGGGCAGAGGAAGAGGGGCCTAGAGAAACCCAAGCAGACTCCCTGCTGAGTGTAGAGCCGGCACGGGTCTCCATCCCAGGACACTGTGATCAGACCCCAGCAGAAACCAAGAGTACGCTGCTGAACCAACTGGGCCACCCAGGTGCCCCTGGTCCACCTTGTGTTCCGATGTCCTCCACCCTCAGCCCGAGTCCCTGCCAAGGGCGATGTGAGGCACAGCTGATATGCTACTCTCCAGATCATTCTTCCATTCCTGTGCCGGCCTCTACCAGATTTCTGTTTCGAACTTGCTCATTTCTTGGAATAATTTTTTTTCTCAGGAGGGAAGCTCCTGTATAAAAATGTCTCCCAGTCGTCTCCCATACCAGTTCAAGGCCCAGACATGCCCGAGCCCGACGTGACTAATGGTTAACCCTCCAGCTAGATCCCTGCGTCTCAGATGTATGTTCCTAGCTGACGTATAGATGGCTTAAGAGCAGGGACTTCATTGTGTGGGCTCCCATCCCAACTACCCAGGGAAGTGCTCAGGAAATACATAACATACTTGATCTGACTCTCTACCCAGTATCTTCCTAAATAAAACGTGCACGGTATCGAAGTCTGAATGCTCTATCTTTTCACAAAGCTCACCGCAGAATTCGTAAGCAGCAGCTGGAGCGTCCAGAGGCCTTAGCCACTGATGTTCAGAATATTTGGGTGGAAAACACCATGGCAACAAGATATGTTATGGTAAAGGTAGAAATCCAGGTGCTCTTTTAGGGCCCAGGGCAATCTTCCATTTAGACTTCTTTATATCACTTTTTCGAAGAGAGGTGTGTATCTTTCTGTGTATTTGAAGGCAACTTCGTCTTGCAGAAATGCTATTTAATCATGACAAGGCTGTGTTCCTGTGAAATAAGCCAGTAGCAATTTAGGAGTAATGAGTCAGCTACGCTCCTAAATTGCAATTTGAAATGCAGAGACATTTTTCTGTCTCCATCAGTTTGTAGTGGACCCAAAGGACAAACCATCTTGAGAACACAGGTCTAGAACTTTGGCACGCAACATGTAGAAAATGAGTTTTGGCATTTTACCCTTCTTCACTTATCTATAATGGTGAGATTTGCTGTGACGCAAATTTCTGGGCTCTTAGTGATTTTTCAAACCATCCAGTATTTAGCTAGCAGCATGTAGATTACAAAGCCTGTTTGAAGAATGAGCTAGGTGCATCCGGATCTAGCAGTAATTTGTATTTTCCGTGGCTGGAAGTTGTATGTGAACGGTGCTCGGGAATCCAGAGACCCACTCCCACCTGCACAACTGAGGGGCTCTCAGATTGCAGTCTTAGACTTGGTAACACCGGAAAACAAACCAAAAATAACAGTGCAAGCAAAGAATCCCATCACCTAGGGACCTTAATTAAAATTTCAAACCCAGAACCAACCTTAGAGATTCTCACTTAGCTGGTCTGGCATGGAGCCCAGGAAGCTGCATTTTTAACCGACCCACCCCAACTCGAACCCAGGTAATAGGAAGATCACCCTGTGAGGAGCCTCAGTGTGGAGAGAGGATTCTAGTGATTCAGCCTTCCATTTGCAAATCCCCCCTCTACTCCTATGCATAAAACCCTTTACACAAGAAGGGGGTTGAGAGCCGGTCCGCTTCCGCTTCCTTCTCTGTCTCTTCACCGGGTTCCTATGTCCTCTGTGCCTCAGTGTTCCCTGTGATAAGGTGTGGGATATGAACCCCTACCATTTGAGAAGGTTGTACGGGCAAATACATTCATGTTGGTGAGAGAACTGAATGAAGAATTTTAAGGAGAGCAGAATGATGAGGTTATATAAAACAAAGCATTCTGATTGATTGTCGCTTCTTTGAGATTTCCAAAGGCGCCCAGAATTATTACAAAAGGGGAAGATTTCACTTATAGAGGAAATGAGCCTCCAGGGAGCTGGCAATTTGTTTTTCTTCCCTGCTTTGTACCACGGGTGGGTATATTTGTCTGAGGATTTTGTCATTTTGACAAAGTTTTGGGAAGGAGAGCCAAAGGAATCCTGAGAGAGCAGAGGGGCTATAAGCTTCAGGAGCCCGTAAAGGTTTCCCTCTGTGTGACTTCCTTTCCTATAGGAGGCCGCGTTTCCATAGAAGAATGTTACGTTCAGCGTTGCTCGGCCCACTTGCACCGGGTTGTGCTGCTCTGCCAGTTCCTCTATCTGTGTTAAAAATGCTTAATGCCGTTTGACAGTAAGAGGCCCCAGAACTTGCTATCCTATTAGTGAATCCTCTGAGGGAGTGTATTCCTGAGCAAAGCCTGTGAGGTCACACCCCGGCCTGCCAGCGCTGCCTCGGGAGCTCAGCCATGCCGGTGCTTGGAGGTGCCATGCATAACCACCCAGCCATGAAACAAGGCTCCAGGTGTTTGGGGAAAAGCGGGCACAGTTTTCTTTGGAGGTAAAACCTGATTTATTTTCCAGCCAGTGAGGAAGGTTTCACTTGCCACTTTTTAGTTTAAAAACATAAGGACCTTACAAAAACACTAATTTCCTAGCGTGGAGTGGCATTCAACAGTTTTGCAATTAAAATGATAATGAAACATTTCTTGTAAGAACTTCTCTTTAAAATCAGCACGCCATTAGAAGGAATTATGTAAAGCAGCCTCTCTGTTCCAAGTTTTATTTTAAGATTTAATTTATTCCAGATTCTGCAGGAAAAAACCATCCATGTGACAAGCCTGCTAACAGATGTCAATTTAGTTTTATAGCACATGCCTGCACTTCAGAGTTAGAAAATGGAGATTATTCTTTTCGCCTGCTGTTTATTACATGACACAGCTTCATAACACTACGCCCTGGAGGACAGCTGATTAATAGCTTATGGGCAAGCAACTTATCACCTGCTTTCGTCTTCTGCAGTGTTGATTGTAAGCTTTATTTCACATTACCCTTTTGGATTGAAAGAGGTGCTGGAAAGAGCAAAGGTGACAAAAAATGGATTTTTCCCTTTTAATTTCATCTAGGTCAGAAGACAGATTATACTGTGATAAAGAGAAATAAGAGAAAAAATAAAAATTATTCAACCAGAAAGGACTAAATCTCTATTAAAATTTTTCTGTGGCATTGATGGATAAGACAAAGTAGTTCTGTATGGTAAATATTCTATCAGAACCAACCGTAACAAGAACTCTTCCCTTCTTCCTATTCACGGGGTCCATTTCTTATGTTCACATGGCATAGTAATTATTGGTTTATAGGTTGCTCTTCTGTTCATATTCCCATCTATCAGTCCACTCCATTCATCCATCTATCCCTTCCTCCATTCATCTATCCATTCAATAAATATTTATTAAATATCTTCCATATGCAAATACCTGTGCTTAAATAATGAAGCTACAGGGGAAAAAGTCTCTCTCTCTTTTTAAAAAGATTTTATTTATTTATTTATTTGAGAGAGAGAGAAAGAGCGAAAGAGCACTTGTGCTCATAAGCACGCACATGCACGCAGCAGGCGAGGGGGTGGGGGAGGAGCAGAGGTGGGGGGAGAAGGAAAGGGAGAGAAGGAGAGAATCCCAAGCAGACTCTGCATGGAGTGTGGAGCCCTATGCAGGGCTGGATCCTATGACCATAGATCATGATCTGAGCCAAAACCAAGAGTCATCTGTTTGACTGAGCCACCCAGGTGCCCCAAGTCTCTTTTTAATTAGGAAATTTTAAAAAATGTGGTAAAATATACATAACATAAAATTTACCATCTTAACTTTGTGTGTGTGTGTATCTGTGTGTGTGTGTGTGTGTGTGTGTGTGTGTGTGTGTGTAAATACAGGTTTAACGATCCATTGTTTTTCACACAGATGGCTACAGAGACTTTATAATCCCAGGACATACAACCATGCAACATAGACCGATCAGCCAATTCTAAAATAAACTTGGCTTTTTACAACTATCTTGTAAATACTACAACCTTTCTTCCATCCAAAATGACCCTCATCTCACATGAAAATTTATTATAGGGGAACCAGAAACCTAGCTTTGTGGCCAACAGTAAAAACCAAAAGAAAACTAGTAATTCGGTGGTTCGTTGCTGAAAGCAGGGTATCTGGTGCCCTTCCCTGTGCTGCTTTGCTCTTTCTACTCTTGCTCTTTTTGTCCCTCTTCTTCAGCCCATCCATGTTAGCTCTCAGTAGGTTTGAGTGAGCCATCTGAAACTTGTTCACTTCTTGGGAGCTCGCCACGGTGCTGATCTTATTCCCATCAGTGGTTCTGAACAGACACTTGTCTGAGGGTTCAAATCCCTCTATATTACCTTTCCTTGGAACGGGCTTAGTTCGACCATCATACTTCTTTGGGGTGATGAACAGGTTGCTTGACAACAGACACTTCTGGGAGAGTCTGGTAAGCTCCATCAGGAATTGCTCTCTCTCCAGCAGCACCATTTCAGGGCTGCTAGCTCCCCTGCCCAGCTTAACTATTTTTAAGTGTATAGTAATGCTAAGTACAGATCTCCCTCAACTTAAGATGGGCATATGTCCCAATAAACCCATTGTAAACTGAAACTATCATATGCTGAACGTGCATTTAACACACCTAACCCACTGGACGTCATAGCTTAGCCTAGCCTACCTTAAATGTGCTCAGAACACTTAATTGACCTACAGTTGGGCAGGGGGCGCCTGGGTGGCACAGCGGTTAAAGCGTCTGCCTTCGGCTCAGGGCATGATCCCGGCGTTACGGGATCGAGCCCCACATCAGGCTCTTCCGCTATGAGCCTGCTTCTTTCTCTCCCGCTCCCCCTGCTTGTGTTCCTTCTCTCGCTGGCTGTCTCTATCTCTGTCGAATAAATAAATAAAATCTTTAAAAAAAAAAACAAACCTACAGTTGGGCAAAATCATCTAACACAAAACCTATTTTATAATAAAGTGTTGAATATGACATGTAATTTATGGAATACTGTACTGAAAGTGAAAAACAGAGTAGTTGTATGGGTACAGAATGTTTGTAAGTATATGGGTTGTTGACCCTTGTGATCACGTGGCTGCCTGGGAGCTGGACAGAGGATCATACAACATATCACTAGTCTGGGAAAAGATCAAAAGTATAATATGAAGTATGGTTTCTACTGAATACATATTGCTTTTGCACTATTGTAAAATTGAAAAATTGTCAAGTTGAACCATTATAAGTTGGGAACCATCTGTATATCCACATTGTTGTGCATCCAACCTCTAGAACATTTTCATCTTGCAAAACTGAAAGTCTCTTCCCATTAAACACTAATTCCCCCCTCCTGTAGCTCTTGGCAACCATCATTCTATTTTCTGTTTCAATGATTTTGATTATTCTAGGTGCCTCACATAAGTGAAAGCATACAGTAGTTGTCTTTTTTTGACTCGCTTATTGCACTCAGCATAATGTCCTCAAGGTTCATCCATGTTATAGCATGTGACAGGTTTTCCTTGCTTTTTAAGGCTGAATAATATTCCCTTGTGTGTATATATACCACGTTTTGTTTATCTGTCAGTGGACCATGGGGTTGTTTTTGCCTCTGGCCTATTATGAGTAATGCTGCAAGAAGTATGGGTATTCAAGTATCTTTTTAAGACCTTGCTTTAGTTCTTTTGGATACATACCCAGAAATGGAATTTCTGCATCCTATGGGAATCTATTTTTAAATTTTTTGAGAAACTGCTTACAGTTTTTCATAGTAGCTGTACCACTCTACATTCCCATAACCAAGCCTCTTAAGATTTAACATGTAGCTAAAAAACCTGTGATCCTGTAATGAGCGCTACAAAGAAGTATGATGTGCTATGGGAGTATTTCACAGAGAAATCCAATTAATATGCCGTTTATTTTTGTATTTCTGATGCCTAGTCCAGAGTGGAGACTTGATAACGGTGGGTGGGTAAATGCACCATTCAGACCCTTGGTGATCGGACCCCTTTCCTTTGTTTCTTTCCTGATGTTCAGCTACTCTGTGTTCTGAGGAATGGCACTGGAAGGCAGTGAGAGAATTGAATAGATTGCTAGATTTTCCTTGTTTGCCTCTATTGATCTCCAGCGAGAGTAGGGAAAGTATTTTCCAGTAGTGTTTTCTTATTCTGTATCTCATCTAATATTCAAAGTTGTTGAGATGCTTCCACCAGATATGTTCCTGCCTTTTCTTTGGGGGAGAAAAGAGAAAGCTGCCTACAGATGTAAGATGAAAGTGTAGTGGAGTTAGGGAGTGGTGGGGTATTCAGGGAGAAAATGTTCTTTCTATTCTTAGAACACTGCTTCTAGTCCCTAAAGAATTTTATTCTATAAAGATAGCAAAAGGGCCTCTTGCTCGTTTTCTCATTTGGCTTAAATCAGTAGCATTTTGCTCAATTCCATGCTATTTATAGATATCTTAAATTGCAATTTAATTCCTGAGATTTTTAAAGGGAATTTGAGATATTAAAAATGTATAAGCATTATATTTGGAGATTTTCAACTTCTTGCTTTTGGTTTTATAAAAGGAATTTGTTTATCTGACCCCCAAACCAATGAAAGACATAGTTATTATTCTACCCAGTTTTTTATTTTGCTGAAGATTGAGGCAAAAAAAGAGTCTGGCCACAAAAATATTTGGCACAGCTCTTTCCTTGGAAAGCTGTGTTGGTTTTGCTGTTTGCCACGGCATTATTATGTTGATAAACTGCCGAGATCCAGTTATCTGTCTGAAATGAGTCCTGAGGGTTTCTCACAGTTGCTCTGCTCATGGTACTAGCACAGGAAAACAATATTGGTGACATTTTCAGAATGCTGTTTTGGGGGCAGGGGGCAGGTGTTGGGCCGTGTTGTCCAGTGGAAGGGTCACTGGCTCTCAGCCAAAAAGACCCCGGCACCAGCTCTGTCTCCTGTTAGTTGTGTGAATTGCACAGGTGAATTAAGCCTTCTGAGCCATGTTTTATTTTTCTGTAAAATGGGGATGATAATACCTTCTGTACAAGACCATTGGGATTAAAGCCTGTGAAGAACCAAGCACAGTGCCTGGTCAGTTGTTCTCCAGATGGGAGCTGTTTTTTAAATAGTTACTGAGTTGGACTGATATGAATTGTTTGAGGCAGTATTCAAATACCTGGAATAGAGTATTATGGTATGGACCATTTGGTATATTTTATTATTCTTCTGCTTTCTTAATAATAGTGGGGGAATCTCCAATAGGTCAGCCATTGACTCCAGAAAATGTTAAAGAGAATCAGTATTCTGGAATGGATTTTGGAAGTGCTTAGAACACAGCAGTATAAATCTGATGTCCAGACACCACTATAATGTCTTTAGGATCGATCTTTCTGCAGTGGTAGTCATAAATATAATTGGTGTGTACTTCAAATAGTCCACCTGTTTCATGATCTTGGTAAAAATCTTGCAGTTCAGTCATCTTCCCCATGTCCATCTCTTGGGCATAGTACTTAAAGTCCCACAGGCTTATTGAGTATATTGTTGGGAAATCATTTGGGTGGTGAGTACTGATGTCTTTGAAAGTATTTTGTGTAGCAATGATTCTTTAATGCTTTCATTACATTTGCCTTATGACATTGTATTTTCTCTAAGTTGACCTCTCTGTCTCTGAAACCCCGTTAGATCATTTTGTCTTTTTGGAGACATATCAAGTGTAATACCAACAGTCGGCTGAGCTAGGTGCCCAGGAATATTCTGGATAAGTACATTTTCTCACTAAAGGAAAGAGGTGTTGTTGCTCACCTCTGTCTTTGTTGTTTCCCTCCTGTGCTTGCTGCTCTGCTCACTGTAAACACCTCAGCTAGTGAGCAAGGTCTCAGTGCAAGTTTTCCAACTTCTTCCTTATCTACCACTTTCCTACAGGTATTCTGTGCTCTAACCTAATGAGACAATTTTACTTCCAAGTTGCCTAAAATTTCTCACCCCATGGAGCTTCCATCACAGTTCCTTTTCTCACTATTATTCTATTTCTGAGCAAATCAAAATCTCACCTGTCTTTCAAGTCCTAGTCTAAGTGCTGTCTCATCCACAAAGCTGTTCTTAAAACCATTTAATATTTTTAAATTATATAAATGATATTTCTTCGCCATAGAATATTTAGATAATAGAGAATGTAGGAGGTAAAAGGATGACAATTAAAGTCACATGTAATTCTACATAAAGATAACTACTATAAATATATGTAGTCTTTCCTTTCAGACTTTTCCTCACTATGGCAAATATATTTTCACAAAATTAAAATGGGATCATTCTGTGTATGCCATTTTATTATTTCCCTTTTGTTATTTTTATTTTTTTTAGAGCAGTTTTAGGTTCACGGCAGAATTGAGGTGAAGGTACAGAGATTTCCCATATACCCCTGCCCCCCATATGCAAAGCCTCTCCCATTATCAACATCCCCCACAGAGTGGTACAGTTGTTATATTACCGAAGAACGTACGCTGACACACTGTAATCACCCAATGTCCATAGTTTATGTGATAGATCACTCTTGGTGTTGTACATTCTGTGGGTTTGGACCAATGTATAATAGCACGTATCCATCATCATGGTATCAAGCAGAGCATTTTCATTGCCCTAAAAATCCTCTGTCTCTGCCTATTCACCTCCTCCTCCCGCCGCCCAATCTGCTGGCAACCGTTGATCCTTTTACTCCATAGTTTTTCCCTTTCTAGGTTGTCATATAGTTTGAATGATAAAGTATGTAGTCTTTTCAGTTTCACTTCTTTCACTACGAATATGCATTGGTTTCCTCTATGTCTTTTCATGGCTTGGTAGCTCATTTCTTTTTAGCCTTGACTAATATTCCATTATCTGGATGACCACAGTGTATGTATTCATCTACTGAAGGACATCTTGGTTGCTTCCCAGTTTTGACAATTATGAATACACCTGCTGTAAATATCCGCAGGCAGGTTTTTGTGTGAACATGTTTTCGATACCTTTGGATCGTATGGCGAGAGTCTATTTAGTTTCGTAAGAAACTACCAAATTGTCTTCCAAAGTAGCTGTACCATACATTGTGCATTCCTGCCAGCGGTGGATGAGAGCTCCTCATCCTTACCAGCACTCGCTGTTGGCAGCGTTCCAGACTTTGGTCTGTCTCATAGTTGTTTTAATTTGCATTTCTCTGGTGACATATGATGCGGAGCATCTTTTCACTTGCTTGTTTCCCATCTTCTTTGGCAAGTTGTCTGTTAAGATCTTGGGCTCATTGTTGGTTTTCTTTTTATCATTGAATTTCAAGAGTTCCTTGTATATTCTGGATAACAGTCCTTTACTAGGTGTGTCCTTTAGCAAATGTTTTTTTCCTAGTCTGTGGCTTATCTTTTCATTCTCTTGACATTTTCTTCCACAGAACAGAGATTTTTTAATTTCAGTGAAGTCCAGCTTATCAGTTCTTTCTTTCATGGGTTGTGCCTCTGGTGTTGTATCCAAAACGTAATTGTTAAACCCAAGGTCATCTAGATTTTCTCCTATGTTATCTTCTAGGAGTTTTGTAGTTTTGTGTTTTACATTTAGGTCTGTCATCCATTTTGAGTTAATTCTTGTGAAGGGTGTAAAGTCTCTGTTTTAGACTTTTTTTTTTTTTTTTGCATGTGGATATCCAGTTGTTTTAGCACCATTTGCTGAAAGATTGTGCTTTCCTCCAATGCTGTCCTTTGCTCCTTTGCCAAAAATCAGTTGACTTTATTTTTATGTGAGTCTATTTCTAGGCTCTCTATTTTGTTCCATTGATCTATTTGTCTATACTTTTGCCAGTACTAAGCTATCTTGATAAGTATTGAAGATGGATACTGTCGGTCCTCCAGCTGTGTTCTTCTTCTTCAATATTGCGTTGACTAGTCTGGGTCTTTTGCCTTTCCATATACACTTCAGAATAAATTTGTTGATATCCACAAAATAACTTGATGGAATTTGGATTGGGATTGTGTTAACTCTATATCAAATTAGGAACAACTGCCATCTTGACAGTTTTGAGTCCTCCTAATCACAAGCATGGAATATCTTTCTTTCCATTTATTTAGTTTTTCTTTTATTTTGTTCATCAGAGTTTTATGATTTTCCTCATGCAGATCTTGTACATATTTTCTTGGGCTTATACTTAAGTATTTATTCTGCTTCTATCCTCTGGAAGAGATTGTCAAGAATTGGTATAATTTTTTCCTTAATTGATTGGTGAAATTAATTGGTGAACTCATCTGGGCCTGATGTCTTCTGTTCTGGAAGTTTACTAATTATTGATTCAATTTCTTTAATAGATATAGGTCTATTCAGATAGTCTATTTCTGCTTGTGTGAATTTGGCAGATTGTGTCTTTCAAAAAATTGGTCCATTTCGTCTAGGTTTTCAAATTTGTGGGCATAGAGTTGTTCATAGAATTCCTTTATATATCCTTTTGATGATCATAGAATTTGTAGCAATGTCCCCTCTTTTATTTCTGATATTAGTAATTTGTGTCCTCTTTCTTTTTTGCTTAGTTAGCCTGACTAGAGGTTTATTGATTTTACAGATCTTTTCAAAGAACCAGCTTTTGGTTTCACTGATTTTCTCTATTGATTTCCTGTTTTCAATTTTGTTGATTTCTGTTCTAATTCTTATATTTCTTTAATTCTGCTTACTTTGGATAATTAAGTAGCTCTCTTTACAGTTTCTTGAAATGCAAACTTAGATTATTGATATTAGATCTTTCTTCTTTTATATAGGCATTCAATTATATAAATTTCACTTTAAGCACTACCTTCACTGCATTCCACAAATTTTTTCTTTTTTCCTTCTTTTTCTGCATTCCA
This sequence comes from Ursus maritimus, assembly GCF_017311325.1. Lineage (NCBI taxonomy): Eukaryota > Metazoa > Chordata > Mammalia > Carnivora > Ursidae > Ursus > Ursus maritimus. The sequence continues at coordinate 21,113,655 of NW_024423675.1, read as the reverse complement.
TAAATTTTGATTGTTTTCATTTTCATTTAGTTCAAAATGTTAAAAAATTTCTCTTGAGATTTCTTTCTTGATTCCTGTATTATTGGAAGTTTGCTTAATAATCTCCAAGTATCTGGGGATTTTCCAACTATCATTCCGTTATTGATTTCTAGTTTAATTCCATTGTGGTCTGAGAGTAGGCATTGTGTGATTTCTATTCTTTTAAATTTGTTAAGGTGTGTTTTTTGGTCCAGAATGTGGTCTCTCTTGGTAAATGCTCACTGTGAGCTTGAGAAGAATGTGTAATCTGTTGTTGGATGAAGTGATCGGTAGATGTCAATCATATACGGTTGATTGATGGTGTTGTGGAGTTCAACTATGCTCTTACTGATTTTCTGCCTGCTGGAGCTCCCATTTCTGATAGAGAGGTATTAACATCTCCAACTATGATAATGGAATCACCTATTTCTCCTTGTAATTCTATTCATTTTTGCCACACATAGTTTGACGCTCTGTTTTTAGGCACATTCATGTTAAGATTGTTACATCTTCTTGGAGAATTGACCCCTTTATCATTATGTAATGCCCTTCTTTATCCCCACTAACTTTCCTTGCTTTGAAGTCTGCTCTGTCGGAAATTAATATAGCTATTCTCACTTTCTTTTGATTAGTATTAGCATAGTATATTTTTCTCTGTCCATTTACTTTTCATCTATATGTGTCTTTATATTTAAAGTGGGTTTCTTATAGATAGTATATAGTTGGGGTTGTTTTCTGATCCATTCTGATGGTCTCTGTCTTCTAACTGTTACATTTAGAGCATTGAGATTCAGAGCAATTATGAAAGAGTTGGATTAATATATACCATATTCATTACCGTTTTCTATTTCTTGTCTTGTTTCTGTTTTTGTCTTCCACTTTTTCCTGCTTTTTGTGGTTTTAATTGAAAAATTTTTTTTTTATTTTTTAGCATATCATTTTATAGTTCTTTTTAACTTTTTTTCAGTGAGTGGTTGCCCTAGAGCTTGCATTACACATTTATAGCTAATCCAAGTTGACTTTCCAATAATACTATACCACTTCCTGGGTAGTGTGAGTACCTTAAAATAACAAATAATCTTGATTTCTCCCTCCAAACCTTTGTAGCATTGCTGTCATTCATTCTACTTACATATAAGCATATGATATATACATATGCATACACAATAAAGTACCTTGTTGGTATTGCTATTTTGAACAAACTGTTATCTGTTAGGTCAATTAAGAAATAGAAAAATATGGTTTTATTTTACCTTCTCTTATTCCTTCTTCAAAGCTCTTTCTTATTTTATGTAGATCCCAGTTTCTGACCTGTATCATTTTTCTTCCCTCTAAAGAACTTTTAACGTTTCTTGCAAGGCAGATCTACTAGCAACAAAATCTTTCAATTTTTGTTCGTCCAAGGAAGTTTTATTTCTCCTTCATTATTAAAGGATAATTTTTCAGGGTACAGAATTCAGGTCAGTGTTTCTCTCAATGCTTTAAATATTTTATTCCACTCTCTCTTTTTTTAATTTGGAAAAAATTTTAATTTGAGTATAGTTGGCACACAATGTTACATTAGTTTCAGATGTACGATATAGTGATTCAGTAGCTCTATTTGTTATGCCACGCCCACCACAAGTGTAGCTGCCATCTGTCACCATACAGCACGATTACAATATCATTGACTATATTCCCTGTGCTGTACCTTCCATCCATGGGAAATATCCATTCCATAGCTGGAAGCCTACGTCTCTCACTTCCCTTCACCCATTTTGCCCAGCTTTTCTATCCTCTCCCCTCTGGCAGTTGTCAGTTTGTTTTCTGTATTTATGGGTCTGTTTTTGCTTTTTGATTGTTTATTCATTTGTTTTGTTTTTTAGATTTAGATTTTTTATCTTAGATTTTTTAAGTTTAGATTTTGTTTTGTAGATCATATGGTATTTCTCTTTCTATTTCTCTGTCTGACTTATTTCACTTAGCATAATACCCTTCAGGTCCATCCAGGTTGTCACAAATGGCTAGATCTCATCCTTTTTTATGATTAATATTCCTGTGTGTGTGTGTGTGTGTGTGTGTGCGCGTGTGTGCATATGCACACCACATTTTTTTAATCCATTCATGTATGGATGGACATTAAGGTTGCTACCGTAATTTGGCTATTGTAAATGATGGTGCCATAAATGTAGGGGTGCATGTATATTTTCAAGTTAGTATTTTTGTTTTCTTTGGGTAAATACTCAGTATACTCCAGTCTCTTCTTGCTTGCATGTTTTCTGAAGAGAACTAGGGTGTAATTCTTTTCTTTTTTCCTCTACAGTTAAGGTTTTTATTTTTTCCTTTGACTTCTTCCAGGATTTTTTCTGCATCTTTAATTCTCTATAGTTTGAAAATGATATGCCTAGGTGAAGGTTTTTGTTATTTATTTTGCTTGGTAATCTCTGAGCTTCCTGGATCTGTGGTTTGATGTCTCATTTTAATTTGGGAATTCTCAGTCATTATTATTTCAAATATTTCTTCTGTTCCTTTCTCTCTTTGTTCTTCTGGTTTCCCATTATGTGTATGTTATACTTTGTGTGGTTGTCCCACAGTTCTTGGATGTTCTATTCTGATTTTCTTTTTTCAGTCTTTGTTCTCTTTGCTTTTCAGTTTTGGAAGTTTCTATTGATACATCCTTTTTTTTTTTTTAAGATTTTTAGCATATCGTTTTATTTTTTTTATTTATTTGACAGAGAGAGAGCGCGAGCACAAGCAGGAGGAGCAGCCGGCAGAAGGAGAAGCAGGCTCCTCACTCAGCAAGGAGCCAGTTGCAGGACTCGATCCCAGGACTCTGGGATCGTGACCTGAGCTAAAGGCAGCTGCTTAACAAATGGAGCCACCCAGGCACCCCCTATTGATACATTCTTAAGCCTAGAGATTCTTCTCTAGGTTGAGTTCAGTCCACTTGTAAGCCCATCAAGGGTTAGGGCTAGAGTTTCAGTGTTTTCGATCCCAAGTATTTCTTTTTGATTCTTCCTTAGGATCTCCATCTTACATCGCCATCTGTGCTTGGATGCTGTCCACTTATTCATGAGAGCCCTTAGCATATTAATCATAGTTGTTTTAAATTCCCAGTCTGATAATTCGAACATTCTTGCCATGTCTGTTTCTGGTCTGTCTCTTCAAGTTGTGTTTTTTGCCTTTTAGAATGCCTTGCAGTTTTTCTTGATAGCCAGACCTGATGTGTTGCATAAAAGGAACTGCTATAAATAGGCCTTTGAGATGCGATGGTCAGGTGTAGGGAGAGGGGAGGGGCTCTACAGTCCCGTGATCAGGTCTCAGTCTTACAGTAAGCATATGCTTCAGAACTGTGAACTTCTCAAGAGCTTCTCATTCGTTTCTCTTACCTTAGGTGGGACAGGATGGCTATAGAGTGGGCTGAAATTGGGTATTTCCCCATCTCAGTTTTGTTAGGCTCTAAGAATACCCCAGCAGGTTAAGTTCAGGTTAGTCAGTTTCTCCTGAGGGCAGCCTTGTTAGGAAAAACAGAATGCTCTGGCATATTTAAAAATGATTTCCCTTGCCAGAAGCCTGAGGGGATTTTTCTCTGATGTTTACTGTGGGAATATGGTCAAACTCCTGAGAGTAAATCTCACAAGACTGTGGGGACCCTCCTGACTGGGTCTCCTTGGAGTTTTTAACTCGGACTTGTCCACACTGAGCCTCCAACAATTTGTCAATTGCCGTTCGGGTTTTCCAGCCTTGGCACCAGCTCCTGCTGAGACTGTGCTCGGGGAGCCAAGCCTCCCGGTGTTCTCTCTGTACTTCTTGTTCTCTAATCTCGGGGGCTGCGGTTTGCTCTGCGTCCTCCTCCCTCACAGATCCCAGAGGTGTTGAGTTTTCAGTCTGTTCAGCTTTTTATTTGTTGCTGGGATGGAGTAGCCACTTCCAACTTCCTACATGAGGAGCTGGAAACCAGACGTTCATCTGCCTTTGTTTTTTACTTCACAGAATATCTTGAACATTTTCACATACTATTAGACATTTCTCTAGATATATCGCAGCATTGTTTGTAATGGAAAAATTCTGGAAACAGTGTAATTGTCCTTTAATAAGGGACTGAAAAAGTGAAATATATTTAAAACCCATACAATTGCACTCTGTGACTGGTAAAGAACATGCTATATAGATCTGTATTTCACCGATACGGAAAGATCTCAAGATAACTCGGAGATTCTGGGGTGGAGAAAGAATTAGAACATTTTTTTTAAAGATTTTATTTATTTATTTGACAGAGAGAGACAGCCAGCGAGAGAGGGAACACAAGCAGGGGGAGTGGGAGAGGAAGAAGCAGGCTCCCAGCGGAGGAGCCTGATGTGGGGCTCGATTCCAGAACTCTGGGATCACGCCCTGAGCCGAAGGCAGACCCCCAACGACTGTGCCACCCAGGCGCCCCTAGAACATTTTTTTTTAAATCATGTGTCTTTTATACTTTTCCCATAACACTTTATGAAATACCTACCTGCAATGTAATTTTTAAGAGCTGCATATTTTCTGGTGAATGGATGTATCAGAGTTTATGTAACCACTCTAAATATTTTAGACAGGTACATGGATTATTTTCTGTTTTTAATTACCATAAGCTGTGCAGTCTTAAGGCTGTTCATATACATGGCTAAATTATCCTTAAGAGAGTTTGTCCCATTTTATTTTCCTGAGATTCTTCCAGTGAATGTGAGTGCTTACTTTTTTGAATTTCCATAAAGTTTTGTTTGCATGCCTTTTATGGAATGTAGCTGGGTTTTTTTGTATCATAATTACCTGGGTACTTAGTGTATCCTTGCCATGCACGGTGTATCTCTACGGTACACTCTAAAATTCCCGAGGTGGTGATCTGTCATGTTTCCCTGTTCTCCGCTGCAGCACGGAGCACAGTCCTGGCCCGTGTGAAATGTGTAGTGAGTAAACGCAGGTGCGGTGAATTGAGTTAGTTTCACACTGTTAATGACAGTGATGATGATAAGTGAAACTCATTCAACTGGCTGAGCATCCTGAGATCATAGTCGTCTTTGTAGACCACTGTCCTCTTTGTGGAACATCATCAAATACCAAGACCTCTAATTTAACCATTTGACTGAGGGGTAATTTTCCCGGAGAAACCGTGACTATATAGGCACGCACTACTATACAGTCACAAGGACCACGTGTAACTGAGCTGTGGAACTAAGCGGGATTGACTACTTCAGATTCCCCCATTAATAATGGGTTGCCACCTTTCATTTATTTTTCTTCTCTTGGCCCTTGGTGGCAGACAATTAGCAGACCACATGGAGGCTTGAGAAACACTGATGAGCTTTGTCATGTGGGAAATTACCTGGATGCAGTGTAGTCTCCAAATATACCACCAGGTAAGCTATCACATGGGCTTCAGATCCCAAATTAAGATGCTTGAATCACATGGTGTATTGACTCAATTAAAAACACACAGTGAGAAATAAGGGGAAGAGATGGAGTAGGTCCATGTATTTGGAATTGGGTAAAGGTGAGATAGAAAGACCACACTGCATGAGTCCTGGTCTGCTGGTCAGTCTCAGTCCCACTCTTTCCCTCCTCTCCCCCACCTCCTCCCATCGTCTTCCTCCCTCTCCCCCTCCCCTTCTTATTTTCTCATCAGCCTTCCCTGCCCATGGTGTCGTAATGAGGAACCGAGTTGAAGTTTGGAGCAAGGAGTCACAATTGGAGAGACACAGGGACAAGTATGTCTGGCCACAATTGTAAACTCACTAATTGGTCTATGAGCAGCTTTGAGTTTTATTTGGCAGAATATCTGTGGGGCCAGAATGAATATAAACCATGGGTGGCCAATTTAAGACCTTATAAATATTGGGTGACTCGTATACTTCATGTCTATTTAATGTTGTGACAATTTTAATGTTTACTCGGCATTTCTATCCCTTTGTATGTTCAGCACATGTCCCTACTACTTACTTTACTTATGCTTAATGTCTCCCGGGTTCCTTACCTATACTTCACACATCTTATAAGTTTCACCTATCCCATGTGGTTTCTCGTTTTCTATAGCAGAATTGAATATTCTCAAATAAGACAACAATTGCATGTTACTAGCTGGAAACTTAAAATTGGTAAGATTGTGTTGATTAACTTTGTCTTCATCATTAAACCACTGAATGCTCAACCACCTCTACGCAGTGTTCCGCGGGAGCCTAAACCAGTCATTAGGAGGGCCTTGTTAATAAAACAGAGCAAAGTGAGGTATTTGACAGTATTGTCAAGTCATTCTGAGCTTCACCCTTATGGTACAGTTACTGGTTGTAGAAGATAGAGCTGGGTCTTCACTTATCTTAGGACCTTCTGTGGAAATTGTTTTCATTCTTTATTTTTATGTTTATTTTTTTACAGTTTTAGTTATTTCTGGGTCACCTGGGTGGCTCAGTTGGTTGAGCGTCCCCACGTGGGGCTCATACTCATGACCCTGAGATCAAGAATCGCATGCTCTACCGGCTGAGCCAGCCAGGTGCCCCTTGTTTTCATGTTTTAAAAGCCAGGGTTCTTGGGAGCGCCTGGGTGGTTCAGTCAGTTAAGCATCTGACTCAATTTCAGCTCAGGTCATGATCTCAGGGTCGTTAGATTGAACCCCAAGTCTAGCTCTGTGCTCAGTGGGGAGGGGAGTCTGCTTGGGATTCTCTCTCTCCCTCTGCCTCTCTCTCTCTCTCACTCTTTCTAAAATAAGTAAATCTTAAAAAAAAAAAAAAACAACAACCCAGATTTCTTATATGAATCTGTCCTCTTCGTATTCAAGTCCCTTAACATGGATCTGCAGAAAAAAAGTTATTTTGGCAGATTTATCAGCCCCATAGTGCCCAAGACAGTGCTTTACGACAAATAGGAATTTTTCTCCTGTGGTTAAATTCTGAAATTTTGCTATTCAGCTAATGTCTATCATTGCTGGGAGGGAGGGTCTGCCTCAGGATATCAGTCTGAAGGACACAGTCTCTGGTCTCAGGCACAGGACAACCAGGATCTTAAAATTTCATAGAATATTGAACTCACCAAATCATTTATTACCCCTTCCTTAGCCATTGGTCTCAGTTTCTTCTCCTGATCTAGATTTTAACCCAAGAGGGTTCAGAGAGGAAAGTAAAGAGATACAGTTTAGCCCTGTCTAGCTAGCTTCCTTGTAAAAAGTGGTAATATGCAGAGAAGCTCAAAACATTAGCAAAGGACACAGAAGGAATATTCTCCCCACTGGAAGGTCAGCTCTCAAAATGCCTTTTATTCATTTAACAACACAAGGGACGCAGAAATGAAGAAGTCAGTGCATTCAGTGAAATAAGTACTTTGGCCTGATGGGGTTAGTGGAAGTCAGAAGGATAGGGATTTGGCCAACAGTGTTTTTATATAAAACAGACATGTGCTAATAACGGCACTTTCAGTAAGCCTCCCATGACAGTTACCCAAACTCTTCTCCCTCATGGTTGGGCTGTAATAAGCAACAGTTGAAGAAACTTGATTGTGTACAGAAAACCCAATATCATTCTTTATGCTTCTTGTATACATTCTGTTATCAAGGATATTCGTTCATTAATGCTTTGGGGGAATTCAGAATAATTTTGCATGGCTTAGTTCAGACTGGAATATTCCTATTTATGTTTTTTTGACATGCTAAGATAAGTGTGCGTAATCAAGACAAATTCACTTACTTATGAGAAGATTTCATATCAAACGCAATCAAAATGAAGACTAGGTTATTATGGATGAGAAAATCTCCTTTCCAAGTAGAAGAATGCTCGTGTATGGTGACAGCAGGAGAGATTCAAGGGGCTTTAGCTTTCTATAACACTTTCCCGACAAAGATTCCTATACTGTAACTTCAGCTGTACTTTTGAGAGGCTTTTCCATTTAGAGTGGATTTAACAATCATAGATATAATATAGGGTAGCAATTTCTAAGACATTATTGGATAGCAAAGCTTAAATGAATCCTGTTCCCTAGGCAACCACATGGAAGGGTATAACAGCCTCAGCTCCTAAAATGAAGTATAAAGTTGCTACTATTTTTGGTCTTGGCTTCTTCTGGAAGTGGTTTTTATCCCTTGAAATTATTTTTTTATGTAATGAAGTTTGAGCCCTTTCCAATTCTTCTCTCTCGAACATTTAGTCTTCTTTGTGACAGACTCTCCATCCTTTGATCTCAACATGCGTAGCTATAAAAGGAATGGCCGCGCTGAAAATAAGATCAAATTTGGGGTAGAAACTAATATCATGAGAAGTGAGGGTAGAGCAGAGACGTTTCTAGCCACTCAGTAGGCTCCCATAATTTCAGGAAGAAAAGTTCTCTGGAGTTTCCTGACCCACTCAATCTTTTGTGAATTTTTTAAATAGCTAAATATGTTATAAGACACTCAGATTCTTTAGGGGCAAAACGTTTTAAATAGAAAAAAGCAATGGGATGGGTGCATTTCTGATTTTTTCAGTAAGCTCTGTGTGTAAGAGCCCCGTGCCATCTATTTGGGTGTTTTATCTTCTGTGTGGTTCCCCCCAGGACTGATGTGGTTTCTCACCTGGCACTCTCCTCTCAACTTTTCCCCTCCACGTTCCTCTTGCCTAACTTCTGTATGTCTTTTAACGATTCTTTTCACTAGGCCAAAAGTATATATACTGAGCAATTATGATCTTTTGAGCACTGACCATCTAAGCAAGGTGCCCTGGGAAGTCCCTGCAGACGTGCCAGGTGTGGGCAACCTTTCAGAGATGGGGGGTCTGGTGGCTGACACCATCTCTTCCATCTGGGAGCTGGTGGTATCTAGGGGCCCAGAAACTGCAAGGAACTTCTGGAAGGCCCTCTAGTAAAAATACCTCTTTAGTATATTCTGCTGGTTAGATTCAAGTTAATTAGCTACTCTTTTAAAAAGATATGTCGCCCTGGAAGATTGAGCATTCTTAGCTGAACGTCAGTGACTTATGTTATCTAATCTAATTTGTTTCTCAAATCAGAGTCTCCTGGTATTTAGCTGAGAGAGTGGAAGTTGGCTGAGGTGGAAAAGGGGGAACTATCTGTGTGTGGCTCGCTGTACATTCTATAATAAGCTTTGCCCAGCCAGTGGGCACGCAAGAGCAAAGGCAGTGGGTGTGAAGTCACAGGAGGTGAAGGAGGAAGGCAGAAGGCAGGCAGGAAGGAGATACTTTGCCTTCTTTGCCATTTTGGCTGAGGCTGTGGAGGCGCCCACCTGCAGAGTTTTAGGGCTCGCTTTGCTGGCGAAGGTCAGCCGTAGGTCGTTAATGCTTGCTGTGGACCAACACTCCCAGCTATTTCCCATTCCATGCTAGAGAAGAAGAGGAGAGAGTGTTGCTGTTTATTTTGCTGGGTGCTAGTGAACGCTCTTTAGGTACCCGGTGAACCCTTCTTCTGGAGCTCAGCCAGGAACAGGGGAGCCATGACGAGGTCCTTGCCCTCAAAGACATCATGATCTGTAGGGAGAACCACTACTTGTACAACAGTGACGTAGGAACATACTACGTACTGCTACAAGAGAAGCAGAGAGGAGCTCTTTCTTCTCGGGGTGGGGAGCGGTCAGGGAGGCGGCTCAGCAGAGGTGATGTTTCAGCTACCTGGCTTTTGCAAGTTGAAATGGCGTTTGTCAAAAATTAAAGGTGGCAGGGAATAGTCAAGGCAAGGGCGTAGATGTGGTAAAGATCATGGTAAATTCCCCTAAAGTAAAGAGTGCAGCATGGCTGGCACAAAAGGTGATTTGTGGAGAGGCAAAGAAAGGGGAGGCGGGGTCCAGGCTGTGAGGGATCTGGTGAGCCCGACAGAGGAGTTTGGATTTCATTCTGAAGCTGCAGGGAGCCTGCAGAAAGCCCTGAAAAAAGGGACTTAAATAATTAGCTTTGAAATTAGGTAGATAATACTGGAAATATTGTGAAGGGTGGACAGTTCAAGGCTGAGATCTCTTGAGAGTAGAGTTCATTGGAAATATCGGGTGAGCAAGCATTCAAGGATTGATAAGAGCCCGTGTGGGGAAGGCGACATTAGTCAGCCTTGGCGTTTTAGAGATAGCTATCACTGCTGTCAATCCCGGCCAAAATTTCAAGTGTGGGCAGGAATAAGAGACTTTTACTTTGCATTTTATGTCTTTCTTTCCCAGTTGCATTTTTACAACCAACTTTTTAATAAAACAAATTTGTTTTGGGGAAAAAAAGTCAAATCCCACTGCAATAAAATTAACGCTACAGAACAAAACATTTTAAGACTCTATTTAATAATTCATTTTACAAAGAAATATTCATTTCTAAAACATTAAAAAATTCCTCTAGGGCTTGCTATAAACAAATATGAACTGGGTTTTTGCCTATGAAGAAAACAGAAATATGTCACATTCCCCACAAACAATGAAAGCAGCTTTTGCACTGTCAGCGATTTATGATTTCCCTCCAGGGATCTAGTTGATCCAGATTGTTTCTATCTCAAAATAAATATTTGATATGTAGCTACGAACTGTGTCCTTATAACTGCTTTTGAATGTGGGTGTGGAAATTACCCAATAGATAACGGAGAATTGACTTTTAAGAAAATAACTTCCCCATAAACTGTTTTTTAAAGTTCTGATGTGGGTCTGGTTGACAATTTCCAGCATATCGATCAAGAAACTCACAACTGAGAGTCTAGTTTACCACACTCAGTTTTTTGGAAACAGCAAATTGAAAATGTGTGCTTTTAACTAAAGATATTAGGAAGCTATTTTCAGTATGAATTCATTAGTTAGACATCCAGTTACTAAGGAACTTAAACCAAATTTGGCAACTCACTTCAGAGGAACCAAGATGGGGCTGCTTTTGCCTTTTTCATGAGAAACAAGATAATTAGAACACGTTTGTCTCCATTTGGACATTTATGGAAAACACTGGTATGAGGGTCATTAGTAACTGAAAGATCTTAAACTTGCTAGTAGAATGTCTTATAAGAGATTTGGCTTTCCAGGAAGTTCAAGTGTTATTACATTATTCAGAGAAGAAGCCGGCAGGGCTGAGAGGGAACGACTCTCATTCTATTTGACATACTTCAGAGCTATCCTTGGTACCTGAAAAATGTCTGCCTGAAGCCACCCATTCCCAGAAATATAGAGCATCCATTTCAGGGAGGGTGTTCATGGTGACAGGTTAACAACAGACCGCCTGTCCAGCTCTGCGAGCAGTGGATGCATGTGAGGAAAACAGCATCCTACCCTTGGTTTCTATTGAAAAAAATGCCATCTGGAAAACTCTTCCAGCTCCAGGAAAATTGCATTGCCTCATGGCTGAAGTTCCCAGGCATCAGTGATTCTTTTAACGAAAGAAGATGATTAAGAGGATCGAGAATCCTGGGAACCTCAATTTCAAAATGATCGAAACAGCCACCATCAAAATCAAGCAAGAGGATGAATTCCTGGTTGACAACCCGTAAAGCTTTCACAGCTACCTTCATTCTCTTTGTTCTGGGCCAACACACAGACTTAAAAAAAGTCCATTATATGTATTGATCTCTTTGATTCAGTTGGAAGTGTATCGATTTGGATGATTTTCAGAGATAATCAGCTGCCAGATCTCCCACATGTCAATTAGTATCAAACAAAGCAGTAAATGTGTCTTTTCACTTTAACTGTTGGGCGGCCCTTCTACTGTTCTTGTTGTGGGACTGACAAATACAAAAGATCTTAGGGCAGTGGGAGAGGAGAAATCTCAACCAGAAGTCCTCCGTAAGCCTTGTCCCCCCCTCCTCTTTCACATCCCCTTCTCTCACCTCTTCCTTGTCAATCAGATGAGGCTGTGACATACTTTGATCTTGTCCGCGTTTCAGTGACTTCTCCACTCCTCTATATGTGCTGTATCCCGTCCTTTCTTTTGAATATGCAATCTTTCCTGCTTGTGCAATTCAGATATCTGGCAGGTATAAATCATAGATGTTGTGAAACATGGAAAAAACACAGACTTCTCACTAAGTTCATATTAGCATGAAAAGGCAATAAGTCATATCTTCCAGGAAAACCAGTTCTCATTTTGTCATGTAGTTCTGTGTAGGGTAAATTGAGTGGGCACACCTCCACTACTATGGGATCAGAGAGTCCCGGGACCGCAGAAGCTTGGGCTGTTTGCAGACGTCTCTAGAATACTCAAGATGTTGATCTTTGCCTGAAAAATAAGGGAGCTGTGCATGAGCATTAAGAGTAGATGGCCTTTGGAGGGCCTGGGTGGCTCAGTCAGTTAATCAACCAATTCTTGATCTCAGCTCAGGTCTTGATCTCAGGACTGTGGTTTCAAGCCCTACGTTGGGCTCTGCGTTGGGTGTGAAGCCTACTTAAAAAAAAAAAAGAGTAGATGGCCTTTTAAAGTAAAAAAACCAACAAAAAACCCCCCCACTAGCAACAGATTTCAGAATTATATATACTGTTTGGTCTCAATTATCTGCTACGGTAGATAAAATAATACAAGAACTATAACCAGAATGTTTTTTCTTTAAAGATTTTATTTATTTATTTACAGAGATAGAGACAGCCAGCCAGAGAGGGAACACAAGCAGGGGGAGTGGGAGAGGAAGAAGCAGGCTCATAGCAGAGGAGCCTGATGTGGGGCTCGATCCCATAACGCCAGGATCACGCCCTGAGCCGAAGGCAGACGCTTAACCGCTGTGACACCCAGGCGCCCCTATAACCAGAATGTTAACAGTCATTTCCTCTTGGGAAAGGGAGTTTGGATAATATTTTTTCTTCTCCATATCTTTTTGCACTTGCCCAATTTTTTTTTTCATTAATAATGATTTTTATTATATTATGTTAGTCACCATACAGTACATCCCCGGTTTTCGATGTAAGGCTCGATGATGCATTAGTTGTGTATAACACCCAGTGCACCATGCAATATGTGCCCTCCTTACTACCCATCACCGGTCTATCCCATTCCCCCACCCCCCTCCCCTCTGTAGCCCTCAGTTTGTTTCTCATAGTCCATAGTCTCTCATGTTTCATTTCCCCTTCTGATTACCCCCCCTTTCTTTATCCCTTTCTTCCCCTACTGATCATTCTAGTTCTTATGTTCCATAGATGAGAGAAATCATATGATAGTTGTCTTTCTCTGCTTGACTTATTTCACTAAGCATTATCTCCTCCAGTGCCGTCCATGTTGTAGCAAATGTTGAGAACTCATTCTTTCTGATTGCTGAGTAATATTCCATTGTATATATGGACCACAACTTCTTAATCCAGTCATCTGTTGCAGGGCATCTCGGCTCCTTCCACGATTTAGCTATTGTGGACATTGCTGCTATGAACATTGGGGTGCATATGGCCCTTCTCTTCACTACGTCTGTATCTTTGGGGTAAACACCCAGTAGTGCAATGGCTGGATCATAGGGTAGCTCAATTTTTAACTTTTTAAGGGACCTCCACACGGTTTTCCAGAGTGGCTGTACCAACTTGCATTCCCACCAACAATGTAGGAGGGATCCCCTTTCTCCACATCCTCTCCAACAATTGTTGTTTCTTGCCTTGTCTATTTTTGCCATTCTAACTTGCACTTGCCCAATTTTTAATAATTCGTGTCTTATTTTTATAAATAGAAACAAACAAATAGCATCCCAAATTGTTGTTCTGTACTTGGGAAGGGAGAAGCCTAGGGTGGGGGTGGGACGTGTATGTTTGTTGTTTGTAGGTTAGGTCTCAAACAGTATTTTCATTTTGACAATTTAACATGTTTGGTGTTGGTGTCAGCCTGGCCTCTTCCAATTGGATGTGAATCTGAAATGAGGAACTGAAGGGAATATGTCATCCGTTTTTGGTGTAGAGGGGATGAATTCGTGGGAGGAAACCCATCTTTAGCAGGTGTGGGGGCTTGTGGCGCTTATCCCAGCCTCTGCAGATGCAAATGGTGCTTTTCTTCTAATTGTGTATGCATATTAATTTGTATGGAACTTTACCACGAAGTGGCAAAAAAAAAAAAAAAATGTCCCAGCCCCAAATTATGCCTTTTGGTCACACAGAATCTATGAAATGAATATAAATGACAATGTTATTATTCTAGAAAAAGAAGTAGATGGAACAAAGGGGGGAGGGCACGAGTTCCCGTGGTTCAAATGTGCATGCCTTGTCTGAAGCAGGCCTAACTGCTGCCTTTCTCCCCCAAGAACAGCAGCTGGTGGGCCGGGCACAAGTTAGGAACTCAAGAAAGACTTCCAAACTAATATATACCCCACATTTTCTTTTCTCCTGTCTTTTTTGCAAAAGGAGCCATAAATCCAAAAACCATTGACAATGTCGTCTTTTGTGCTTGGATCCCTTCACACCTGTGAGGGTCTAAGAACCCGGTGTTAGGAACAGCCTGTTTTGGCGTCAGACCCAGTTAGAATCCTGATTCTACCACTGACTAGCTGTGTGACCTGGGTTGGTTGGTTAACTTCTCTGAATCTCAGGCTTCTATGGAAACTGCTTGGATTTGGTTTTGGCCTCACCTCTTACAAGCTGTGTGACCTACCTAGGCCTCAGTTTCCCCATCTGTAATGTGAGGATAATAAAACACTTCATTTGTTGGTTGGGAGATTAATTGTGGTGTTGCATGGAAAGTGCTTAGCATGCTGCTTGGCTCGGCACGTAGCAAGTGCTTAATTAAGCTGGCTGTATCTATTACAGTGGCTACAAGATAAAAGATACTGCGTTCTGAGGGATGGCCCGTCTAAAACAAATACTAGGGCTTTGTATCTGGTAAGAGCCAATGAACGGGTATTTCTATAAGTCATTGTCTTAACATTTTCCCTAAGATGAGGTTTTTATTTCTTTTTATTTATTTATTTTTAAGATTTTATTTATTTGAGAAGAAAGAGAGCACGAGTGGGGGAGGGGCAAAGGGCAGAGGGAAAGGGACAAGCAGACTCTTCTGCTAAGCAGAGAGCCCAGCGCGGGACTTGATTCCAGGACCCCAAGATCATGACCTGAGCTGAAGGCAGATGCTTTACTGACTGAGCCACCCAGGAGGTCCTAAAATGAGGTATTTAGATATAATCTGTGCCTGAATATCTAGCACACTTCTTTGAGTATTTTATGGGTGATATCTGTATGGAGTTGGTACTGATCTTTTTGTATATGAAGTTTTTTTTCTCCTCTCACCGTAATTGCTGTATAAATTTAACAGGAGGTTCAAAATTGCTACACTGATATTTTTTCTTGCAGGTTTTTTTTTTTTAAACTCTTTTAATTTTTTTTTCTTATTTTCTGGCTTTCAGCGATGCATCTGTTTATATTTTCTTTCATTTAATCTCGTCTCTTGGGTCGGGACTTGTGTATATGCTTTGGTTATAAGCAGAAGTGATTTTACCTAATTCTGTATTTCTGATTTTGTATTATTTTTCATAAAGAGGGCCCTTAAATTAAATAAGCTTCAAGCTCCACAAAACCTCGATCTGCTCCAGTTAGAAGTTACATTTGTTTTGCAAGTGAAAGACTTGACGTATTCAGCTTAAAATCGTCTAAAGTGAATGTTATTATGGGAGCATTATGGTACTGAAGAGATCTGTATTTTCTTGTTCGCCTTGAGTCCTGACTGCATTTTGCTTTGCTTCTTCAAGAAAAAGTATCTGTGCTTTCAAAAAAATATATACAGACATGTAGAATTCATTGGATGGTCAAAATAAGAAGTCAGTATCTGGCTTCTTAAGTATATACTAGAATTTCAAATGTATAGAACAGATCAAGACGAAAACTCACTTCATTTACATAATGCCTCCAACTTAGATTTTTCAGGCTAGAGGGCTGGCCAAGTGTGATTTCGCAGCTCCATTTTGTTAGCGCATTATAAATTGGGGGGCTCAGAGAGGAAGGGAGAGTGCGGTGTTGTGGTCATGAGAATTTTGGCAGGAGAGCAATACCACGGTTCTGGAGCGAAGAGGAGGAGGCAAGAAGGAAATACGTGGGGAATCTAGGGAAAGAGTAGCGATCCCAGAATTAGAAAGCTGCTTACCACTTCAGGAAAAATAGTGAACTTCCCCTCGGCAGGGACTGCTGCCTGGATTCACTGTCACTGACTCCTTCTTTACGGAAGGCTTCAGCTCTGAATGACTTTTAAAATAGACACCACTCTTTATAAGTAAGAATGCTAGAATATATGGAATGTCTTTAAAATTGAAGTGAAAGGTGAAAAAAATTTTACAGGTGAAAAAAAATTATAGTGGCTTAAACTACGGAAAATTTTTCTTCCTCTCACGTAAGAGAGGTCTTGGGGTAGATAGTTCAAATCTTGTAGAGAGACTCCATAGTCATCAGAGACCTAGGATCCATGCAGCTCCCCTCTCTTCCATCCCGAGGGTGTAATTCTCCTCAGGGTCCAAAATTGCTGCTGCAGCTTCAGCCATCACAACCTTCCTCCAGGCAAAGGGATGGAGGAAGCACTAAGTACAGCCCTCCTTCTCCTCCTCCTCCTCCTCCTTCTTCTTCTTCTTTTTTTTTTTTGAAGAAACCTTCCAGAAATCCTACATGACATTTTATTTATATCTTATTGGTCAGATTTTAGTCCCATGGTCACACGGTCATAACAGAGAGACTGGGAAGTATAGTCTTTTATCTGGGCAGCAGTGTGATCAGCTAGAAATCAGGGTTTTCTTATTGAAGGGAGAAGGAAGAATGGATATGTGGGCAAGTGATACCTCTGGTGTGCTACATTTGCTTTTAAACTAAATGACAGTATATATATGTTGCTATTTTTCTCTATTAAGACCAAGCATTTTATAGGATCTGAATTTGTATTAATGTGCTTAGTGGGGAGCTGGTATTGATCATAAGTAAATTTAGAAAATGCCAGATTGTGCTTTTTCTGGGCACTCCTAGTGCTAAGAGATTCTTGGCAGAGAGGGATATTGGGAGAAGGAAGGGATCACACTTCTTTCTCAAATATTGTAGCAGTCCTTGAGCATAACTCTTCATCAGTCCTTAAGTCTCAGGGAGGATGAAACTTAGAGTTGGTAGTTGCCCCAAAGCAGTGCTAGTGTGTGATGCATGCTAATTTGTGTGTGTGTGTGTGTGTGTGAGAGAGAGAGAGAGAGAGAGAGAGAGAGAGAGAGATTCAGAGAAGAGAAGTGGTGCTTAAGATATGGAATATCTTCCACTAATTAATTCATTTATGATCTTGGGCAGATCATTTAGCCTTTTCGGGCTTAGTTTTCCCTGCCTATAAAATGAGGAAGTTGAACCAGATTTTCACGATCCTACCGGCTCCAATCTGCCATAACCTGAAAATTGGGAGGTCGATTTAACCATCTTCCCGTCAACCCATCTATCTGTCCACCTGTCCATCCATCTACCCATCCACCTACCAACTACTTTCGATAGTGCCTGGCAGTGTGGCTAGGAGCTGAGGATTAAAAAAAAGTTATTAGCCTTCCTGGAGCTTATAGTCCATTCTAGGGCACAGAGAATATAATGCTGTTGCCTCTTGTGAGATGTAAATGCAGGTGAAGAAGCTGTTTTCCATTTCACCTGCCAACGTGTTAAGTAGAGATGGCTCTTGGCTATCACGTGTGGAATATATATTTCCTGTATATTTCCTGTACCAAATTTTAATTCTTCCTGAGTCATTTCCCAAAACATAGCTGCTGTGGCATAGAGAAGGCCCATTTTGATATTAGCTCTCACAAGATGACCTTCATTTGGGGGGTGGTTGTGGACCTCCCTGAGAATCAGTAAAAATAGGAACAGCCAGCACTGATGAAGCCAGTACTCTGTTGGGCACTGCACACGGGGCCATATGCGCGTTTCTCCTTTAACCTCCAGACAGGTAGGAGTCCTGTTTTTCTCTGAGTCACTGAGAGGCTAAACAGCCTGCCCCAGACTCATGTGTTGAAGCAGTCATCTTCGGAGCCAAAGTCCCAGAGACCACAGTGTTCCCAGAAGAGAGCACATGAGCGCAGACACACAATTTGCATATGGTTCCGGGAGTATGAGCCTCACCACCACCTTGGTGATGTGTTTAAGGAACTCTGACCGGACTGTATCCTAATTAAGAAAACATCTGATGGTGGAAAACCACTATATGCCTTCCCAGATCAAGGATTACCAGTGTGTGGATACTTTCTGCATCTGTTCACAAGAAGGGGGAGAACCCAACCTGTATGGAGGTTGAGAGTCCTGTGCATACATGTCGTAAAAAATTCACGTAGTCAAGGTGCCCGGTTGGCTCAGTCAGTTAAGCATCCGTCTTCAGCTCAGGTCCATGATCACAGAGTCCTGGGATCAAGCCTCGTGTCAGGCTCCCTGCTCAGTGGGGAGTCTGCTTCTCCCTCTCCCTGTGCCTGCTGCTCCCCCCACCTTGTGCTCTCGCTCTCTGTCACTCTCTCTCACATAAATAAAATCTTTAAAAAAAACAACCCTCACATAGTGTCATCAGCCAAGTCCAGTGGTTCTCAAAGTGTGGTCCTTGGATCAGCAGCATCACCAGCAGCAGGGCTCCTGGTAGAAATGCAGATACTCAGCTCCGATCTGAATCTGCTGAATCGGAAGCTGTGTGTTCACACATCCTCCCGCTGAGGCTGATGCCTGTGGCACTCTGAGGGGCACCGTCCAACAGAACTTTGTGCAACGATGCAAATGTCCTGTGGCTGTAACATCCAGGGTGGGGGCTGCTAGCACAGGTGGCTTTGAGCATTTGCAATGTGGTGGGAGAACTGAAATTTTAATTGGATTGGCTTTTATTTAATTAATTAAAATTTAAATGGCCACACGTGGTGAGTGGCTATGATGTAGGAGGGCACCATGTAGCCCCCTAGCATTCTGAAACATTCCCGTGCCTTTACATCTGAACAATTCACTGCATTAGACACAACACAACACAAAAAAGCGGAACGACACCTATAGACTTGTGTATTGATAGTATCTGTTTCCTTATGCCAGTGTTGATGTCACTGAACTAGAAAATGTTTGGGATGGGGGCCTTGCGGTTTAATGCCAGTGAAATCTTCCATAAGAAAAAAACAATTTGTAC
Organism: Ursus maritimus; assembly: GCF_017311325.1. NCBI lineage: Eukaryota > Metazoa > Chordata > Mammalia > Carnivora > Ursidae > Ursus > Ursus maritimus. The sequence continues at coordinate 21,094,666 of NW_024423675.1, read as the reverse complement.
CTATTTCTAAGTCCTGTCAGAACTTATGGTAAGCAGTGCCTTCTTGGATAATTGTCTCTGCCTTTAGATGTTGAGGGTAAGAATTTTTGAATATTCTCAACTCTAACTCTGTATCAAGCAAGAATTTTTGTATATTCTCAACTCCATATTCTCAACTTGAAGCAACTCAAGTTCCTTAAAGAAAATGAAATTCAGCTTATGCTTGCAGGACAGTCGTGATGTTCCATACATTGGTAGAGGGGAGACGCGGTCACCAGCAGAAAGTTTTGGTGTTCTACACGAAGGGAAGACCCATGAATAAAGGAACAAGGGCAGGAAATGTCATGGCATTCTGAGGAACAGCAAAGACTAACCTTTGGCTAAAGTGTAGGGTTCATAAAGTGTTGGAAATGAAGACCCTGACAGCACTTGTGCAGAGGGGGGTGATGGGAGCCGCAGCTGCCCTCATTCCTAACTTCCAACCTTTCACTCTGTCTCCTCTTTCTCCATCAGTGGGGCTTAGGCAGGATGATCACAGGGCTGGAGGTAGAGGGACAGAAAAGAGGGACTGGGTGTAAGATGTTATAGGGGCAGAACGGACAGGACTTGTATCGTATGGGACACCATACCTACCACATGCCAGGAACTTCGCAGAAACTTAATACCCAACGAGGAGTTGGGTCCTGCCCTGAAGGAATGAGAGCCCAGGTGAGGAATCAGACGTATCAGCCAACGAGTGCAAATCGTGCTATACACTTCCCTCAGAGTCAGTACAGGATGCAGAGATGGGGGTCAGCCTAACCCCCCAGCTCTTCCCTCATCTCTCCTTTCTGCCTCTACACCTGCTGAGCCTTTTATGATTTTCACCCCCAGCACTGTTTCTCCTCACTCGTATTTCAGTGTATTTTAATAAATAACCCAAGGAGTTTATTTTCTGTTTCTCTAAGTGCGTACTCTTTGTATTTGGGCCATGTTTGATGTAGCCTGAGTCGCATGGCTGGCCCTCCCACGCTCTGAGATTGACGCAGCCCCACGTCAAAGAGTAAAATGTCTGGCTGAGAAACATCTTATTTGGGTGTTTGCTTGGTTATTGATTTGTTTATACATCTATTCATTTAGGAGTATTTACACATTTTTAAAAAATGTCCCATCTCTTTCTGGAAATACTTGAGAATGCTTTTGTAAATATGATTGGGCCAGAAAAATAAATTAACGAGGCATGGTGGCTTTAAGGCACAGGGTTCTGACCTAAGGTCAGAGACAGATGTGTTGTTTTCAGCTGCCCGAGGAAGTGGGTAGAAATAAGTGAATTAAAGCCTCTGCCTGGCATTATCCTTGTCCCGCCCCTGCTCTCCTCCCTGACTGCCTGTGCCAGGTCCCTTGCGGTCGCCTCAGTCCTGAGGAATTTGAACTGCTTGGCTCTTTGCTGTCGCAAGTCACCAGTGATGTAGGAAAGATGTTAGGGTTCAAAGCTGACAGCCAAGAAAGAATTCTTGAGACATCTTCGGTGCAAAAAGGTGGTTTTAATAAAGCACGGGGACAGGACCTGTGGGCAGAAAAAGCTGCACTGGGGTTGTGAGGAATGGCCCATTATATACTTTCACGTTGGGAGAGGGTTAGGGATAGTGTAAGTCTCTAAGGAATTTTGGAAGCAAGGTTTCCAGGACCTGAAGGGGGCTAACTATTATTAGGAAAAGGTCACATATTACCATCTAATAAAACCTTAGTCATGAGACCCTTCAGATGTGTATCAGCGGGCCATACGCTTGAGGGATGATTGCCAACATGTCTCTGGGGTAGAGATAAAGGAAGTTTCCAGAGGAATTTTTATATGTTAAAGAGACTTACAGGGTCCTGGGGGGTTGGGCTAAGATCACCTTTTGCCCTGAACTAAGTATTAATATCGAGGCAGCTGAGTTCCTAGAGGAATGTTATTCTGCCTGTTTCAAGGACTTGTCAATGGGCTGTAAGTAGTAAGGAGATGTAACAATTTTTCTTCTGCCTTTTTCCCACGTCAACCAATAGCCCTGCTGACTTCTTGACTTCTCAGCAGCTCACCATGCCCTGTCCATGACCTAGGTTTCTGGAGCTAGGACCGGGTTATAGCACTGCATCCAGCCGGAAAATTCTCGCCCAGCTGTCTCAGGTTGGATTCTTTGGAATAGGCTGGAGATCTGGCAAAAAAAAAAAAAAAAAAAAGTCTTTGTTTGTAAATGTTTCCCTTATTTCCTTGAAAATTCCTTTGCTGAGTATTGCTCCCTGCAGAGGTCATTTCTGTGATCTGATTACTACATAAAATTATTTTCTTTAATTATTAGTTCAGAATCGGTCTTACATTGGCTTTGGGTGACCCTTCATATTTCTTGTAATATTCAGGGCAAGCCTTATCTCTCTTTCCCTGGTGGTAACGGAAATCTTATAATGGTACATTTCCGCCGGCCAACAGTGATAATTAAGCCTGATTTAGTGTGTTTAAAGTCTAAGGATCTTGAAGAGAATTTTAATCCTCTTGTTCATTTAAGATAAATTAATTTCTTTCATTTTTCTCTTTTTTTTCTACAAAACTAAGATTCTTTAACGTGTTCAGCTTTTAATTTTGTAGGTGCAGATATATCTTGCTTTAAGTAGAATTGATATATAAAAGCCTGGATTCACTTTGCTTTAATCATTAAGTAACAACTTTTCATAATTAGGCTAAAAAGCAGGAAGAAGTTGTGTGGATACAATTATTTAAAAATTATGATTGAATATTGACCCAAACTACAGTGAATACGGGGGAATGAATGTAGCTTGATCTGTTGAGGTGGTAGGTAATGATAATAATGTAATTTTAAAAGATATTCATAAATATCTAGATGAGGGGTTAAAAATCATTTTTATAACATGAGCCCATTACAAAACTCAATTTGCACACTCCTTTTCAGGAATCTATTTTTTACGAAGTATGAGATGTACCTGTAAGTGCCATAAAGTGTATGACTCTGGCCCAAAAGCACACGCTGATACTGAAGCAGCAGCTGTATTACGGACTGAATAGGAAGTTCCTTGTTCTGCATTAGTTGATTGATAAGCTGGCTGACTGATAATGATATTTTATTGGTATTACTTTGAGTTTTGGCTCTTAGCCAGGGATTTGGCTGACTATAATGGTTAATTAGCTTTATAACTGATGGTAAGAGCCAGTTTTAAGCTTTAATACACATTTTCTGGGTATAAAAAAGAATCTATATCGTTTGAAAGATTTAATAGAGAATAATAGATAAGGCATTTTTATTAGGATGTTTTAAATAAAAAGGTATATAGAAATAATTTAACATTGTTCTTAATTAAAACTGGTTTGTCCTGTTCTTTCTTTCTTTAAATGGCATGCAGGTTTTTTGTCTAATCTAGTGAATCACTCAGACACAGAGACACAGGTATGTTTAGGAACACTCCAGAGTGTCACACGGCTTCGGGATAAGAAAACGAGCAGTCGTCGAGTGGGCTGATGACAGTGGGGGAGCCTTTGGCAGTGCGCGTGTGCAGGGCGGCCAGGCTTAGCACCACTCGGTTTGTCCTCAGTTTCCCAAGAGCAGGTTCAGGAAGGGTCTACAGGTTAGAAAAAAATTTAAAAGTTGTGAACAGTGCCTGTCCTTTGCACATGTTACTTCGCTCCTGGGAGCATAGTTATTCTAAGACAATAAGAGAACATACTTAGATATTTAGCTCCAGGCTTGTTGATCACATCCGTGGGCCATATCCAATTGGAAAGAAGGGGATTGGATTGGTTAAGAAAATTAAACCAGTATAAAAGTCCTTTAAAAATATGTTATAGATGGAGGCAAACTATTTCTCTTGGCTGGAAGGCTCTTCTTCAAGTAAGAATTTGCGAGGGAGTCCAAATATATAAAAGAGAGAAAAGGGGAGTTGGTCCTGTTGAGTCGAGGTAGCAGGTCCAGAGGCTCCCCCACATCTCCGACACTCTTGCAGGGGCCCCTGCCCCCTCAGTCACAGGCTTGTGAAATCCCCCAGGGACACAGAGAACACTTTGACGGAAGTTTATTGGTCTGGAAAGATATTCATGGTTTGTTACATTGTTACATTAAAAAGCGTATTTGAAAACACATTATGATTCTAATGTTATAAACAACATGTGGGTTTGAATTATGCCTGTTATGCTGTGATATGTGTGTTGCGTGTGTGTGTGTTTATGGCAAAGAATGATGTTTAGCAAGAAATACACCAGGTATTCAAGAGTTAACTCTTTTAAACTCTGGATTAAGGGTATTTTAACTCCTTTTCTTTTTTCTTATCTGTAATTTTAATTTTTAAATAATGACCATGTATTGATTTTTTAATAACAGAATATTTTTGGTTAAATATATATGAATTTCTAGGAATCACAGCTTTGAAATATATAGTATTTGAAGCTGTATAAGTAACCTCTGACTTTTGCATGAATAGTACTTGGTCTCTGTTCTAGTTGCTACTGCTATATAATGAGTCATCCCCAAAACTCAAGTTCCTTAAAACAGTGATTGATAGTTGCATTATTGTCACAGTTTCTGGGGGTCGGTGTTTGGGAAGGGGCCTGCTGGGTAGTTCTGGCTCAGGGTCTCTCCTGGGGTTACAGTCAGACGATGGCTGGAGCAGCCAGGGTTGGCCAGGCATCCCCTTCTTCATACTGATGTGGGGCCTCTTCATGTGGGCTCTCTGCAAGGGCTAGTTTGGACTTTCTCATAGCACCGTGGCCTCAGGACAGTCAGACACCTTGCATGGGGGCTAAAGTTTTCAAGTGTGAGTGTACCACTGAACAAAGTAGAAGCTTTTATGGGCCAGGCTTCAATATCCTCTAGAACCACTTCTACCTACTCTTAGCCAATGGTAACAAGCCCATCAAGATTCAAGGGGAGCATCACAGAACAGGAGACGTAATTTGTGAGGCCCAGTGCAAAATGATAATTCAGGGTCCCTTGCTCAAAACTTAGGAAGAATTTCAAGTCCGTGACAGCAGAGCATTAAGCCAAGTATGGAGCCCTTCAATGTGGGGGACCTCATGCGGCTGTGTAAGTTGCATCCCATGAAATCATCCCTGGGGAGGGAACATCAGTTCCATCTCTTGATTAGAGGAGGGTCAAGGCCATGTCGTAGAAAAGCAGGAGATGGGAATTAGTGGTGAGACCATCTTTTGGAAAAGAAAATCTGCCACAGTCTCTATGACTCACATTTTTACTCCCCAGAACTGGAGTTAGCCATTAACCACAAAGGAGGAACTACGGGCTCTCCAGCAATCAGGCTGCCATAACAGCAACAGGGATGTATTTTAAAACTCTTTGTGGGGAAATACTGGTTGCCTCTAAATAGACTCTAACAAAAACACCTGTTTTATTACCTGCCCCTCAACCCCCGGCCCAATTCATAGGTTGGAGCACTTACCCTCGGTGTGACTGTATTTGGTGGTAGGGCCCTTAAGGAGGTAATTAAAGTTAAATGAAGTCATGAGAGTAGGGCCCTAATCCAGTAAGACTGGCGTCCTTATAAGAAGACGGAGAGATACCAGGAGAGCGTGAGCACGGAGGAAATTCCGTAGGAGGGTACAGTGCAGAAGCAGCTGGGGCGAGCCAAGGAGAAGCCTCAGGAGAAACCATAACTGCCCATACTTTGATCTTGGGCTTTCCAGCCTCCAGACTGAGAGAAGATATAAATGTCTGTTGTTTAAGCCCCCCAGTCTGCGGCATTCTGTTGTAGCAGCCCTGGTATACTAATACAGTATCTAAGACTTAGACACATTTATTTTACTTGTCCTTTTCAGTATTTTCTTTATTAGTCATCCTAATCTGTTGGCTATCCCAGGTTCTTTGTCAACTTCCAAGGAAAGCCAGATCTTTTTTTTTTTTAATATTAATTTGGTATTTTTAAACATTTTTATTTATTTATTTTTTTTGATGTACTGTTCGATGATTCATTAGTTGCGTATAACACCCAGTGCACCATGCAATACGTGCCCTCCTTACTACCCATCACCGGTCTGTCCCCTTCCCCCACCCCCCGCCCCTCTGAAGCCCTCAGTTTGTTTCTCAGAGTCCATAGTCTCTCATGCTTCATTCCCCCTTCTGATTACCCCCCCTTTCTTTATCCCTTCCTTCTCCTACCGATCTTCCTAGTTCTTATGTTCCATAGATGAGAGACACCATATGATAATTGTCTTTCTCTGCTTGACGTATTTCACTTAGCATTATCTCCTCCAGTGCCGTCCATGTTGCAGATCTAATAGCAAATGCCATGTTTTAATGAATGTCCCTTCTTTAATACTATTCGGATGAATAAAGGCTTTATTATTTATTTTTCGTGGAGTGTTGCTTGTGTTCAGCAAAGGTTCATGTCTCACCTAATACTATGGCTCATTCATGGATTTGTATATAAATTTGAATATTGCTTTTGATCACTGGGGTCAATTATTTGCAACCATGAACAGTTTGTCTCCTCCTTTCTGTGTGCGGGGCTCTTCCCCTCAAGGGCTGGAATCTGTTTCACCTCACCTTGAATCTGGGCTGGCCTTGTGATTTGCTTTGCCCAATAGAATGCGGTGGAAGCGATGCTGGGCAGTCCCAGACCCAGTCCTGTACAGGTGCTGCCGTGTGCGCTGCGGTCTGCCTATCCTGCTGCGGGGTCCCCTGGAAGGGGAAAGGGCTCAGGTGGGGAGCCGCAGGCATGAGGGTGTTGAGTGCCTGCTGAGTTCCCGGAGGAAGAGGGAAGCGGCTAGGGAATTGGGAGGGGCGTGCCAAAGACAAAGTTCACCTGCTGGGCCTGCTTGTGTGGCCGGGAAGGAACCAGGGAACGAAGCACAGGGGTTTTACGATGGTGGTTTTAGTTGGCCTTGGAGCCTGTTGACCTGCCCTGGATGTTGTGAAGTTGGAGCTGTCAGGGCTGGCTGATGTAGGGACTGGCAGGACAGCAGCCACAGTTGCCTCCGAGAGTCGCTGGCCCTTGGGTCTCTGGTACGGGACACTTAGCCCGGGCACTGACGGGGAATTGGCTCCGGAACGCACACCGCCTTGCTACAGCCTGCAGTGATAGCGTCGCAAACACTGCTGTCGTTTGAATTGTGCGCTCCCAGATTCCCATGTTGAAGCCCTAACCCCTAGGACCTCAGAATGTGACCTTCATTGGAAACAGGGTCCCTGCAGATGTAATTAGCTTCAGTGAGGTCATACTGATGCAGGCCGGGCCCCTCACCCAATATGACCGGTGTCCTTCTACAGAGGGGAAATTTGGGTGCAGGCCACGGGTAGATGAAGAAATAACACGATGTGACGATGAAGAACTAGGTCAGAGCAACGCCGAAGCCGAACAATGACGGAGACTTCCAGCAAACCAGCAGGAGCTGGGAGAGAGGCACAGAACTGCTTCTCCCATGTAGCCCTTGGGGGACCCGACGCCGTCGGATGCCTCGATGTCAGACGTGCAGCCTCCAGAACTATGAGACGGGGCGGTACTGTTGCTGAAGCTGCACAGTTTGCGGTCCTTTTTGCTAATAGCAGCCCTAGCGAACTAGTACAAGGCCAGGACCCGCTTTTCCTCTTCTCTGCGGCGTCGGGTGGGGGACACAGACATCAGCTCGTGCTGTGATGAGGGGGCTGCCAAACGGCCTCCACCTTCACCCAGTTAAAATTAAAATGCCCATTTCCTCAAAAATTCTGTGAAAGGAGGTTTATTGGGTATTCCAGACACAAGGGTAAGGAGATACTTTTTGATAGGAGGACCTCTTTAATGCCGCTGAAATTGTAACGGGTAGGTTGTTTGACCTACCCTCCTTTGAGACACTTCCCTCCCATGAATATGTCTTTCGTTATTCCGGAGTTTACAGAGAGTTCACACCTCGTTGTTTTTCTCAAGAAACCGGATATAACCTAACTGGATTCGGATTGGCACTTGATTATTCCGATGTAATCATTTGCGTGATTTTTAGGGCCATGACTGTTGAAAGCTGATGTTAGTATCTTAAAAGTGGCGTACCCGATGCGACAAAGTTTTGTGCCTTATACAAACAATAATAGTGGATGCATTACGCAGTAGTAATGGAAATTACGTTTGCAAAAGAGTTGTGGTGATAGAACGTTCTGAAATACAAAAAATGGGAAAAGCACACAGGGAAAGAAACCCATGTTTTATTCACAGCATTGGGCTGGCTGTGCTCTCAGGCTGGAAGCGGGGAAGAGGTTTATGAGCTCCTCGGTCCTGCGCCATCCTGGGCCTCGTGATTTAGATCAACCTACTCGATTCTGATTGAAGTGGAGAATTTCCAGTCATTGGAATCAAAAGGGGTTGGCAATGTTGTCGTATTTGAAAATACTTTCTGCTCTTTCGATAGGATAGCGTTTTGTAAGTGAAAATTGGATTTTCACAGGAAGCATATATTTGCTATGATTTATCCTACTTTGGTTTTTTTTCCCCTGTTGCTCATAACTTCTGATTGATAGCTTATTTTAAAAATATGGTTGGAAAAAAATATGACACATATATTCCTCTATCTAAAAACGTAGTTTTTAGGTCAGTTGCAGGCTAATTGACTTTGCCCTGTCCATTTAATACTTTCATGTATTGATCACATTCACCATATGCGAACTCACAGAAAACCATGATAGAGGGGCGCCTGGGTGGCTCGGTCGTTGAGCGTCTGCCTTCGGCTCAGGGCATGATCCTGACATTCTGGGATCGAGCCCCATGTTAGGCTCCTCTGCTGGAAGCCTGCTTCTTCCTCTCCCACTCCCCCTGCTTGTGTTCCCTCTCTCAGTGGCTATCTCTCTCTGTGTCAAATGAATAAATAAAATCTTAAAAAAAAAAAAAAAGAAAACCATGATAGAAATACATCTATAAGGATTTTTAAAAATTAACTATGTGAATTGACATGAGATGTTGATTTTAAGTTTTGGATATTTTCTGTACTAATTAGATAATTTTGTAAAGTTTTAATTACATACTTCTTTTGGCAGTTTAATTACCCCAATTCAGGAATATTCTGCTTAAAATTTCAATGATTAAACAAAGTCAAGAAAGTGGCAGGGCAGCAGAGATGAAAAAAAAGAGTGAGTTAATTCTTTTGAGTGTCCAATTCACAAGAATTATATTAGCCTTGTGCCTGGAGTCTGCTTTTGCTCGGTTCCTTTCAGAAAAGAAAGGAATTTTTTGTTTTGTTTTTCATTTTACTTTTTCTCTTTGTGTTCGGACAGGCTGGTTTACAGATATCTAGACTATTCTGAGGCTTCTTGGTATTCTTGAGGTGTTACCATCACTCTTTCCCAGGTGGACCATGAGGTGCTACTGTCCGAGGCAAGACAGTGAAAGAAAGCACCTTCCTTGGGATGTCAGGATACTGGGCAAGGACCATTATGCAGCAATTATGTCGAAATCCTATGCATCTTCTCGTCCACCCAACTCTGAAATCACACAAGCAATGTTGGCAGCCCAAAGTCATTTTTACCAAGGCCTCTTGTCTGCATACAGGGCTGTTTCACTGGGATTATGTATGTAGAAAGTAATTCTCTAAGTTGTAAAGTGCTTTGCAAATGTAAACTGGTGATATTGATAACAGGACTTCTATTCCTAGAGCCCTTATCCACTCTCTAATGGCACCTTATTTTCTTTCTTTTTTTTTTTTTAATGATTTTTTATTATATTATGTTAGTCACCATACAGTACATCCCCGGTTTGGCACCTTATTTTCTAAACTAAAAGCCTTTTAGGGAATCTGAGTTACCATTTTTTCCTCTTGTGGCTTATGGGGAGTCAGCATTGTGTAGTGGTTAAGAAGAGGGGCCATGTAGACAGACTCAGTCCACATGTCCCCACTGCCCCTCCAGCTATGTGACCGGGGATGGGTTACTCTCTGAGTCTGGTTTTGTAAACTTCGAATGGGGATAGCAACAGAATCACGCTTGCAGAATTGTTGAGAAGAGTAAGCGGATATTGCAGGCGAAGCACTTTGCACGGTGCCCGGCGCACGCAAGCGCTCAGTGAGTAAGTAGCATTCATTGCTTTCTGGAGGCATTCTGGGTTCTGCTATTCTAATAACAAAGCCAGCAAAAATGAGCTGATTCTTACAACTTAATTAATTGCAAAATCTCTCCTATCCTACTCTTGTCCCTACATTTCATCTTACCTGGAATGTGAACTTAGGGTCATTAAACGAACAGAGAATGGTGTTGCCTTTTTTCCCCCTCTTTAAGATGCTGTGCTGGTGTATAGCTTTAAAAGAAATCATGGGATAATAATAGATTTTTACGAGTCTGATATTCAGATGCCTGAGAACTCTCCCTGGCTTCCAGTCCTGAGCAGTTGGAGAGGGGTGAGGTCTGTGAGGTGGCCCCGGCAGGCAGTGGCCCTCTGTCTGTCCCTCCCTGTGGGCCACCCTGCTGTCCTGACATGGCTGGGTTCCTGCGAGCAGGGTCTAGGATGTCGGGGAGAGGCTGTGGGCACGCAGCTCCATGAAACACAGGCTCCAGCGTCTCCTTCGCAGGCATCTATTCCCACTGGGCGGAGAGTAGGAAGGTCCGTTATGATTTCCGACTGGCATTTCATTATTTGTATATTAACATTTGGTGTGGAGTGAGGTTAGAAATGCATGTCTAGGGGCGCCTGGGTGGCTCAGTCGTTAAGCGTCTGCCTTCGGCTCAGGGCGTGATCCCAGCGTTCTGGGATCGAGCCCCATGTCAGGCTCTTCTGCTGGGAGCCTGCTTCTTCCTCTCCCACTCCCCCTGCTTGTGTCCCTCTCTCGCTGGCTGTCTCTTTGTCAAATAAATAAATAAAATCTAAAAAAAAAAAAAATGCATGTCTAGGGGTACACAGAAGGGGGAATGAACCATGAGAGACTGTGGACTCTGGGAAACAAACTGAGGGCTTCAGAGGGGAGGGGGGGGGGGGGAATGGGATAGGCTGGTGATAGGTATTAAGGAGGGCACGTATTGCATGGAGCACTGGGTGTTATATGCAAGTAATGAATCATGGAACTTTACATCAAAAACTAGGGATGTACTGTATGGAGACTAACATAATAAAAAATATTAAAAAAAAAATGCATGTCATTAGTGGCCCCTGAAAAAGACCGCTAATTCTAAAACTTGAAACATTCTGCTTTCGGAGGAGGTGGTTAGTCATACAGCGATACTCCTGATGTCAAGATGGTATTTTTAACAGCATTTATTGAATCTGCTAATCTCGTTTCATCATTTTGCTACAGATTGATGTTCTCAAAGCAGATCTGGAGAGTGCGGAATGGAAAGTTTTAGAAAATCTTATTCTGGAAGATGTCCTGGAACAAATTGGACAGCTCACCTTTGAGATTCATCTCCACTGGCCCGGGTTTGAGGTCAGTGGCGGTGACAGTAGTGTCGTGCGTTTCTGGTACAGCCTCCTCAAAGAGTTAGAACTCAAGGGTTTCAGGCTTTTTCATAGTTACAAAGATCTATCTAAACCCCAGCTGTTCCTGAAGAAAGACATTTTCAATGCAAGTAGCTGTTATACTCTGAGCTGGGTGAATACAAGATGGACCTAGGGTGCAGGACCTCATTGAGAACTCCAGGAAATAACTGCAGAACGAGGCATACCCAGCGTTCTAATGATCAGTGTCCTTGTCCAGTCTCCTCCCACTAGCCTGTTAGCTGCTCCAGGAGGGGGTTGTGTTACTGCCTTTGTAGTGCACGTAGCCTGGCACCTGCCCTGTGGTAGGGGACACAGTTAACACCTGTGGGTGGGATGGATACAGGAGTGCCACAGTCGTCCATCTCCATCTGCCCAAAGCCCAGGCCTTTCGCCTGTTTGCCTCCTTCTTTGTTTTAACTGGGAAGATAACCCCCCACTTATCTGTTTTCCCTAAAATTCATCATGCATCTAAAATCCATGAATCCACCAACATGAAGAAGAAATTACATAACATTTCCATTTTTACCGGGTTGATGAGATTCTTAAGTTTGTGGCTTCCTGTTTAAAATAGGGCCTTTCCTTTGACTTTCACTCCCCTCTTTGAGGGTTTTTCTTACTCACCCAGCCCATGACATTCTTTAGGACTTGTAGATTTCAGTCATTCCTTTGCTGAGGCCATGCTGTGGCTTTATAAGCACCCCTGATTCTTGGAGTCTGGGGACTCAGACACACCAAATTCTGTCACTGAGTTTAAAAGACCAGACTCTGAAGAACTTCAACTCAGGATTCTTTTCAGACAGCCTTAAATCCCCTGCTGTTTCTATGAAACTAAGCACAAAGCAGAAATCGGGTGTCTTTGCTATTGCCTTCACCGACTTCAAACCTGATTTCTCGACCACAGCCTTGCCTATGCTGCCAAATCTTTTTTTTTTTTAATACATTATGTCAAAGATCAAGTGAGTTTTTCTCTACTGCCAACTGGCATTTGTTAGAAGACCGTGGCCTGAGAGCCAAAGTCTGTCTCTTTCCTGGGATGCTTACCTAGTGTTTCAGTAACGCCAATCCTTTCTATATTTTTAAAAATTAAACAGAAAATGTAGCTTCTCAGTAGTTCAAATGATCTCCATCATTTTTATTTACGGGATTAGATGTTTATCCCCAGGAATGATTTTCAAAAATTCTATTCCAAATAAGTCAATTAAATAGCATAAAAATAAACCAAATTATTACCTTATTATAAATTATGTTTTCTGGCATTTTTTTTACATCACGAGAGAGCAGGAAAACTATGCATACATTGTTTGTTCAAGAAATTTGGGGAGAGAGTAGAATGCTGGCTGCTACTAGATTTTATTCCTTCTTATCCTTCTTTACCTCCTTCTACCCCAGATGTTCCCTGAGTTGGCTTTCTGTTTCTTGCAGTGGTTTGAAAATGCCATTCCCTCAAGTGAGAAACCAAAATATAGTAGAGTGGGATGATCTTATTCATTTCAGTTCAAAAGGGAACAAGACTTTCTGGATTTTTAAAAACACAAATAAGTTTTTTATTTTAAAACTCATAGTACACTAGTCAAAATCTTTGAGATGGGAGAACCAGCTTGAATCAGTGTGATTTAAAGTGGCAGGCTGCTCTCCGTGTCCATAGGTATCTCAAAAGCACAAAGGGTCCACGAAAAACTCTGAGGTGGTTTAATGTTTAGTGTGCATGGGGTCACTGCCTCGAAAACAAAGTTAACTTTAGTCCAGTTCCTGCTTGGATTATATCAGATTCTCTCTTTTATTTTTTAATTAAACTTATATACACTGAAGAATATACAATAAACCTTTTTACACATTAAACCTCGTAAACCTTCTTACACACTGAAGTAGGAAGCGTACTCGTCTTGTGTCCAGTCTCATCAGATCTTAGGTATGTACACTCCCCTGGTAAGATTTTTTTTTTTTAAGATTTTATTTATTTATTCGACAGAGATAGAGACAGCCAGCGAGAGAGGGAACACAAGCAGGGGGAGTGGGAGAGGAAGAAGCAGGCTCATAGCAGAGGAGCCTGATGCGGGGCTCGATCCCACAACGCCGGGATCACGCCCTGAGCCGAAGGCAGACGCTTAACCACTGTGCCACCCAGGCGCCCCTCCAGTAAGATTTTTAATTCAGGGGATTGAAGATTGATGGAATCACTGAAAGCCCCCTTTGTACAGGCCAAGTCCCCATTTCTTCCAGATTGGTGGTGCAGAACATTGACTTTGTCACACTATATATATGTCTGAAGCAAGAATGGCTGTACTGTTAAGGAAAAAAAAAAAAAGGACAAATTCAAAATGAATCACAAACACACCCACCCACACCCACCTACAAGGCAGCTTGTTCAATAGTTTTTTGTACTTATTTTATGCTTATTTCTAAGACTGTCCTTCATTCCCTTCATGGATAGTTTGAAATTTATGATGAATATTCTGACTGTTGCTATGGTTTCCCTGCCTCTAAAATTTATTATGCTTATTGTGTAGGCTGGGGTTTCTTAACCTCCGCACAGACTGCCATTTTGGGCTGGATAATTCCTTGTTGGGGGGGGGGGGAAGGCTGTTCCGTGCCTTGTGGAATGTTCAGCAGCATCTCCGGCCCTCCCCACTAGATTCCAGGAGCACCTCCCTCCCTCCCCTCTCAGTTGTGACAACCAGAGATGGCTGCAGCCAGTGTCAAATGTCCCCTCGGGCGCAAAGCCAGCCACTGTGGAGAACTACCCGTGTAGGCCACGAGAAAGGGTCTGGGGTACCATGGCACTGCTGTTTGGGAACATCCTGCTTGGGAAGGCAAAACAAGAACCACCACCACCGTAACCCCCACAACAGCAATGCAAGCAGAACACAGAGAAGAGGCCAAGTCAAGAGCTGCTATTGAGAGCTTCCTATGTGCCCAGCACTGGGCAGAGATGGTTCCTACTTCTCCCAGCAACCCCGTACGGAAGTGTAATTTTCCCATTATACAAGTGAGGAAACTCTGGGAGGTTAAATAGCTTATTCAGATGAGGCCACTAGTAGATGATAGAGTAGGAATCCCCAACTCTGTCTTTCAGATCCGGAGCCTGTGCTGGTTCGTCCCCTTCCCTCCGCAGGGCTGCCTCAATAGCCTCCAGCAGACGTAAGATGCTTCTCCTAAAGGACATATTTTTGCTTCTTTATTAGTAAATAGGGAGAAAAACTACAAATATGCTAACATCAGACCTGCAAATCTGTTAGAGTTGGGACATTTGTAGCATATAGGTTTAGTTTAAATGATCTACTTAATTAAAACATGCCTGCCAAATGGAGGCTTCCTGAAAGAATATGGGGACCCAGCAACTTCTCCATCAACCTTTCAGGTTGCCAGAAAAGCTCTTGCAAGGCCTGGAAGCAGCTCTTGGCCCTGGCTCGTCCCACTGTGTGGCACTTTTCTCTTGGGCTTTAGAAAGGGCACAGTCCATTGGAGATGCAGTGTGTTTCCTTTGTTTTCCAAGTAGTCTTCAGCCTGCAGACACATGAGCCTCATCTCGCCAGAGCAATGCTCCTAAGTGAATCTGCAAATATAAATTTAACAATGTTCTTCAAATGATTAAAAAAACCTTATTTAGGTGAAAGACCTATGAGACATATGTAAGAGATTCAGAAATCACCTTTTTTGCACACACTGTGTCACTATTCAAAATTAGAGCCTCAGAAAAAAATTTCCCTTTCCCCTTCTCTTACAGTGATTGTATTTGATGCAGTTGTAACAGGTTATCCTATAAATATTTGTAACTATTTGATATGTTAAAGTGAAGAAAGTCAGGAAGAAGTAAACAAACGTCTGTTAGGAGTCACTGAAGGTCCCCTGATCTACATTAGGGTAGAACAAAAGTAAATTCATGAATTTACAGTGTTTAGCCCAAATTAATTATTCATGTAAGCCATTTCTGCCTTGGCTATGTGATTTTAGATACAGTAAATACAGTATGAGATTTGTACTTCCTAAGTATTACACGTTTGGGTTTGGCAAAGCTTGGATTAATAGCAGGGAGCCGGCCTCATCATCATATTTTTCAGATTAAAAACGAAGCCCTCATTAAAACAGATTATTATTCTTGACAATACAACAATACCTCCAGGCTCAATTAATATAATTGTTGTTTTTGGCTGGAGATAAGTTTATGTTTGCCTTTTAAGCAATAACATAATTCTTTTTGTATTAGCCAATTGCTCCTGCTTTATGAATTCAGAAACACACTTAACCTTATGTAAAAATGTCTTTTTCTTATTGAAAGAGTTATTTGAACTTTACTTATCACATGAAATCATAATCCAAAGATTCAATGTATTCTTAAAATGCCTAAATTCGGAAAATATTGAAATTCTTTAAATAATTATGTTTCTGTCCTTAAGGAAAATAAATCAGGCAAGCGTAACGTCACACTTTATGTTAGCATTATGTGGGAACATGCTAGTTTCATTAAAACTAATGCTTTATGGGGAGTCCGCATGGCTCAGTCAGTTGAGCATCCGATTCTTGGTTTCAGCTAGGGCTGTGATCTCAGGGTCGTGGGATCGAGCCCCGCAGTGGACTCCCCGCTCAGCATGGAGTCTGCTTGAGTTGCTCTCTCCCTCTCCTTCTGCCCCTCCCCCCTGTGTGTGCGCACACATGTTCTCTCAAATAAATAAATAAATCTTTGAAAAAAAAAAACAACTAATGCTTTTTAAACCGAGCAACATTCCTCTGGGCACAGTTATGAGAAAATGATGGGGCTCCACCCTAACGGAAGAGGCCAAGAGACTGTCTTCCTCTAGGTTCTGTTTTACTAGTCTCAGTAGCTGAGTGTTTCTTTTGAACTACCTAACTCGGAGAGAGCAAGCTGGAAGCCATGAAGATTATGCCACAAATCTGACAATTTAAAAAATACGCAACTAAGTCGCACTATGTGGAGGAGGCAGAAAGGTCGGATGAAAGGAGGACGATTTCGCCACGGCTGCTGACTAGCTGTGTGGCGTCGGGCAGATCACCTTCCTTGGCCTATTCGCTTATCTTAGGTTGGAATTTTTTATTTCTAAGGTTTCTTCTAGCTCAAAGATCTCATTCTTCTAAGAATTTTGTGATTAGAGAAGGCTTAGACGGTGGTAGGGTAATTTCTTGGTTTGTGTGCTATAAAGAGAAGCCTTAGGATAAATTCAGAAGAATCCAAATGATGTGCTTATTCAGAAGAAAAGGCCCGGATAAGAGAGGAATCTGTGCCAATGGCTCTCCAATCAAATGAAGGGCCCTCAGGCCAAGTACGTCTTTGGATAACGCGCTTACACTCACAGGGTTCTAAAACCCGGAATCTTTCAGACTGTACTGGTTTATACAGCTGTTTACAGAATATACTCACAAAGGGGCACTGTCTGAAGATACTAGATTAAGTATGTGTATCTATGGTGATCCTTCTGTATGTGTGAACGTGTGTGTACATATGTACATAGACATTTGTGTGTATGGCCCAAGAAAGAATAATATGTATATATTATATGTAATGCCCAAGAAAGAAAAATCTTCAGACACACAAAGCTCAGAGGGAGCCTAGCCAGACAGCTGGAGCAGGAACCCGCTCTGCGGTAGTCCTAGGAGTTGGGTGTACCAGGGGTGCGGAGATAAGGCTGTGTTGGGGGAAAGGATTGGCATGGAGAACGCCTGCGCAGTGGGACCCTGGGAGGGCCACATAACCTCAACTCGAGAGTCCTAAAAAACCTCCCTCCCTCATCCCCACCCCCAACACAAGAGAGCCTATCCTTGCTATAGCTCTGGGAGGAAACAGAATTTTCCCAGGAGAATTTGAAACCTCTGGCCTGTTGAAGGAGTTGAATTTGTACTAATCTCATGGTGAGGAAAACCGTAAGCTGAGAAATTAAGATAAAAAACTGAGGGTCAGGGTATATGGCAGAAACTAATGTAAAACCACTGTGAAGGGACTCAACTCAGGCTACAAAGGATTTCTTCGAAAAAGAAGAAACAAGACCCACTTAAGATGAATTCCTAATAAAAAATTCTAGCTGACAAGGAAGTGGCCTACTGCGAGGTGCAGCTGACAGACACAATAAACGCTGGGGTTTTCAGCCCCAGAGCTTGACATAGTAAGTCTTAAAGTAGAATATAAATTGTTTAAAATGATTAAAGGCATGAAAGACTATACAGAAACCTTAAGAAAATGATATATGAAGAACAGGTAAATATAAAAAAAGTATAACTAGACCTTCTGTAAAGGGAAAGTCATTGGAACAAATTTAATGGATTCAGAGGCAGATTAGACAAAGCTGAAGAGACTGCAAAGCAAACTGGAAGATAAACCTGAGGAAACTACCCAAAATGTAGCATAGAAAACTTTATATTCTTAACATATTTTGAGTAGTCTGAACCTTAGATTCCTTTCCGAAGATGAAGCAGTGAAGTTGAATATTTGAGCCATAGGTATAAAAAGTGGTGCTAGACCTGTTCTGTGTAATATGGCAGCCAGTAGCCGCAGGGTGCTATTGAGCACTTCGAATGCGGCTAATGTGACCGAGGACCTGAATTGTAAATTGTATTTCCTTTTAATTAACCAAAATTTAAAAACTTCTACCTAATTCAATTATTAGAAAACTCAGGTATATTTGCAACAACTTGGACATGTAAATCGACTTGGTGTGAAACAGGTACAATATCTGATATTTAGTGTCTAAATTGAAATGTGCTGTTATGTGTGAAATACACACCTGATTTCAAAGACTATGAGGAAAGTAAAATATTTATTTAAAAAATAATTGAGGGAGGGACACCTGGTGACTCAGTTAAGCATTTGTCTGATTCTTGATTTCAGCTCAGGTCATGATCTCAGGGTCTCTGTACACACACACACACACACACACACCCCTAAATGTACATGCATGCCACACACGTATTTATTTCTGGTTAGCAAAATTTCTCTTATGTGTACTAAACAGTGCCATTTCTGAAATACTCAAGATAAACTCAGACTCTACTCCACTGGTTCTCATCCTTATAGTGTGTATCCACTGGGGACCTTGCTAAAAGTGCTGAGTTTGACCCAGTGAATGAGTATACACATATTTTTGTATATTTACATTAATATACATTCAAATATATATATTAATATAAATATATATTTCTGGTTTGCAATCTTTGTTAGTTCATTCATTTTATTTGCTGACTGATCAAATGAACATTTGAGAACATGGGTGTTCTCTGAAAATTCATGGGCTCTCATGAATTTTGAGCCACGTGCTACGATAGAACCATCTTTCTACTGGATCATCTCTTCTCCTTCATAGGTCCCTTAGCACTTGCTTTGTTTCTACTCTATTTCATCGACTGCTGTATGATCCACTAAGAGAGAATGCTGCCAGGTAAACCATGCATCTTTGATGGCGCACAACATTGGTGTTCCCTAGGCCTCACCTTGAGACCCAAATTGAATACTACTGATGGGTATGTGGACCTGGATGGTACTTCGCACGTGCCTTCTCCATACCTGAATTCATTATGGCTCCTCCAGCTAAGTCCGTTTTCTTCTCTTTTGTATCTCAGTGAGCAACACCATCTCTGGGTGATTCTGATGCAGATGGTTCTCAGTCTGTGCTGAGAAACACTGTTCTTCAAGGAAAGCCATCTATAATCATTGCTAGTGTTGCAGTCCTTACGGCTGTCATTCAAGAGTTTACTATTTCACCATTGTTTTCCTTCTGGTAATTTATAAACATGCTAATAAGGACAGCCTCACAATGCATCGTTAAGAATCACTCTATACTTTTTTACTTAGGGAAGTGCCTGTTGGATGCTATTCCCTGTTCCCTATCTTAAAACTGTCTCCTGAGTTAGGACAAAATATTCCCAGCTTGTCCTTCAATATTTAAATATTCATTTGATTAAAACTTTCAGTAAGCATCACTTTTATTCTAATCTTTAGGAAGGAAATCTGTCCTGGGTGTGATAAAAAGGTTGCAGTGAGGAAAACAGGCTAGCAGGTAACTACTTAATTCCAGTAACAACATGATCTTGAGACTTTTTTAAGCTGGAAAAGAACCCCACTCGTTTGTGTACTCTGAAATGGGTGCAATTCGAACCCTGTGCCACCACGAAGTGAATATGGAATGTGTTAGACTTAATCTGTGTGCTCTCAGCACGCTGCCCTGTATTTCTTAGTATGTTCTTTAGAATAAACCCATTAATATACCATATTAGTATATCATCCCCATCTCTAAAGCATCATTTCTCCCCATAAAATAAAAGTGACCCATTTAAAATCTGCAGATGGTTTAATTTGTTGTCTCAACAGTTAAGACTTAAGACTAAGAATGAAAATTTTGATAACACTTTCTAGAAAAAATGCTTTATTTAAAAATACGATCTTTTTTTTAAAAAAAGAGACAACTTTTATATACAGTTACTTAGTTTAGAAACAGTCAAAAACACAATAAAATAAATCCAGATTTAGAAATTATGATTTGTAACATATACAACACTGATGCTGAACAAGATAGTTTAAATGTATGATTAATTCTTTCTGTCCCATCACGTTGCGATCATTCACATTTGTTAACACCAGTGGTCTGGGACTAAAGAAAAGCTCTTCTGCAAATTGCTTCGTCTTCAGGAAGTGGCCGCCCCTCTTCCTGGCAGATACAGAAAGGCAGCAGCCAGGCAGTGCATTCTTATTTCTCTGAGTGTCTGTGTGCCCCAAAATAACATCTTACCATTTTTTATTCTCTTTTTCTATTTTCTTCTTTGAAATTTATTTATATGTGGCCATAGTGCCAGGTCATCTATACCAGGCCTTTTTAAAAATTAATTTTTAAAAATGGAAGTTCGAAGCCCAAGGAGCATGAATTGCTATCAACAGCCCAGGACGCAGAGCTAATGCCCTTAGGATCTCAACATTCAACATGATTTTGGTCTCCAAGTCAGCACTCTGAGCAGCTATGAACCAATGTTTTTAAGCATGGTACTGAAATATTTCAAAGCACATTCAAATATCTTACAACAGAGATTTGTAATAAACCGGGAGAAACGGCTTGTCAACCAAAATGCTGTTAGCTACTATATTCAAGAGGCTATCTTGATTTCACAATCTGAAGTTCTTAAACTTTTTTTTTTAAACCAACCAGTTATTGCTTCTCAAACTGGGGAACCACAGCCATCTTCCTGGAGTGTCAATTTGATTCAAAGATTTGGAAAGAAGTTAAAATTTTCCTAATCTTAAAAAGTTCTGTTGCATATATTCATAAGCAAAATCAGAATAATTTTAAAGATAAAACATATCACTTCAAAGAAACTACAAGCTGACATTTTGGACGATGCCCTCATACCCCATCTCCTATGAGGAGTATTTCAGTAGTAACATCTATGAATCGATGACCTAGGAGACCCTGATTTCTGGAAGTGTAGCCAGGTCCTTACAGATAGTAAATACAAATAAAACTCAAAGTCTTGACTCAATTCTCTTGAGTTTCACCTTCAAAAATAACATAATTCTCTGATTATATATAGTCCTGTCTATACTGATCGGGAAGAAAGCCAAAGAAAAAACTCTGGACTGTTTATTTCCCATTGTTTAATAGTTAGAGGAATGCTGCAGTCAGAGAAGATTGCTGGCTTACAAGTAAACATACGATATATGTCATAAAAAATAGAACTCCTGAATCCAAAAGATTTGAACTTGACCCACCAAAAATAATGGGAACAGTAATTGTGGGTAGTTTTACCTTCTTTCAGATTCACATTAACATCGTCCCTGTTCCTTACTTCCCTTTTGGTTGAAGAGGTAAACATGGTGCCTTTCAGAATTATTCATCATTATTTATATTACCTCCTTTAAAACCCCAAATCCACCAGGGATTCTTCCTCAACTCCAAACAGATCCTTGCAGTATGTCAAGGGGGGTAAACCCAAACTGCCTGCTAACAACTACTCACCACATAGAAAGTCAATGGTCATTCTCTGTATAAATAACATCTATAAAGAACAAAATGAAGTTGCCAATGAAATTATATGAGCCGACTTTACAAAAAAAAAATATTTTTAAACAATGGGTCAACTTCATAAGGCCATGTATGGAAATCATAATTTGTAAAGCAAGTTGTCATCCAACACATTTAATAATTAAATATAGTTAAATATGATACCGGATCAAAAATGACCCTAGGTAAGGATTAATCTCATTAATCCCACAATTTAATGAGACCATCCCAACCGCATGTTATGACTTTAGATGTTTCATGAGGATGCCACACTGCTCCTATACACACTTTATCGTGAGCTTTAAATCGACTGTAGAGTTTGGTGGTCTTCCAGTCCCAGATATTCAATTTTCCATTTCCATCTCCTGAAATCACGTAGCTAGAATGGGAAGAGAAATAAATTCAAATTGTTCAAACACCTTAAACTGACAAAGGGGATTAGGAAAAGAGAGTTTATCTTTTTCACAGTAACATAAAAAAAAAAAAGGTCAATGTGAATATACAATACTCAGTGAGAATAACAAGGTTGAGCATAAAGCAGTCTATAACTTCTTTTTTTAATAATATTTTTTATTATATTATGTTAGTCACCATACAGTACATCCCTAGTTTTTGATGTAAAGTTCGATGATTCATTACTTGCGTGTAACACCCAGTGCACCATGCAATACGTGCCCTCCTTACTACCCATCACCAAAAAACCCTCCCCATCAAGCTACCAATCTGTGAGTGAAAAATGTATTAACCCAAAGGTTGGGAAACCCAGGGGCCACATTAAAAGCAGTATCAAATCACTCTTCAGACAATCAGAAACAGTGCAGGGGAACCAGCCTCACACAGAGCCCGGGATACCCGTTCTACCGTAGTCAGACTCGACCACATTCCAAATTATTTTTTGGCTTCAACATCTTTTGAAAATGTCTAAGACTGACTTGGAGGTAGGAGTCTAAGGTACATTACCCAGCCAAACATACAAGCTTACAGAGATTTCTGGATTACTTCTTTCTCTCTGTTTCAGCTAAGAATGGGGAAATGAAAGGCTCCATCTGGGCTTCGCAAATATAGTGCGGCCGAGAAAGAGTCAAGAGCTGGATCTGAGGTCTCACCACAGAAAAGCTGCAGTGGAGTTGTTAATGTCAACACCGCAGTACAGAATTAGTGCTGCCAGGGTTTAATCACAGCCTTACAGTGACTACAGTCCTCCGAGCCTCGTGAGGAAAGGAGAGAACATACGGCACAGCCCGTGTAGACAGGAACTTATGATGTGGTTAAAGGGCACAGGACTAAGCAAGATTAAGAGACCCGCTGAAGAACTTCAAAAAGCCACATGCAGTTTTCATAACTTGCTCTTGTCTTTCTATCAGGCAGTGTGACACTCTGCATAGTTATCACGTGATCACATACGTGACAGTGATTTTTAAAGTGTTACTATTTGTATGACATTAGTTATGTCATCACATTTGAATATAAGAACACACGAAGAGATTTAAACTTACCTCATGTCTGGTGAAAAGTCCACCTGACAAGCGTAACCCGCTACCATATGGCCCTTAAAAATTTTTTTCTTATTCAATCTAAATCTGTTCTGTGCTCCAAAAATTAAGATTTGGTTGTCCATTGATTGGCATGCTAGCCATTTCCCTGTAAATTCAATAAATGAGACAAGTTAGAGCAAGACTGAAAATTCTAAAAAGACTTTATTTTAAATATGTTCAGACATTAATATTCTTTTGTTCCCAATTACTTTACAATAATAGGAAAATGAATTTACCATACTATCTGTAAAGTGTTACAAATTTGTCGCTGACAAGAGGGATTTATATATAAAGAAGTAATGGATTTTGCTCAGATAATCCCAAATTGTTGAGCACTCTTCATATAAAAGCTTTTTTTGTTTGAATAAGGATATACAGAAATTCTGAGTTTAGCATTAACAGAACTAAAGTAAAACTTTATGAAATGAAATTAATTTGGAGTGAGTACAGACAAGAGAACCATGGGGGAAAAGAGACTTATCTGCATTAATTATGGAAAAAGGAGATTAACGCTAGGTGAGAAAACCTAGGATTATTAAATAAAACCATGCAAAAAAAGAGATACGATTAAAAAAATTATCGGAACTGTTCCTGAAAGGCCAAACTGCTTTTATCTCGCCAAGAGTCACCAAAGTCTCTAGAGCCTGAACTGTAGTATCTTCTTGCATCCGATGTGCTTGCAGACGTTATTAACTACGGGAACGCTCTTAACAGTATTCAGCCTGAGAGCGTAAATAGCCTTGCTCAAGATGGGCTCGATATTTGTAATGGGCAGTGTAAAAATACACTACAGAAAGTGTAGAGAGAGACAAATGTGACAGTATACGATGTGGTGGTTATCAGAATAGGACCCAGTTAGGCTGCTCTTCTCATCAAAATCATAGGGCACTTGACAAAACGATCCCTGATCTGCCTGTGGTAGACGCCTCGACGGGAGAGCAAACTCTTTCTTGCCTCCTCTTCCTTGCTGCACGCTCACAGGAGATATGGGAGTGAACAGGGGCTCTGATGACAGTGTTGCCCAAACACCAGACCCCCCACTCTAATACCTGCATGGAGAGCCATAATGCTACCAGTATACTGTCAGCATATTACTTTGTACTTAGAAGGCAATGCACTATTGAATAGAAAACAGTAGTAGATGCATTTATCTTTTTTATTTTGGCTCAGAAAATCTTTTATAGTAAATTGCTAAAGTATTCTTATTATGGGGAACCAGATTAAAATTTTCTATCCTCTGAAAGAAAAAGAGCTCACAATAAATCACTAAATGATTGAACATGATTCTGCTGGAAGGAGAATTATTACAAAAAAAAAACAAAACCCTGATCCTCAGAGGGAAATCCTTAGATGTTCAGTCAATGTTAGCTGCAATTCACTGTTTATTATTATTATTATTATTATTATTAATATTATTAAAACCAAGAGAATGGGTGAGGTGACTCACAGATGAAAACCGGTGACTATTTCTAATACTGAAAGGTTTCCTTATACAAGTATGGCCCTGTGACAGACTTCCCCTAGGAGGAAAAGGCCAGAGTTCTTTTGAATACAGAAATCACACTTTGTCTTCGAGGCTCATTTAAAACCACATTCTACCTACTCACTCACCATTTGGCGACAAAGTCACTGCAGGCATCGAGTGCATACTGGGCTCTGCTATGTACTTGAAATCCACAGGGATATCCCTAAAATTTAAAAACAGCTTATCAGAATAAGTAATTTTTAAAAAGCACCTTTAGGAGAATTATCTCTGAAACTAAAGAGATATTCTTGAGATTATGTATTTAATAAACCTTTCACGAAACTTCCTGGGGGAAGGAAAATCACAAAATGGCATCCCGTTGCTTATTACAAACCTTGTACTTCTCAAATGCCTTTCCATGATAATTGTAACAGTGTTAGTGATTTAGTTTTCCAACTCTATTTGACTTAAACTTTGGCCTTTATGTTAAAAAAAAAAAAAAAAAAGGCTGTGACTGAAGTTCTCTGACAATGAACTCATCTAAAAATGTACCATGGTGGGCAGGAGCAAGATGTCTGAGGCAGCCTCGGGGAGGGGGGTGTTCTTAGTTTACCTGCCGGCCTGCCAGCCTTGCTAACTCTGCAAGCGGGTGGGGGGTGAAGAGCCTTCAGCAATGCGAGGGGATAGCAGGCAACGCTGTACGGTAATTAAGCGCATCTGCTATTATTCTAAATGTGTGCGGTGCAGGAGAAAAATGCATTACAGAAATTCTTACATGAGTGACACAAAGAAGAAAACACACCACAAAAATCTGAAACTAGTCACCTCAATCTAGAACCATGAAGAGTTCCAAATGCCTTTTTGTTTTTAATATTCTCCATGATAAAAAAAAAAAAAACTCTTAAGTAATTCTGAAAGATTTTGGTCTTGTTGCTTTTCATGAGTGACCAGAAATGTTTTTTGTTTTTTTACAGAGTAACGTGTGGAAAATGTAATCTGATGAATAACACAGAATATAAAGCAGCAGTATCAATTTCTAACTATGGTTCAAGTTCTAAAACTTTGATTAGTTAGAAAATAATAACTACCTATAACAATTTGCCTTTAAGTAAGGATTTTCTCTATCCATCCATCTACCCATTCAGAAGAAGCAAATGTTTAGAAAAAACTTCTATGGGCATCTTGGTTAGAAGAAAGTAGTTTTAGGTGTAACCTGGGGAACATTATCATTTATCAAATCCAACCCTTTATACCTCTCTAAGGTACCAAACGAGAAGTGATATTCAAAATGGCCCAAATGTACTGAAAAGAACCTCAGTCCAAAAAGGGTTCAACTGTTTTTCCCTCCTCAAATAAAATGATTAGCCAATAATAATCAATAACATAAGAGCATTTCTAAATTAACCATAGTCTAGGTTCAGATCAATCAATGTTTGCTTAAAAGTAAACAAACAAACAAAAATGTATGTAGATCCCTTATTTCAAGAACTCTTGGTACAGTGAGCTCTAGAACAAGAAATGGGTTTGAACATTCTATGAACATTGTTATTGCTAGTGAAAATGTCTGCTAGGCATAATTATATTTAATAATTTACTACTAATAATAACACAACACTATTTTCTAATTAGAAACTGTAATTCAGTATAATAAAAGTTAGTAACTTATATCTTACATATAATCTTCAGTCTGGAAATGAAATCATTGAAAAAAACCTTAATAAAAATCTATGAAATTTTAAAGATAAAAGATAAACAGTAGGATCAAAATCTGTCAAATTTTCTCCTAAAAATATTTTAACATAATAAATAACTTTGGGAGAAAACATGTCTATGACATCCCATGAATTTAGCCAATACCACAGGCTGTTCAATATCTAATTATAATCTCTTATTTTCTTTTAAAACTGTCTACTAGTCTTAATCTAGTATTGTTTAAGAAAACCAAGTTTCCGGGGGCACCTGGGTGGCACAGCGGTTAAGCGTCTGCCTTCGGCTCAGGGCGTGATCCCAGCGTTCTGGGATCGAGCCCCACATCAGGCTCCTCTGCTATGAGCCTGCTTCTTCCTCTCCCACTCCCCCTGCTTGTGTTCCCTCTCTCGCTGGCTGTCTCTATCTCTGTCGAATAAATAAATAAAATCTTTAAAAAAAAAAAAAAAAGAAAACCAAGTTTCCTTTAGTTTGTTTTCTTGTATCACTGTGCTACTCTTAGCAGGCATAGGGTGTAGAAGTTTGGCAAACACCACCTGTCTAAAAGTCCTAGTAATAAGACTCTTCTTACTGCTGGGGTCAGTTTTCACGCCTCCCTTCCTGCAAGCTGCCAGGAACACTAGTAACTGCTTTCAGGGATGGCTGTATGTGGTAAAGCATAGCTCCACGGATCCTGAGGTGGTTTTGCTTCCTACTTGTCTTTGTAGCAAGACTGATCCTCATGTTTCCTTCTGACTAATCAAACCGGATGCGACTTACCTTCTCTCCCCACCAGACCCTTCATTCATCTAACTATCCAGCTATATGATTAAGAATTCAAGCTCTGCATGTTTTATGTAAGCCTCATGGTATCCACAAAGCAAAAACCTATCACTGATACACAAAAGAGAAACAGAAATCAAAACATACTACTATAGAAAATCATTAAATCACAAAGGAAGAGAGGAAGAGATAAAGGAACAAAGGAACTATAATCAACCAGAAAACAATGAACAAAATGGCACTAGTAAAAGCCCAGACCTCTCACTAATTACTTCAAATGTAAATGGTCTAAATTTACAAAAGACACAAGTTAGTTAAATGGATTAACACACACACACACACACACACACACACAAGACCCAACTATATACTGTGTATAAGAGACTCACTTCAGTTTTAAGGACACACACAGACTGAGTGTGAAAGGATGGAAAACATATCCCATGAAAATGGAAACTAAAAGAAAGCAGGGGTAGCTGCTATACTTATATCAAACAAAATAAACTTTAAGCCAAAAACTGCAATAAGAGACAAAGAAGGTCATTATATAATGATAAAGGGGTCAATTCATTAAGACAATATAACAAATACAAGTATTTATATACCCAACATTAGAGCACCTAAATACATAAAGCAAATGTTAACAGATCTGAAGGGAGAAATAGATAGCAAGCAATACAATAATAGCAGGGAACTTCCATACTCATTGTCGACAATGGATAGGTCATCCAGACAGAAAATCAATAAGGAAACATCGCCCTTAGATGACACATTAGACCAGATGGTCCTAACTGACATAGATAGAACATTCCACCAAACAGTAGCAGAATACACATTCTTCTCAAGTGCACATGAAATATTCTCCAGGATAGATCATTTATTATGCCACAAGACAGTCTTAATATATTTAAGAAGACTGAAATCTTATCAAGCATCTTTTCTGACTACAAAGGTATGAAATTGGAAATCAATTACAAGAAAACTGGAAAATGTATAAGTATGTGGAGTTAACATGCTACTAAACAAAACACGGGTCAAAGATGAAAACAAAAGGGAAATCAAAACCTATCTTGAGACAAATGAAAATAGAAACACAATACACCAAAACTTATGGGATGCAGCAAAAGCCAGAGGGAAGTTTATATTGATAAACACCTGTATTAAGGAAGAAGAATCTCAAATAAACAACTTAACTTCACACTTCGAAGAACTAGGAAAAGAAGAACAATCTAAGACCCAAGTTAGCAGAAGGAAGAAAACACAAAGATCAGAGAGGAAACACATAAAATTTGATAAACATTTAGCTAAACTAAGAAAAAAAGAGAAAAACTCAAGTAAAAACAGAAATGAAAGAGACATTACAACTGATAATATAGAAGCACTAAGGATCACAAGAAACTACTTTGAACAATTATATACCAACAAATTAGAAAACCTAGAAGCAATGAATAAATTCCTAGAAACATGCAACTTACTGAGACAGACTCATGAAGAAATAGAAAATCTGAACAGACCAATAATGACTAAGGAGATTGAAACAGTAATCAAAAACCTCCCAAGAACAAAAAAAGTCCAGGACCAGATGGCTTCACTGGGGAGTTACACCAAACATCTGAAGAAGAATTAAAATTAATCCTTCTCAAACTCTTCCAAAAAAATAGAAAAGGAAGGAACACCTCCAAATTCATTTTATAAGGCCAATATTATCCTGATACCAAAGCCAGATAAAGACACTACAAGAAAAGAAAATTACAGGCCAACATCCCTGATGAATATGGATGCAAAAATACTCAGTAAAATTTTAGCAAACTGAATTCAACAGTACATTAGAGGAATTACATACCATGATCAAGTGGGATTTATCCCTGGGATGCAAGGATGGTTCAACATATGCAAATCAATCAATGAAATACAAAAAGGAAGGATAAAAATCATACGATAATCTCAATAAATGCAAAAAATAGACAATATTCAATATTCTTTCATGATAAAAAGTCTCAATAAACTGGGTATATGGGGAACATAGCCATGTGTGACAAGCCCACAGCTAATATCATACTTAATTGTAAATGGCTGAAAGCTTTTACTCTAAGATCAGGAAGAATGTCTGCTCTAATCACTTTTATACAACATAGTATTGAGAGTCCTAGCCAGAGCAATCAGGCCAGGAGAAAAAGTATCCAAAAAAAAAAGAAGTAAAACGTCTCTGCAAATGACATAATATTATATACAGAAAACTCTAATGATTTCACACACATACACACAAAAACTTTTAGAACTAATCAATGATTCAGTGAAGTTGCAGGATACAAACTCAATATTAAAAAATCAGTTGCATTTCTAGATGCTAACAATGAACTACTGGAAAGAGAAATTAAGAAAACAATTCCATTTATAACAGCATCAAAAAAACACGAAAATACTTAGGAATAAATTTAACCAAGGTGAAAGATCTGTACACAGAATTGATATTGTAAAATGTCCGTAATACCCAAAGCAATCTACAGAGCCAATTCATATCTATCAAAATTCCAATGGCATATTTGACAGAAGCAGAACAATTCTTAAATTTGTATGGAACCCCAAAAGACTCCAAAGCAATCCTGAGAAAGAACAAAGCTGGAGGCATCAAGCTTCCTGATTTTAACTATAGTTAAATTAAAGCTATAGTAATCAAAACAGTATGGTATTGGTATAAAAACAGAAACACAGATCAAACGGAACAGAATGGAGAGCCCAGATATAAACCCATGCATCTATAATCAATTAATTTTTGACAGAAGAGCCAAAAATAAACAATGGAGAAAGGATGGTCTTCAATAAATGGTGCTGGGAAAACTTGATATTCACATGCAAGAGAATGAAAATGGATGGACCCCTACCTTACACCATACACAGAAATCAACTCAAAATGGACTGAAGATTTGAACATAAGACCTGAAACTCCTGGGAGAAAACAAAGGAGATAAGCTCCTGGACATTGGTCTTTGCAAATATTTTCTGGATTAGACACCTTAACCAAGGCAACAAAAACAAAAATAAACAAGTGGGACTACCTCAAAGTAAAAAGCTTCTGGACGGTAAAGGAAACCATCAACAAAATGCAAAGGCAACCTAAGGAATGGCAGAAAATATCTGCAAACCACATATCTGACAAGGAGTCAATATCCAAAATATATAAAGAACTCATACAATTATTATCAAAAACCCAAGTAACCCAGTTAAAAAACGGGCAAAGGACGTGAACAGACATTTTCCCACAGAAGACAGACAAAGGGCCGACAGGTACAGGAAAGTGACCAATACTACATGTCATCAGGGAAATGCAAATCAAAACCACAATGAGCTATCACTTACACACCAGGATGACTATCATGAAAAAGATAAGAGATGACAAATGCTGGTGAGGATGTAGAGGAAAGGGAACTCTCGTATAGTGTTGGTGGGAATGCAAGCTGGTACGTATAGCTACTATGGAAAACAGGACGGAGATTCCTCAAGAAATTTAAAAGAGCACTACTGTATGAGCCATCAATCCTATTTCTGGGTATATATCCAAAGGTAATGAAATCACTATCCTGAAGAGATATTGGTACTCCTGTGTTTAATGTAGCATTACTCACAATAGCCAAGGTAGGGAAACAGTCTTAGTGTGAAAAAATGGATAAAGAAAATGTGGTATTTATATATATAATGGAATATTATTCAGACTTAAAAAAGGGAATGCTGCCGTTTGCAGCAACATGGATGAACCTGGACAGCATTATGCTATGTGAAATAAGCCAGACAGACAAAGACAAACACTGCATAGTATCACTTATATATGCACTCTTCAAAAAAACAAAAACAAAAACAAACCGTCAAACGCACAGCAACAGAGCAGGCTGGTGGTGGCCAGGGACTCCAGTTGGGGTGGGGAACTACGTGAGGCTGGTAAAACGGTACAAACTCTTATTTGTAGGATGAATAAGGTCTGAGGACCTAATGTATGACATGGCGACTCTAGTTACAATAGTGTATTGTATAACCGCAATTTGCTAAGAGAGTAGAACCTAAGTGTTCTTACCAAACAAAAAAGGTAAATATCTAAGGTGGTGGATGGGCTAACTCAGTGAGATCCTTTCACAATGTATCCATATACCAAATCATTATGTTACACACTTTAAATATATTACAATTTTGTCAATTGTACCTCAATTAAGCTGGAAAAAAATCTCAAGCTTTGGAATCAGCTTAATACAAGTTTGAATTCTGGATTTTCATGTCTCGTGGAATCTTGGGTAAATTACTTAACCTATATTAGTTTCCTCATCTATAAAACTGGGATAGCAAATACATCTATCTCGTAAGACTACTTTGGCACATTAAATCAGAGAGTTCCCATAAAATGCTTAGCGTGCTTGGCACACAGAAAGGGCTCAATAGATGTAGGCTCATTAATAATTCCGACAATAACGACTTCCTTAGATATTCAGCACATATGACGTGCCAGGCACTGGGGTAAGTGTGAGCATAGCTGACGCAGGAACGAATGCGCAAGCACTAAAAAACTGTGAGAAGCAAAGCACTGTGTGGAATCATGGACAAGAGGCACATATCCTCACGCGAAGATTGGTGAGGAAGGCTCCAAAAGCAAACGAAATCTAAAGGATGTCATCACTTATAAATGAAACACTATCATGACTCTTCGGAGTATTTCTTAAGCTCTGATGAGGGAAAACAAGAAACATGCTGACATTACCCCTTAATTTAATCAAAATATTTTGCTGACCAATGCTCTAATTTAGAAAGCACACACAAGTGTTCTTAGAGCCCTGTAATTGGTGCTTCATTTAAATATTTACCAATTTCGTTTATACCACTCCACATTTTAAAATGGAGCTGAAATATCATCTGTAGAAACATCTGAAAGTTAAAGTATAATCAAACTGCTGAAGTATATAAACAAAACAAGCACACGGATATGTTTATTCTTCAGAGGATGGTGCAAGTGGTCTAAGGCGGCTCATATAAAACTTGAGGTCTCTGCATGTAACATCATTTCTGAAGTAAGAAAGATCTTAGCTATAACACAGTCTCAAATCACGAACTCTAAGGATGATATCAACACTCTACATAAAGTATACAGTTGGCTCGCCATGAATGGGGGCAACGTGAAGGGGTTTGCTGGTGGTGAGCGTGGGAGAAACTGCAGTTAAATTACATGAAACCTTCAAGTACCCAAATTTCCCTGACGGTGTTAGGGACCTGCTCAGCTCCCCCAAAGGGACTCCGTTTCAGGAGCAAACTACCGGCTGTAATGAAAGGCTTCCCACTTCTTAAAGCAGAACAACTTCCGGGGTGGGAAGTCACACCTTCTAGGCCCTGCAAGGCTGTAACCACGGCTGAGCTGTGCTTCATAACTGACTATAAAAATGAGCTGGGCTCCATCCAAACATTCCTTTGAACAAAAAGACTATTATGCATTTCTTTGTAAATAAAGGATAAAACATGATTTATGATATTTAGTGAAACTAGCTTTAGTATTTCTTGACTTTAGAAAAATTTTTTTTCTCTCTCAAGGAAAGCAAAATTAACCATCATATTCTACAAATAAAACATTTGTTTCCTACCATTATGTATTATGAATGGCAGGACACAATGGGTGATGACATGGGGCCATTTTCAGTATTGAATAATCATAATGTAGGCGTTTAAAAACCTGAGAGATTTTTAAATATTTTTTCTTTTTTTTGGGTTGACTCTGAGGCCAGGATCTAATGGTCCATCCCCACCATAAATAATTTGGTCTACACATTTGTGGGCCCTGCATCTCATCAGTCATTTTGAAAGACAAAATACCTAATGAAGAATGTACGGCAGCACAATACGAACTTTCTGCCGATGCAGGAAAAATGGCTCAAAATATAGAACCTTTAGGGGCGCCTGGGTGGCACAGCGGTTAAGCGTCTGCCTTCAGCTCAGGGGGTGATCCCAGCGTTATGGAATCTAGCCCCACATCAGGCTCCTCCGCTATGAGCCTGCTTCTTCCTCTCCCACTCCCCCTGCTTGTGTTCCCTCTCTCGCTGGCTGTCTCTATCTCTGTCGAATAAATAAATAAAATCTTTAAAAAAAAAAAATATATATATATATATAACCTTTAGATAGACTGCCCAAAGACTATGAAACGTACCATGTCTAAATTTTTATTTCCACATTCTGGGTCCTTAAATGTTTAAAACAGTTTGGTTGGCAAGCCAGAGATCACAGGTGTGAAAATATTCAAATCGTTGCATATTATCAGGCTTTTCTTTGGCTACAAATTTTTAAACTGCTTGCTACAATTATATAAATCAGATCTTCTACTGACAGAAACTCACCATTCCCAAACTCGTAGGCTCTTATCATCAGATGTGCTCACGAATCTCCTATTCTCATCAACAAAAACAATGGTGTTGACAGCTCCCAAATGCCGGTCATACTCCTGCACAATTTCTCCACTTCGAATGTCCCACTGTATAGCAAACAAGAGAAAAGGTAAGACCGAAGTGGAGCAGATACGAAAATAAAGATCAGAACTGTGGAAAAGTGAAGAAAAAGATCTCTAACATAATGACTGTTTTCTACTAAAAACAGACCGTTAGCAGTCCCTAAAAGCAGCAAGCATTAAACAAATTAATATTCCTTATTCCATCCCCTAATACAACGTAAACTATAGGAATCTTACTAAGAATACTGTAAAAAGACTTACCTGCACAATCTTTTTATCCGACATACCAGCTACAAAGAGATTTTGCTTATCTTCATCGGGATTAAATTTGACACAATAGGGCACTTTTCGGTTTGTAAATCTTGATACACACTGTCCTAAAACCAAAGACTCAAGTTAAAGTAGGTAAAATAAATTTGAACACTTCAAAGACAGCCCTGGGATTAACATCTAGAGAGCATCTGCTTAATACAATTTGGGGAAGGGCAGCCTGCTTGCTCTTTACTATAAATGATATTGTTCCTTTTCACAGATTCTTTATATGGATTAAAAATATTTTTTTCAAAAGTAAATCCGTATCATCAATTGCAGAACAGATAAAGTGATTATGATGTGTAGCCTGAATTGAGAACCACTGTGGAGTAAGAGTAGGGGCTCTGGCATTAGAGAGACCTCGGTTTAAATCAGTTCAGCCACTTCCTAGCTATGTGGCTCTGGAAAAGTTCCCCCTTTAAGCCTCAATTTCTTCATCTATAATAATAATAGTAATTCTGGGGATATTTTAAGAATTGGATGTGATACTGGATACAGGTGCATAGCACAATGTCTGGTAAACAATAAGTGTTCAATAAATATTAGCTATTATCTTTTCCCTTAAAACTCAGTAAGATCAAAGATGGTTCTCTAATGAGATAAAATTATACCAGCCACCATGTACTAATACAATTAACATCTGTGAATATATAAAACGACGTGACCCATGGGTCTGTAAACAGACTTACTTTTTAATCCATGTGGGCAATTAAATTTAATTTTGTTCATCAGACATTTATTGTGCTTCTATTATGTGTAACGCAGTGAGCTGGGCGGTGGAGGGGAACAAAAAGATCAATTGACTAGTCTGTGGAAGATTTCAAATTTGCTTGTCTATCAGGATGTTTGCTTTATAAATTGTATTTGGTGGAAACAAAGTTTCAGATAAAAGAGCTACTTACATAGCTGAGTGTGAACTCTACAAACATTTTATGATATTAGCTGACCGTCGATGATACGAGAATCATTTTGCCTCTGTAGACCTGAACTGAAGACCACTCAATGTTGTATCATTTATAAATGCTAATTTAGAAGATAAATACGTATTGGCATTAGCATAAGTGAGCTCTTACCTGTCTCAGTGTCCCAGAGCTTAAGGTACCTGTCATAGGCTGCGCTGAGGAACTGTGTTCCTGCAGTATTAAAGCAGATGTCCCTAACGGCTTTGCTGTGGCCTAAGGCAGGGACAACAGAAATGCAGGTGAGCTGACGTATCTTCTCTTAAAACACAAACACCATATGAGAAATAGCATTTTCAAGCCACCCTATGAGTCAAAATCTCTGGAATCCCATCCCCTGACTTTCTGATGTGGACTATGTTAGGTGTGGGCTTGGGAACGTAGGTGGTTTTTATTCCCCCTTCAGAAAGGGCCCTAGCTGTTTCTGATGCATAACATTTAGGTAAGAATCAAGAGAAAAGATCTAACATTTTTTTTTTTTAGAGTTTGTCATAGAAATCTTTTCACATGCTATATACATAATTGATGACTAAGCAGCCAAGAATTTAAGGAAACATAACAGACCAATTATTGCCAACGAAAGAGGAGGGCCGAGTGACATCTGGGAGGTTCCTGCTCCAGATTACTCACTAAGTGAAACAAAGCGACCTAACCCAAAAGTTCACGGAATCACAGCTCTTCTGCAATACCTGTCATTTCTGTGATCACATTACCAAGTTTCAGAGAAGTGACTTCAGAATCTCAGAGACTAAACCTTTTGGAAACTATAACTTCTGTTTGTTTTAAGATAGATTTTGACAATAAATTAACTTCAAGGTGCTTTGCTTAGAAATCAGTCTGCCAGACCAATCACCTCTTTTGAAAGTTACAGGGACAAACTGTGGCTAAATGAGAGCAGAAACTTTCCTATTTTTTACCACCCCTTCACGACCAAGACCGACAAAATGTGCATTGCACGAATCGTCAGCCACACACAGCAGCCCTGGGCCACCATCCCCAGTGAACTCGAATCAGGCCATGTGCCACAGTAATTAGGCGTTGTTTTCTACAGCAAGGGTCCCATCTTCCAAAACTGGTAAATTTGTTTTCCACTGAAAAACTGTCTGCCAGTGCAGGGGAGACGGATGGAGACCAGGTCAACTACATGTAGAAGAGGCATTTCCCCCCTGTCTGCTGCTGGGAGTCGTCCTGTAGGATGCCATGCATCTTGGGCAGTAGTTATTTGTTCAGCGAGGCCCTAAAATCATAACAAAGCACTGCGGAACGGACTCCCACTTGAATCTAAGAACAGAGACACTACGATTCACGCAAATAGTGTTTCAATAATGTACAGTTAAATTTGGAGATGGAACCAGGCTGCACATGAAATCTCACGAGGACAGTAAACTATCCTCTACCAAAAAGGCTCGTTTGCCACAAAGCTGTTCTCTTTTTGGCCTTGTTTTCTCCCTCACGGAGTTCGCTCAATCTTATTCTTTCGTATACTTGAGCCGCCAATTCTGAACCTCTTTTCAAAGCTCAGCACCTGGCTAATTGCTTACTGGCCACGTTCATCTCGATATCCCAAAGGCAGGTCAAATTTAATGAGTGGCACCTCGTCATCCTCTTATGTCCCCTCTCTTGGTGAAGGGGACCAGCGCTCAGCCAGCCAGCTGGGCATCACCCTAGATTTCTGCTTCACTCTTATCACTCACATCCAGGGACTAAGTCCCGCTGATTTTAACTCTTTTTTTTTTTTTTAAGATTTTATTTATTTATTCGACAGAGATAGAGACAGCCAGCCAGAGAGGGAACACAAGAAGGGGGAGTGGGAGAGGAAGAAGCAGGCTCATAGCGGAAGAGCCTAATGTGGGGCTCGATCCCAGAACACCGGGATCACGCCCTGAGCCGAAGGCAGACGCTTAACCGCTGTGCCACCCAGGCGCCCCTGATTTTAACTCTTGATTGTTCCTTTCCTCTCTATCTGCTGCTTTAGTCCAGGCTCTCATCATGTCTAATCCAGACCGATGAAATAACCCTGTCATTCATTTCCCTGCCTACAGGCCTGCCCTACCAGAGCATCTTCCATACTGCCACTGTGATCTCCGTAAACTTCAAATCTGATCGAGTTAATTTCTACAAGAGCTGTTTAATGGATCCTACACTCCTTATTGATGGCACATAAGGTCCTTCATGCTCTGCCCCTGGTTATACTGCTTTTTCCTCTTGTCCTCTCTCATCATATCCCCTCCCTAGCAATTCTGAAATATACTTGGCGGTCCCAAAGCAGCCTGCTTTCTCAAACCACTTTTGCTTTTGCTGCTCTCTCTTCCGGGTTCCCTTTTGGGAGAACTTCCTCTTCAAGACTCAGTTCGAGTCTTTGAAGACTTTCCTTATCAGTGTAGTAATATTACTGTTAATGATGTTATCTTAGTTTAAAAGTCTTCCCAAATAGATTTATAGACGGAGAGAAAAGAAGTATTACCAATAAATGTTCGCAGGCAGCGTCTGTCTCCGTAAACCTCCCATAGCTGGGGAAAAAACACATAGAAATATTAAATTGAATACAAGACTTTGATAAAGCGACAAGTTTCAATCAAGAACAACAACCATACGCCAGCTATGTGTGTGCATATATGTGGGTACTGGGGATTTAACCAAGGCATCATACATCAACAAACATGATGCTTGGTGCTGCTAGTCTGTGTTGTACCACTTAGATTACATACACACACACACACACACACACACACACACACACACACACACACATTTGAAATCTGATACTGAAAGATACACCAAAATATCAAGAGAACTTAGATGGAGCTAATACAAGTGATTTTCACTTTCTTCTTTTTTTCTATATTTTATATATTTTCTATGATGAAAAGTTTCTGCTTATGTAATATTATGAGCTACTTTCAGAAGAACTAAATGTTATTAAAGCTGCTATGTTTATAACATTTTGGTACTGAAGATTTTTTTTGAGCTTTCTGAAGTAACAAAATATTATAGAAGCTATATGAAAATAATGATCTAGACTAAAATGTAACAGGCTAATGATTCTCATCGCACCTAAAGTGAATTAATACAATAGCTTCAAAACTCCTTCCTTCCTTCCTTCCTTCCTTCTCTTTTTCTTTCTTTCTCTTTTTCTTTCCTCCCACCCCGCCTCCCTCCCTCCCTTCCTTCCTTCTTAAAGATTTTATTGGTCAGAGAGAGAGAGAAAGACAGTGAGAGCACAAGCAAGGGGAGCGGCAGGTAGAGGGAGAAGCAGGCTCCCCACTGAGCAAGGACCCCGATGTGAGACTGGTTCCCAGGACCCTGAGATCATGACCTGAGCTGAAGGCAGACGCTTAACCGACTGAGTCAAACCAGGCGTCCCTAAAATTACCTTTATTCTTGCCTGCCTCAAATCTAATCCTCAATAATGTTACTAGTGTTCTAAAAGAGACCGCACTTCCTGGCCACCCAGTGCCAACAGGATAAAGTCTCAGTTCCCACAGCATACCAGGCAAGGACCTCTAGCACCTGATCCTTTGGTGAGGACTGCTGCTATGCTGTATCTCTCTGATTCGAGACTCCAGCAACCACAAACTTGCAGTGTTCAGCACACGCCATGCCTATCCATTCTATTCACTCATTTCAGACATACTCTACTACCTACGCTCCCTTCCCTCACCACCACTTTACTTGGTTACCTTCCTGCTGAAGGATGCTCCTCTTAGAAACCAGAACACCTTCCGCCTGACTCTATAACATCATTTATATCATAATGAAATAATTACCATGAGGGCAGGGACAGGGCCTTGATAAATTTTTAGTCTCAGCCCCTTGCACACAATAGGTACCTAATAAATGTTTACGGATATGAACAAAATTGAACTCTATGCTTTTTTAATTGGTCAAAAGACCTTAATCTCAACAAACATAGCTTGTATGAAGTCAAAGTTAAAGGAAACAAAGGTTTTTTACTCCAAACTGTTAGCCTGTGACTTTAAGCTATTGAGTAGAGATAAATGCCTAAATGGCTGTTCTCATCAAGAAAAGCTACCTTCATATATTGTTCATATTCATGAACTGTTTACAAAGAGTAAAATGTTAATGACTCAACTTTCCAAGCCTCAAGAGTATTACAGAGTTGATATTTCTTGACCATCATAACAATTTAGACACAGAAGACACAAAAAAAGATAACTATTCTTTCAGATTTAAGATTTTTTTTTTTAAGATTTTATTTATTTATTTGACAGAGAGAGACAGCCAGCGAGAGAGGGAACACAAGCAGGGGGAGTGGGAGAGGAAGAGCAGGCTCCCAGAGGAGGAGCCTGATGTGGGGCTCGATCCCAGGACTCTGGGATCACGCCCTGAGCCGAAGGCAGACGCTTAACGACTGAGCCACCCAGGCACCCCTCAGATTTAAGATTTTTTAAAAGGCTTTCCCCATGTTCAAGCTGACATGCAGTGGCAACTGAGTTTTCTCCCCCACATACTCTACAGCTGAAATTTAGCTTAAAGTGGAGCTTCCTAAGACTATAAAAGCTGAGAGAAGAGGCTGGGAGCATTTCTGCTACTTGGTATCTACTTGCATTTATAAGAAAAAGGATGAATTGCATTATCTATTTTCTACAATGGGATTTCTATCGCGTGTCCTCTCTACCTCCTACGGTTCTGAGGAACAAATGAACTCAGTTACACATCCAAAACCTCTAAAAAAATGCATTATTAGTGGTTAAATATTTATGTATCTAAACCAGAGTGATTGATTATATTCTAATCAGTTATCTAAGCTTACAAAAGAGCCTCGCCAATTGGACCACAGAGCCATATTTTAATCAACATGTTTGGAAGGAGTTCATAAATGGCTGCATTCATGGGGCCTAAGAGAAAATTTTTAGCCTCTAATTGCCTAACAAACCCAAATTTATTTATAATTAACCAAAGAGACTTCACCAAAGCACTAGCTCTGCAGCATTCCTACTGTTACTGAAGACTCACCTTAATTTTACAGTCCATGGAACAAGACAGCAATAAATGGCCAGAGAGAGGGAATAATCTGACGGCACTGACGCCCTAGAAAAAGGTGTTACAGTTATCAATCAGAAACATTCAACTATCACCTGAAATGAAACGTAAGGACAGTGTATTTTTATTTTATTTTTTATTTTTTATTTTTTAAAGATTTTATTTATTTAGTTGACAGAGATAGAGACAGCCAGCGAGAGAGGGAACACAAGCAGGGGGAGTGAGAGAGGAAGAAGCAAGCTCCCAGCAGAGGAGCCTGATGTGGGGCTCGATCCCAGAACGCCAGGATCACGCCCTGAGCCAAAGGCAGATGCTTAACCGCTGTGCCACCCAGGCGCCCCAGGACAGTGTATTTTTAAGCAACTTAATGTACTATTTTTCTTCATCCCAAAAATCATGCCTGAGCACAGCCTTCATTAGTATTCCAAGAACAGCCCTTATTGACACGAAGCTTTCGAAGATTTGTTTTTTAAACTTTAATACTGACTTTCTCACCCAAGGGAATACTTGCTCAATCAAGTTGCTAATGCTCTCTCTCTTCTTCCTTTTACTCAGTTCCTTTGCTCTTTGCCAAGAGCTGGGAATGATCAGTTGGAATAGTGCAGATGACAAGGAATATCAACATCAAAAGTTTCAAGTATCTTGTCTCTACATTAGTTTCAATATGACCAGAGTTTATCAACCAGAAACCAGCTAATCTTCTCTTAAGCACGATAATCCCAAGAGCTTAGGCAAGATTACTGAGGTTTTGGTGCTACTACCAACCCATTATTCATGGATGTGGTGTCCCAGAAAAAGCAGATTGTGGCAGGAATTTGTGGGGAAAGGCTTGGGCTACCCTAAGGCGACAGGACACCGAATTAAGAAATGTTATGTCATGGCCAATCCCTGTGACCAATCTGCTTACCTTTGTATGTCCCGACCACACATGAATTTGTTTTTTGGGGAGGTAGCACTTCTCAGGTGGCACAGTGGACCGCAGATTAACACCAACATCCTGAGGTATGTGAAGATAGGATCTACCTTGGTAGTCATACATTTCTTTAACTGAAACAACGAGACAGAGGAAAGCAGTGAACAAATACCAGCTACAGTCATAAAATCTATATCCTTAAATGATAACGGTTTTCTCATAGGGATATTGTTCCTTATTAAGGTTTGGGTAATAATGCTGATGAAGTTAAGACCAAGAGTCAGCTAAAATTTAGCTGCTTGAAATCCCTGCTGTTATTTAAATTAGAGGTAGTGTTTTGGAATTTCTAAATACCCAGAGAATATCAGACCTTTAAATAACATCTATACTTCTTTTACTTAGTTACACATTTTAATGATATATAAAAAAAGACTTCACTGCAGCATAATTACAGCGAGGGAAGACAAGAAAATACTTGGGCCTTGTGAGTCACTGGCAAAGACCCAGAAGCAAAACAGGACAGAAAAGAAGTTAAAACAAAAATATCAACTATCCCTTTTCCGTCTTCCTCTTTTATGCCCTTCCAGGTTCCTTTTCCCTTCTCTTTTCCACTTTCAACACAAAGTTTGCAGTGAAGTCACTTGTGGGACTTAAATGACATAGTGTATATAAAGCATTTAGTAGCATGTTTGGCACAGAGGAAGTCCTCGATGGATGTTGGCTGTTATTTTTATTATGGCTGCAAGCACCACAGTATTAAATAGCGTCCTTGAAGACAAAACTGAGTTTAAGAAACCAAATATGGCCTCATCAAACCTAAATATTTGATATGTGATCTAACATTAGAATAATCAAAAATTGATACTAAATTATTCTTTACAGTTTGATAATCACTACATAATTTTCCAAATGCAACTAATTATTAGTTATATTTGGTACCTGAACCAGGTACATTCTAGAATATTTATAATTTATTTTAGAATACATTTCCTGAATATGCTTTCCTTCCACATATCAAAATTAGCATGAGAATCTTAATCTCCAGTCTATTCACATGAAAAACAAAGTTTTTCTTTTCAAGTTTAATTTAGTAATAGTTATGAATTATGTGGCTATCTGGAGAATATCTGACTTGAGTTAAAAACAAAAGGATAAAATGGGGCAAGAGTCTGTTCTTAGGAAAGAACAGATTATGACAATTCAGATTTCTTCTTTATCTACTATTTTTAAAAATTCACTAGCACTTGAAAGAATCATCTGTGGCAATCATTAATCATGCTATTTTCTCTCCTTTATTAGTATATGGAAGAGTGTGCTGTAATTTCTTTGAGATGCAAATAGTCAAATACAATTATTCCTAATATAGGGAAGTACAGCAGCTGATTAGTATGGGCAATTGATAGTATACGAACAGAGAACAGAGTGAGTATCTGAAAGTTTATCATAAAAATGAAGAGGCATAAAAAATATATTACCATGTAAGATTGTCTTCTCCTCCCCAGGTTTCTCTTCTTCCTGTTTGCCCTTTTTCTGCCTCTTTGCTGTGATTTCATCCAATTCTTTTTGTTCTTCCTAAGGAAATTAAGGAATGAACTTTAAAATGGATGTTTTAGAACCCCACTGTGCCCAAAGCTGGTTATAAATACTTTATAATGAGGTCCAATTTTGGGTGAAGCAATAGCTGTAAGTATGTCTCCTGGGATACAAGTCTCAACTCTTTGACAGATTACAAAATGACATTAAACACATAATGGGTACTAGTTAATACTTTTAAACTTATTTTATTCAAAACCCATCTTTCTGGAACACCTAGAAACAAATGTATTGTATTATGCTAATTATCTAAGCAAAAAGACAAAGTGGTTAGAAAATCTAGTATTGGAAAGGAAACTCAATTTTTGTACACAATGTTGTTCTCCAGTAAATAGCTTTTACTAAGTCATAAGGATATAAGCAATGACTACAGATTTATGACACAACTTTTATGGGAGGAGCAGTGGAAGGAAGGTGGGATAGTAGTAAGTCTTTATCTATAATAACAAAGAGGTCAACAAGTGATGTCTAATGTAAATAAAAAGTGGCATATGTATTTGATTGAGATACATGAATGAAAGATACAGCTAGAATATAAGCT
This sequence comes from Ursus maritimus, assembly GCF_017311325.1. Taxonomy (NCBI): domain Eukaryota; kingdom Metazoa; phylum Chordata; class Mammalia; order Carnivora; family Ursidae; genus Ursus; species Ursus maritimus. Next base: position 21,052,038 of record NW_024423675.1, on the reverse strand, counting down.
TCATGAGGACAGGATTTTCTTGATCTTTTCCACTGCTATATCTCTAAGACCTAGGATAGTCACTGGCTTACATAGATAGTGGGATTAGGAAATGGAGAAGGACAGGTAGGGTTCTATGGTTGTACTTTATAACATTACATGGTATTATTATTTTTTTAAAAATAGATTATTATTTGTTAAAATTTTTAAATAAGTTAATAAACAAACAAAACCCACCATCAATTCTAAAATTACAGAAAGGTTGATTCTGTGATTACTATCTCAGTATATGGTATCAAAACCAGCTACCACCATAACTTAATAGCATTATCAATTTTTATTAAATTTTAATTTGTATTAAAAATTGTTCAATATTGTATTTTAATTAAAAATAAAGAAGAAAATAAATCAGAAAAGGATAAATTGAAAATATTCACAAGAAAAATTAGAAACTCTTACTCTATTTTCCCAATCAACCATGGCAGAGAAATATTGATGAGTCATCATTTGGTTCTCTAAGGAATCTCAAGTTTATTAATATAGATATCCTTCACAGAAACACAGCATCTACCTGAATTGGCAATGAAAAACATCAAAACTCACTTCTGAGGGTTTGGCTACATCTTTTTCATCCACATATTTTGCCCACGGTCCCAAAAAACCATCAATATTAGATGCGTCATTTTCTTTGAACTTTTTCCTCTTTTCTATTTTTTTCTGACCAGTTTCAAACACGGTTAAACCTACATTAAAAAAATACATAATAGAGATCACAAATATGGATATCTTCTAAAGAAACAGTAGCATATAAATAATTTTTACTTTATATGGTTAAAGAAAATTGATTGTTCAAGTGACCAAAGATTTATTAAAGAACACAAAATGAAATCTATATGAATCTGCCAGGTACACCAACTCATACCATACAAAAAGAGACTCAATCTTCTGGGAAGAGAAGCTTTCTCCTACTGCAATATTTTGCAAGTCCTAATATATTTAAAGAAAAGACCTGGCTATGTAATCCTACAAGGTACACAATCCTTTTAATGAATCAAGGACCTGGATCAGTGGATTTTACCACTTTTTGAAAGGAATCCAGCAACTTAATATTGCTAAATAACGATAAAGCTACTTTCTTTTTTTTAAGAGAGAGAGAGTGTGTGTGGTGGGGAGGGGGAGAGGGAGAGGGAGAGAGAGAATCTTCAACAGGCTCCACGCTCTGCATGGAATCCGACACGGGGCTTGATCTCATGACCCTGAGATCGTGACCTGAGCCGAAATCAAGAGTCAGATGCTCCAATGACTGACAAGAATAAATTAAAATGTATCATTTAAAAACTGAATTAGATTAAATTACAGTAAGTAATTAATAACTTTGATTCACTTGCAATTTAACAATATAAATTAAGCAAGGTTTCACAAGAATCTGGTATTCTTCTAAGTGATCTAAATCTAAATTGGACCTCTAATATAAGTCTTAGATTAAAAAGAAAAGAGGAAAGAGGATGTTTCTAGTTGAGATTCTGAGTTGATCGGTAGGAGGTGGCAAGCTGTGTGTAGCCAGTAAACTGGAAAAAAAAGTTTTATGGGAGTCATAATTACAGTTTAACTATTAACGGAGACTCTAACTACATAAGAGATTTGGCGTGTAGAGGTCTAACTCAAAGAAAAAAGCTTACCTACATTAATTCAAATGCGTTTCCGTTAGGTTGTGTGCTACAACAAAAGCTTGTCGAAATTCTACTGAATAAAAATGTAGCTCGTACACCGAAGGTCGCTGGTTGATATAAGGTCTGTAGCTACTAAGTAGAAGTATTCTCATACGAGCAGCGTATTCTTTTTCTAATGAGCATAACTTACGGGTAAGATTCCAATGATGAGCTTTGTGACAAGTCAGCATGTAGAGTATGACGCTTTGTTATAAGTACAAAATGAATATGAGCACAAATACATATTCTAAAACATACTCAAACTCAGCCTTCAAAGCAACCCTAAGACAATCTCTGTAGACAATGTATAATAAAACTTGTTCTGCTCTGTAAAAATGTAGCTTGACATTAGTGTTGAGAAATAAACCGCAAACATTTGCTACGCATTAATTATAATTTACTGAATGATTTCTACAGGGTTGGCACTGTGCCAAGTACTCATAACAACCCAGAATAAATAGGTACCAACATCTTCCCTACAAGGTTGCATGCCTCATGAATGGCAAAAATGAGCTTTAAACTGTAATGGTTCTCGACCATATTGCTCTATAATAGATTACTCGCTTGTTTCAACTTAAAAATAAAATCAATCTAATAAAATACTAGTTTTTACTACAGTCTCAGGTCATTTTGCAAGACAGTAATTATAAGTGTGTGTGTGTATATATACACATATACTTGATATGAAATATTTCAGATAAATTTGAATAAATTACCTTGATTTTTTTCAGCTTCTTCTACTGAACCAATATATTTAGTAGACACTTGATGATTATCTAATGAAGGGTCTAATGCATAACCTGAAAGGAAAAAAGTACTTATTACTGACTCCATTTTTGCCACTTATAATTCGTTTTATCACTATACAGATATACTCATCTCACATTTTCCTTCCCAGATGTTGAAATGGTCGCTTTAACTTAGGACTATCTTTCTTTCCTGAGCTATATTCCTATTTAGAACAATTAACCCAAATCTCAGACTGGACATGAAGGACTTCAGCCAAGTAAGAAGTATCTTATAGGATGAATCTAGCATATTGATATTACATTATTAACAGTCTCTCTGAATTTTAGTCTTTAATTTCTAAGATCTTAAAAATATATGTACACCACACATTTGGAAGTTTAGAAAGCATTTCCTTTTTGGTTTTGGTAATAGAAAATACATGGCTTTAGCTTATCAAATTATATTAACTATTAAATAATTTAAAAAAGAATAGAGTAAGAAGAATTATATAAAATCTAGCTATTTGAAAATGTTATTCTCTGTAAAGACAGTCTTCCCTCTCAATTTTAAAATAATACATTTTTACTTCATAAATCATTATGTATGTTTCCTTGGTAAGAAAAGTGAGAATATCAACTGGCATGTGAATACACGCCTTCAAAAAGTGATGAAAGTATGTAGCTACTATCTATATAAATGTAGTCTTCAGTGGTCTTTGGGGACTTCAGGAAAGAAAATCTATCTATGTTAACTCAAATCAATTTTCCTTAAGTGGGGGTGCTATAACATGATATATGTTTGGTAAAATTAGTTTTAGTAATCACCACTAATTTACAAAAGAGCCTAGGTCATTAAACAGTTTATGGTCTATGACCCATGTGAATAATCATAAAATATATAAAAGTACTAGCCACTTTTTTAAGGGGTCCATCCTAGTAGATAAAGTTGACACTTTAATTTTCCAGCTAAAGATGAAAGAGAACTTCTTTTGGGGAACAGAAAAAGATTTGTCATCAAACACACTTTTCAAACAAGCTAAGGATAGAGGTATTCAACTCACCCTCATGATATGCTAGAAAAGAACCAACCACCTGGCTATTAATGCAATTGCTTACAGTTTTTTGAGTAATAAAATATGTTCTCAGCCACAGGAGAGAGCCTGATGGCAGAAAAGCAGCTTTGGAATAACCTCTCTGAAATCACAGGTCCAAATCCCATGAGTTATTTATCTTTTGTCTCTTTGATGTACAGAACAGTGTTCTGTAAAGGATTTTTTAAATGAGATTTTATAAGGCTCATATAAAATTTAGACCAACATATCTGATGTTAAAAATCTCCATCTCAATCAGAAAAATTTATCCAGAATGTAATTCTATCTTGAGAGAGATTTATGTCTATACAAATGCCACTGCATTATATGTTTGGAGGGATGGAGTGGGAGGCAGAGAGGAAAGGCAGATCCCTGGTACTTCCTGTGATACCTACGTAAGCACCAATCCCCAGCTTATTTGGCCATAGTCTTGTTTCTGAGCACAGGAATTTATGCTCTCTTCCTTTTCCACATCATCTACGGTAAAATAAATCTTTACTGTCATTATTACCATTACTACTACTATTGCCTCCCACGTCAGGTAATTAAGGGATAATAATATTTCCCCTTTACAAATAAGAGAAGCTAAATATTAGCTATATGCCCTACTAGAAGGCAGCAAGTGACAGAGCAAGATATACTTCTAACACTACAAAATTTTAGTCCAATTAGTTTTCTATATTATCCTATGTCTCAAGTGACTATGTCTGCATTCTAGTTCTAATATTCCCATCTATCTTTGTTTTCCTTTTTATATTTTTAATACAGTTAATGTCTTTCTTCCTTTGTAGTCTTATTTGAAATATCTCTATTTTAAAAAATTTTTTATTTAAATTCTATGTAATTAACATATAGTGTAGTACTAGTTTCAGAGTGATCGAATTTAGTGATTCATCAGTTGCATCTAACAGCCACTGCTCGTCACATCACGTGCCCTCCTTTATGCTCATCACCCAGTTACCCCATTCCCCACCCACCTTCCCATCCCATCAATTCTCAATTTGTTTCCTAGAGTTAGGAGTCTCTAATAACACCAATTTTATTATTAGATCCTTAAGATCATTAATACTAATATCTCAATATGTAAATAAGATAAAAATGATCTGCAAAGACTGGTCACAAATATATCGAAAAACCTTCAACCTCACTAGTAGTCCAAATGGAACAAATTAAAGAGAGTATTTTTGTTATCACATAAATAAAGGAAAAACAATCACACAGAACTTAGGAAAAGAGAAATAGGACTTGAACACGTGGTGGTGGGCATGTAAGTTGGGAGAATTCTTTTGGAAAGCAATTTGACAAGATATAGCAAAACCCCTGAAAACATTTATATTCAGTAATGTGCAGGAAACCACTACAACACCACTTGGGCCATGTTCTCTGGCTGCGGCCGCCACCCCCACCCTTGCCTCCAGTGCACATTAAAGATCCCAAACCATGACTGACTCCAATACTTCACAGTCAATAAAAACGGTGAAATCTTTGAATTGAAGGCTGAACTCAACAATGAAAAGAAAGAAAAGAGGAAGGAGGCTGTCTAGAAAGTGATTGCTGCCATGACTGTGGGGAAGGATGTCAGCTCTCTCTTTCCAGATGTAAACTAACAGTCTAGAATTAAAGCAGCTTGGGTGTCTCTTGTTTGATGAACTATGCCACGAGTCAGCCAGACATGGCCATCATGGCTGTCAACAGCTTTGTGAAGGACAGTGAAGCTCCCAATCCCCTAATTTGGGCCTGGGCCATCAGGACCATGGAGGGGGGGTGGTCATCCAGGTGGACAAGATTACAGAATATCTCTGTGAACCCCTCTGCAAGTGCTTGAAGGATGAGGATCCCTATGTTTGGAAAACAGCAGCAGTCTGTGTGGCAAAACTCCAGATATCAATGCCCAAATGGTGGAAGATCAGGGATTTCTAGATTCTCTGTGGAATCCCATAGCAGATTCAAAGCCAATGGTGGGGGCTTATGCAGTTATGCATTATCTGAAATCTGTGAATCTCGTCCAAGCAGCAACCTACTTGATCTGAACCCACAGAACATTAACAAGCTGCTGACAGCCCTGAATGAGTGCACTGGATGGGATGAGGTCTTCATCTTGGACTGCGCATCTAATTACAACCCTGAGACGACCGGAAGGCTCAGAGCAGCTGTGAGCGTGTACCATTAGCCTCCCAATGCTTTTGTGGAAGGAAGTCATGGAATCCATCACAAACACTTGCCAATACACCATGGGAGCACTGATGCAGGTGACAGCCCTGTGGGCACCACCACTGCCACCAACCCGGAACAGCCTCAGGTTATCCCCTCTCAAGGTGACCTTCTAGGAGAACTTTTAAACTTTAAACCTTGACCTCGGCCCCCCAGTCAATGTGCCACAGGTGTCTTCCATGCAGATGGGAGCAGTAAATCTCTTGGGAGGAGGACTAGATAGTATGGTGGGACAATCCTTCATCATCCCCTCATCAGTGCCTGCAACTTTTGCTCCTTCACCTACTCCTGCTGTGGTCAGCAGTGGTCTGAATGACCTGTTTGAACTCTCCATGGGGATAGGCATGACACCTGGTGGATGTCTAGCCTCCTATAGTAAAAGCTAAAGGCTTGGAGATTTCTGGAACATTTAGTCACTGCCAAGGGCACATCTATATGGAAATGAACTTCACCAACAAAGCTCTCCAGCACGACAGACTTTGCAATCCAGTTTAACGAGAATAGCTTTGGGTGTCATCCCGAGTACTCCTCTGGCCATCCGTACACCACTGATGCGAAACCAGAGCATTGATGTCTCCGTGCCTCTCAACACTTTGGGCTCAGTCATGAAGATAGAACCTCTGCATAAACCGCAGGTAGCTGTGAAAACTAATACTGATGTCTTCTACTTCAGCTGCCTTATCCCATTCAATGTGTGTTCTGTAAAAGATGGCAAAATGGAGCACCCGGTCTTCCTTGCAACATGGAAGGGCATTCCCAATAAAATGAGCTAGTTTCAGATTAAGGAATGTCACTTAAATGCTGACACTGTTCCAACAAATTGTAAAACAACAATGTTTATACTATTGCCAAGAGGAATGTGGAAGGGCAGGATATGCTGTACCAATCCCTGAAGTTCACTAATGGCATTTGGATTTTGGCTGAGCTATGTAGCCAGCCAAGAAACCCAAATTATATGCTGTCACTGAAGTGTAGAGCTCCTGAAGTCTTTCAGTACCTCTATCAGGGCTACGACAGCATTCTGAAAAATGAATAGACTGGTCCGGTGCCCCCTGGCCACCCCATGATTGGTGCAAGCCCAGAACTCTTACCTGGAAGAAACTGTATTACCATGTAGACTCTGAACCCAAACACACTGAGGCCACCCAGCAAGGTAGTGACCAGTCTGATCTGTGCTAACACCAAGGCACAATCTGTTGGATAGTTCTGGCTTTCATTTTTTATGTCTTTAACTCACTGGATAGTTCAATCTCTGTCTTAGCCCACCACCCCCTAAAGGGAGAGGCAAAAACCACTGGCTATTAAAAAAAACAGGCCCATTTTTGAAACCAGGTCTAAAGCCAACTGAGTAGTTTTAAATGCCTACTCTTACTATAGGATAATTTAAGAAGAAAAATAGGTACCAGATAAACTTAATTGAACCTTTTCTTTTCTGTTTTGTTTTAAAGTACTCGTAGCTATCTAAATTATTGCTTAAGTTCTTTCTAAGGTCTAAAACAAAGTATTTAAAAGTCTGTTTCATTATAGGCTAGAATATAGCAAACTCATGATGCAATAAAGTTGATTTTTATGTGCTGCATATATACTTGATATTTACACGGATCCCTTATACAAGTAATTCATACAATGCATTGATAACCATTTTTATTTTTTTTGGACTGGAAGTGTCCAACCCTTCTAGGTGATTTCAGAGGTATACAGTCTTAGCTTTTGGCACACTGTCAATTATAACCTTGTTATGGTGAAATATGATTTAATATATGACAATCTTTTTACAACCAGTTTCCAAGAATATATCGTGATAAATAACTAAGACTATCTATACTAAAACTCTAAACTAATTTATAGTGAATCAGTTTACATCACTCCCTAAAAATTAGAAAAAAAGTAACTTTCCAATATTAGAATAATTATGTAAATTATGGTACAGACACTACATAGTTCTAAAAAATGACAAACTGAGATTATAAATTAACACTGAAAAATGTTTATGATAGAACACTGAATAAAAAGGTGAGATGCAAATTTTTTTGTATAGACTGATTATAGTATAGAGTAACTTGGAGAGATAAAGATCATGATGCTAACAGTAGATATGTTAGTATAGTGGGATTATAGGTAACCTTTTTCTTCTCTCTTTCCTAAAAGTTTAAAATTTGTTTATATTATTTAATGAAAATAACTACTATCAAAAAGCATCACTGAATACATATATTTCACATGATGCTGGTTTTTTTTAACCTTTTTTAATCCTATCTTATAATAATGGAAGTTAATGGCAGAGAAGGTAGAAAAATTTGTTCAGAACTTAAAACAAATTCTATAAGAAATAAAAGGAAGAGGTAGAATTCTGCCTGCAAAGAAAACTAAAGAAAAAAAAAGAGACAATTTACTGATGTCTAAAGATGTGATTATAAAATCTGTTGTAAAATTCTAAGTTTTCTTTTTCAATTACCTTTTTGGAAAGAAACACTAGCATAAGTAACTGATTTATAAAGAAGATCACAATTACAATAGGCAAAGAGACACAGATGAGCTTATAGAAAGAGAAAGGAAGGGCACCACCAAATATTAGCAAATCTGGTATCAGTGACCAGGAACTATCAACAAGGACGTTATAAAGACCACCTTCTTTTAGAGGAGATTCCCAATCCTGTGTGCATGTTAACTTTCTTAAATCTGATAGGATATAGTTATCTTACACAATGAATCTGTGGCCATTCTATTTCCTGATGTCCTTTAATGAACAACAGAAAACATTTCAGAGTAAGATCTGAGAAACAGAATAAAGTCAATCAGTAAATAACAAGATAAAAAGAATATGCCAAAAAAACAAATAATCTGATGAAAAATGGGCAAAAGACATGAATAGACACTTCTCCAAAGAAGACATCCAAATGGCCAACAGACACATGAAGACATGCTTAACATCGCTCATCCTCAGGGATGCAAATGAGAACCACAATGAGTATCATGTCACACCTGTCAGAATGGCTAAAATCAAAACACAAGAAACAACAGGTGTTGGCAAGAATGAGGAAAAAAAGGAACCTTCGTGCACCACTGGCAGGAATACAAACTGGTGCAGCCACTATGGAAAACAGTATGGAGGTTCCTCAAAAAATTAAAAACAGAATTACTATAGGATCCAGTAATTCTACTACTGTTTACCCAAAGAATATGAAAACACTAATTCAAGAAGATATATGTAACCCTATGTTTATTGCAGCATTATTTACAATGGCCAAATTATGGAAGCAGCCCAGTGTCCACTGACAGATGATTGGGTAAAGAAGATGTAATATATATACACTGGAATATTACTCAGCCATAAAAGAGAATGAAATCTTGCCATTTGCAACAACATGGATGGATCTAGGGGGTATAATGTCAAGTGAAATAGGTTGGTCCAAGAAAGACAAATACCATATGATTTCACTCATATGTTGAATTTAAGAAATAAAAGAAATGAACAAAGGAAAAAAGAGATAAAGCAAAAAAAAAAAAGACTTTTTTTTAAAAAAAAGATTTTATTTATTTGACAGAGAGAGTGGCAGCGAGAGAGGGAACACAAGCAGGGGGAGTGGGAGAAGGAGAAGCAGGCTCCCAGTGGAGCAGGGAGCCCGATGCAGGGCTCGATCCCAGGACCCTAGGATCAGGCCCTGAGCCGAAGGCAGACGCTTAATGACTGAGCCACCCAGGCACCCCCCCAAAAATGACTCTTAACTAGAGAGAACACACTGATGGTTACCAGAAGGGAGGTAGGTGGGGGGATGGGTGAAATAGGTGAAGGAGATTAAGAGTACACTTATCATGGTGAGCACTGGGTAATGTACAGAATTGTTGAATCACTATATTTATTGTACACCTGAAACTAATATAATGCTGTACGTTAATTATACTGGAATTAAAAAATAAAAGTAACCTCTTAACACTATCTGGTCATTTACCAACTTCAACAGCAACCTGCATATGATGGACATTCAATAACAAGCGTTCATTATCAAGTACAACAAAGAATATTCTGTTTTTAAGACCTCAGACTATTTTTAGTACTCAGAAAACACAGCAAATTTAGAATGATAGTTAAAAATATTAGTTCATCTTCCCATTTGTATAAATATTTATAGATGTGTTTAAGAAAATACACTACCGTTTTTAAAAAAGGAATCTAGATTAATAAATTTAAAAAGCAAGAAGATAAAACAGATTATCCACACAGAAATGTGTCAAACTGGAAACAGTAAATCTTATCACCCTACCGTATGTGGCAAAAGTTCTTCTTTGCTGTTCAAACATAAAATCATTGATATGAGCTGGTTCAGCATATCCAGAAAGCATATTTCGAGGGGCAGCCATTTGCTGTGTCCTAAAGGGATTTTCTGGTCCAAACTGCAATGTTATAAGAAAAAAACGAACTTAAATTCTGAGTATATAAAGCTAGAATTACTAGAACTATTGTACAATATATTCTCAACTCTGTATCATGAGGGGCTGAGTAACTGATCTGGAACACGCTCACCACACGTGCTCAGTGCAGCTGGGCAATGGCTGATGAGCAGTGTCTGTCAGCCCGTAGGTCAGAAGGAGAGGAATCCAGCTCACCTAAGTCTTTGTGTGGCTATTCAGATTTGAATTAATTAAAATAAAATATTCAGTTCCTCGGTCACACTAGCCACACTCCAGGACTTCAAAAGCCATTTTGGCTACTACATTTCCATCACTGCAGGAAGTTCTATTTGACAATGCTGCTCTTGATAATTGATAACTATATTTTGTCTAAACCATGATTTGGGGGATTTTTGGTGACTCTTTTTTAATTTGTAAAGATGATTTTTGGTGACTTTTATATCAATAATGGCACCATGATGTGATTTAAAAAATATATGTTTCTTCTCCATTAGATTATGAATTTCTCAGAGGTAGAGACTTAAAATCTTCAATACTTACCATAGTGCCTGGCATATAGAAAGCACTAATGAAGGAAAGATTAATCAGAACCCCACTGCGGGCAGAGAATAGGAAATAGATAGTATAATTAAAGTGCTTGAAAAAGTCCCTAGAAAAGACATTACAAATGGAAATAAAATTTCTCTACTGTGAAAAGTCACACTGTGAAAGTCTTACACAAAATAGTACATTATTATCTATTTGTTTATAATGCTTCAAGGTTCCATAACGGTTTCCAAATATTATTTAATTTGATCTGTACAAAAATCCTGGAAAGTTAGAGAGGTATTCTCTTTTTCATGTTAGAAATGAAAAAAAAAGCCAAAGATGATGTATTTTATCTGCCCTAGAATCAATAGTTTTATTCTTAACTGGCAGAACCAGGTTAGAACAAACCCTAGTCTAGGATTCTACTGCATCGTAACATTCTTTAAGTGTACAATCATACTAACTTTTTAAAAAATTGGGTAAAAAGTACCAGATTGGGGCGCCTGCGTGGCTCAGTCATTAAGCACCTGCCTTCGGCTCAGGGTGTGATCCCAGGGTCCTGGGATCGAGCCCCACATCAGGCTCCTCCGCTGGGAGCCTGCTTCTTCCTCTCCCACTCCCCCTGCTTGTGTTCCCTCTCTCGCTGGCTGTCTCTCTCTCTCTGTCAAATAAATAAATAAAATCTTAAAAAAAAAAAGTACCAGATTATATCAAACACTATTAATTTAATGATATTTAATTAATGGTAATGGGAAAATCCAATTTTGCATTTTCTTTTCAAGATTTTATTTATTTGGGGGGGGGGGAGCACAAAGGGAGAGTGAGAGAGCGAGCCAGACTCCCCACTGAGTAAGGAGCCTGACTCAGGACTCAATCCCAAGACCCTGCAATCATGACCCAAGCCATAGGCAGACACTTAACTGACCGAGCCACACAGGCACCCCTGTATTTTCTTTTTAAATAAAGAATAAAATGAACTTCCCACTTTGGAAATAGTGGAATTAGACAGGATATTTTTATTTGAACTCTGGAAGGTCTATTGTCACGATGAAGTATTTTGATGTTAGGACATCTTAGGTCACTACCATTAGAAGCCACCTTTCCTATGATATATTTCTAGAGCCATAAATGTAAGTTATTGATCTTAAGCAGAATGCTGCCTTCTCTAGATAGGACAAAAATCTGAAATTAAATGTTACACTTGCCTAATGGTTTTTCTGCTTCAGAAGAAAATAAATTACTATAATATTCTTTTATATTGACAGCTTCCATTTCTATATTTAAAATGATTCAATTTAAAAATATCCGATTTACATATAAAACTTTTATTATTATTTATTCTGAATTATAATAAAGGATAGTGCCATGACTTCATAGCCAATATTGGTTCCTTCTTGCTGATGGGTGGAAATGTAGGGGAGAAAAAAAATTAGACTTCTGAATGCTGGCGGTCAGAGTAATTTCATTCAGGCATGAAATTTATTACAAAAACAAGGGATATCCATAAAATTAAAGATAATAAAGTGATTTAAAAGTTTCCTAGATGCTCTACCTAATATAGTCAGGTATCATCTGCAAAGCAGTATCTGACATTACTGGGGAAAAAATCTAAAGTGATAAAAATCTCTATTACTATTATTGTTACTCATATAATAAGTTAATCGTTATGTTTACACTTTCCAATTTGAAAAAGGAAAATACAGTTTCCATAGTCTTATTTTATTAAGAGTTTACAAAAAAAGAACAATTCTTCTATCAGCCATACATATCAAATCAGCTCTATCTTTTAAAGAAAAATTCTCAGTGTTAAGGAACTTTGATTTCTATATAAATACAGATCCACATATTATAGCTAAGTGTATCTTCTATGGGTGCTATTCCTAAAGCAGTCTAAAAATTTAAACGTGCTACATTTTACAGATATTTATGTTGAGACAACAAAAAAAATCTTCTAATAGGAAGCTGGGTTGGGGGAGGATCCATCTACTTTCAGCTCTCCTTAACTGCCTGGTTACCAGCATCTACTGGAACTGACCTCAGAGACATTAAATACATGCCAACAAAGAAAGGGAGAGAATGTTATTCAGCAGAACTCAGCTCTTCCCAATTACTTAAAAACTCTGTGTCCCAGATGTTCCTGGTCTCTGTGAATATGCACTTCTTTTAATTCCGGGTTAACTATTAAAAAAAACAAAACAAAACACAGGAGCGCCTGGCTGGCTCAGTTAGGAAAGCATGCGACACTCGATCTCAGGGTTGTAAGTCTGAGCCCCATTTTGGAAGCAGAGACTACATAAAAATAAAATCTTAAAAAAAAAATAAAAACAAAGCATATAAAAAACACACAAAACTGACTTCCAAATCTCTTTTTAACTTCTGGTAATTAACTAAGTTTAAGAGTAAATTTGCATTCAAGGAATTTTAAAAATACATATTTGAGTTAATTAGGTATGAGTATTTAACAGTTTTTAGCTAAGACCATATTGAAGTACACCACAGTCAATTATAATCTTAATCTCCCATATAAAATATACATATTTAAGTATTAATTCATAATTCAGATCACTACACTTCAGGATGTTCCTAAGTATGCTTACATCTTTCACCTGAGTGAAGTAGTGATTTATTTATAAAATAGGAGAAAAGCATTTTTTAAAAAGACTCATTTATTTGAGAGAGAGAGAGAGAGAGAGTGCGTGTGTGTGGGGGGAGAGGGTCAGAGGGAGAGAATCCCAAGCAGATCCCCCACGGAGTGTGGAGCCCCACAGAGACAGATCCTACGACCCCTGAGATCACGACCTGAGCCGAAACTAAGAGGCTGAACCGACTGAGCCACCCAGGGGCCCTGAGAAAAGCGTTTTTAATTTGTTAAGACACTGGTAGATAAATCTAAGCAATCTGTGTATTGTAAGACAGTGGTTCTCAAAAGTCTTCAGAAGGTAGAATGCTTGAGGGTCAACGTCTTAGTAGTATAACATAACATCACAAGAATTAAAACTTAACACTGGTAAAACCCGACTATATGAAATCATAATAATAAGTTTACATATAGAACGCCCCTCCAAATTACTGAACTAATAATCATATTATACTTAGATTGCTAATAAGTTTTTCATTAATATTTATTGCAGTCATCAATGTTTAAACACAAACTTTAAGGTAAGAGAGCTTGTTGAATAACTTAATTATTTTCCACAAATTTGTAGAAGATCACCACCATTCCATTTAATTGGCTGAATACCTCAATCTTTTAAGACATAAAAGCACGATTTAAATATTACTAATAAAAGAATATTTTATTAGTGTGAGTTCTATGACCTTAGGTCTCAGTTTCCTCATCTATGAAAGAAAAGAGCTGCACTATCGGATTTCTAAAGTTCATCCTAACATTAATATTTCTAGCAGCCCTATGGCCAGATTTTTAACAGAAACTAGGATTTTTTTTCCTTTTAACTTTGATATTTTTTCTATTCCTAAAAGTACTATTATTTTAAATCTGAAAATCTCCGAGGCTTATGGGTTTTACATGAGTCTTGAAAAGCTAACAAATACACTTTTCTCTAAGTAGATCCAAAAAGGATTGAGTGAAATGAAGAAAATCAGGGGACTAAAGCAAGGGCTATTATCTCTTCAAGTTCTGTCTATAATTTGAGAAAGCTTATCTGGACCATTTAGGAAAAGTCCTTGGTTGGGGGGGAAAACATGTTTTATAAAATAAAAGTCAATTCAGTTAAATTACTGAACTAGCAAAGTCAAAGTATGTGCATAGGAGTGTAACATGCAAATCCCATAATGGTCTGCAAACTGGTCTTCCAGCCACAGAACAATTGTTAGGAGTGATATGAACTCACATTCCCAAATATGTTACTTGCTGGCAGTATAACCTGAGACTTGGTTTCCCCAGTATAAAATAGGGATTAGAGTACTTACTTCACAGGATTATTGTGAAGACAAAAGAGATAAGGTACACAAATATATAAATCCCTCAGTATGGTACCTGGCATACAGTAATAAATGGTAAGTTTTATTTCATTAGTTTCTATCCCTGTTCTTTGCCATCATGCAAACCCTTACCAAATTAGCCTTCCTACAAAATTCAGCTTTGATTATGCCACTCTTTAATAAGAACCTTAAAAATCTATTTATCATCTATTAAATCAAGACCAAACTGCTTACCTTGGCCCCAAGATCCCTGTGCAACACTATATAAACTACCATTCTAGTCTTACCTCCCTACTCTCCCTTATTGACAACGATTAAAGTATTCCTGTTCTTTGGATCTTTTATGATTTAGCAAATGTTTTTCTCTTCTGTCTGGAAACTTTCCTTGTAAAAGCCTTCCTAGCATCAATGCCAATAACAGTAACATAGATAACAACAAGGGCTGCTATTTACTAAATGCTTACTCTGTGCCAGAGAGTTTCCTAACCATGTTATACATTACTGCATGTATCCATATAACTCGGTAAAGGAGAAGTTGTCTTCATTTTACCTATGAGAAAACTGAGGTAATCCAAGGTTACACCGGAGCTAATAAGCACTGTATTTAACCCCAAATCTCATGTTCTTAACCTGGACTTTATTGCTTATTGTAAATACTTCTTCCTCCATGCAACTTTTTCTTATCTTCACAACCAGATACAATCTCTCCCTTAACCTGAATAGCACTTTAGGCATTATAGGAAACAGTCTGGTCTCTATCTTTTTAAAAATAACACTGAACATCTCATCTCTGGTAAACAGTAGCTTGAGGAGAAGGATTATATCTTTTTCTAACAATGGATTCTTAAGATATGGGAACTTGAATTTCATTAAGCAAAGTTCCTGGTAACACCTTTCATACTTTGTCAAATGATATAGATCCTACTCATAAAATTCAAAGGTAATAATCTATTATGTAACAGACAGTTCATTTGGCAACCAGGAAAAATAGTAATTTTTCTTCATTTGTCAATCTCATCTCTCGTCTTAAAATCATGACAAGCATCAGTGTTCCTAACATAAATTAATCTATATTTTGAACGTGAGGCTACGTACCATGAGAAAAAAACCCAGAATACCTTTTAAAAGGATTGGTAATTTCAGAAAGAGAATGATAGGCCTAATGCCTCATCAGTATCACCAAAAAAAATCTTAATCTTCTAAATTTCGAAAACTATAATCACACAGCAATATATTAGTTATGCATGAGATGTAAAAATGGAAGAGTAACAGACTTCATATAAAATGCACTGACATAGGAATGTCACACACCACGCTACTTCCAAATTTTCTTTTTCTGTAATTAGTGGTCCTGTTTTACTGAAGCACTTTTCATTTAAAAAATCATGAAGCCTATATATAATATATAACCTTTCTTCACTGTGCCAGCTAAAATGGTGCCAAGGGATATGAAACAGTCTACAGGTTCAACAGACTAGAAGGATTTAAGAAAAATAAAATAAAATTTAAAATGTGCTGCAGTATGAGAAAGAGATTTTTTGCTTACTGTACACCCAGGGAACTGCTAGAGCACAGTCTAAATACTACCACTGACATCATCGGCTCCGCTACATATTTCAATTGCCGTATTTTAAGTGACTACAGAAACCTGAGCAGGCAAATTATATGAAACAGCTTTATGACTCTGCTTTATCAAAAAAAAAAAAAAAAAGGACAATGACTACATGCTAAAAACAAAATATTAAAAAGTACATCTTTCTCCACCCAGTTGCAATAAAATATGGCTCCTTACCCCCATTTTTAAAGTGTTTCTTAAAAATCCTCCTCCTGATGGCTTATTTTGTTTTATAATGACCATTTTCTGGCATCTCTATTTTTTTTTTTTAAAGATTTATTTTATTATTTATTTGACAGAGATAGAGACAGCCAGCGAGAGAGGGAACACAAGCAGGGGGAGTGGGAGAGGAAGAAGCAGGCTCACAGTGGAGGAGCCCGATGTGGGGCTCGATCCCATAACGCCGGGATCACGCCCTGAGCCGAAGGCAGACGCTTAACCGCTGTGCCACCCAGGCGCCCCTTGGCATCTCTATTTTCTTAATCAAGCATTCTTTCCATTTTTAAAAACAAAATAGTGAGAAATTTAATTTTTTCTACAAAGACTTTCCTAAATGGACAATTTTCACTAGTTTTTTTTTTTTTGCCTTTTTCCCTTCCTCATCTTCTTTATGCTTCCATCACCATTTAGCATCATCATCACTGTCATCACCATCATCATCACCACCACCATCATCACCACCATCATAAGATGTCTCACCCAGAGCAGGCAATACACACTGTGACTACTCGCGAGCAGTGAACACGCTAGGATGGCACTTCTTCTGAGCATTTAGCACAGGAGCACTTGTAACCTGATGTTTCATAATATTCTATGCACTGATGATGCTAATAAAACAAGTTTTTTCTCCCTTATGGTTAATTTATAATAGTCCCTTAACAGTACTGAGGAAGATGCTAACCACGTTCACATCTAAGAATCAGATATTTAAAAAGTTCCTTTTTCCAAAAAACATCATTCCATTCTATCAGATGTTGTATGTTGGTAGATAAACAGTAGTGGATTTTTTTTTTTTAAAGATTTTGTTTATTTATTCGACAGAGATAGAGACAGGGAACACAAGCAGGGGGAGTGGGAAAGGAAGAAGCAGGCTCATAGCGGAGGAGCCTGATGTGGGGCTCGATCCCATAACGCCGGGATCATGCCCTGAGCCGAAGGCAGACGCTTAACCGCTGTGCCACCCAGGCGCCCCAACAGTAGTGGATTTTTTAAAAGTACATTTTCTTTTCTATTTATTTAAAAATTGAGATATAATTGACATACAACAGGACATATTTTTTCAAAGTTTAAGTAGTATACTCTTCTGAGAAAACTCTGAAAAATTTGCCAACTGTTTATCTACTTATGTATAATTCATATGCTTTAGCAAAAGGCAGAATCTTAAATATAATGTTTTCTCACCTCAGGAGCAAACATGGTCTCATAGGTAGGATTATACTGAACCTCTTTGACAGCAGGGTCAAGGTGAACTCCAGTCTCCAAATCTTCCTAAAAGAAAACCAAAAGAACATTAAATTTCTGACAAATAATCATTTTATTCTGGAAATGATATTAAGGTCACACTAGCTATTTTAATACCAATTTTATGATTATTATACTAGTGTCATATGATTAATAATTCTAATACTCAGAGACTAAAAGTAATGTGTGTAGGTAAAAAGGTTAGAATGCATAACATTTTTTCCTTTCAAAATGCTGACTTTATCCCATCTGAACAAATTAAAAATTTCTAAACAAGCTAATAAGCTACTCAAAGTTTCACATTAAGAGAGTCCAACTCCTCTTTTTTATGAACTCGAAAGACCTAATCTCTGGTCCCAAATTCAGGACAACTCCTTCTTTATTCAGCAAACTTTATTAGACATATACCCATATGGCACATGGTTCCAGGCTGCAGAAGTGGCAGGGCCCTAATATTCTAAATCTAAATCTTACACTCCATGCCAGTGTTTCAACCTTCTGAAATTCATCCCCCAGTTCAATGAACATAAAAATCTCATGTCCACTAGAGAACCACTGGTGATCTCTATTTTGTGTAACCACACCACCTACCACAAATATAATTCTCAAACTGGTATCTCTAGCCTGGACCTCACCTCTGAACTCTAAGACTTAGGTATCTAACATTTAGCTCAACATTTTTTCTCCCAGGATGCCTAACAGACATCTCAAACTTAATACACCCCAAAGGGAACTTCTGGTCTCCCCCTGCTCAATGACTTCTTCCAGCCTTACATTTGCTCAGGCAGAAACTCCTGAAGTTATCCTTGATTCCTCTTTCTTTCACATTGTATCTTTAATCCATCAACAAATCCTCTACCTTCTATATACATCTAAAGTTCAACCACTTCTCAAGTCCTGTTTCACGGTCATCTCATAGTCCACTTTACCAACTCACACCTGATTATTGTAACAGCCTCTTAAGTGGGCTCCCTGCTTCTACCCTTGTTCACCCACAGCCTTGCTCCATGCAGGAAGCTGTGTGATTTTTCAAGATTATGTTACTCCTGCTCTAAACCCTCAGGTAGCTTCTCCACTCAGAGTAAAAGCCTAATGAAGGCCTAAAGGCTCATTACCAGTTGTTCTCAGAAAGTAAGTATGGTTCCCTAGGGTGGTGTTATAGGGCATTTTTATCTTCCTGTATTGTCCTGCCTGAGTATTTACATATTAAAAACATGTTATTCGTACATGTTTCATTCACATATTTAACAGGCTATAAATACCTTTCCTTTAATTAGGGCACTCAAGTTATATTTTGAAATTTTTAAAGAAGTTACATATCATCTATAAATTATATTTCAGTAAAGTAGAATTACAGAGTTGCCATTACAAAATGAGGATGTTTGAATCTAACTGGTTGAGAATTTTCCTCCTCTTCCGAGATCTCAGAGGGATCTCTCCCCGCCAAACTTGCCCCCACAAACTTCTGTCTTCATCAAGTCCGGTACAGGTGCTCATCAACTCCAGCCTCACTGGTTCATTTGCTATTCCTAGAATTCACCAAAAGTCAATCCTGCCTCAGGGTCTCTGCGTACAGTATTTCCTTTCCCTGGAATGTTCTTTCCCTGGATATCCACATGATTGTTCTCTCTCTTTTATCAGGTCTCTGCTCAATTTTTCTACTTTCCTCTTACCTTGCTTTATTTTTCTCCATTATATTTATCATCATCTGACACATATATTTATTGTCTACTGCCCCTTACTAAAGTATAAGCTATACAAGTTGGATTTCATATGCACAAATGTATCCTCGACCCCTAGAATTATCCCTATCAAATCACCATCTTTATTCTGTTGGCCTTTTGCTGATGTAAGATACATCTGTCAACACAATACAAAACACAATTCAAAGTAATACTGAAAATTTTTTTTTAATGAGATATCATGAAGTTGGCAGTGATGCTGGAGAAGAAGCAATGCCACTGACAAAAGATGTGATAGACTTAGAACAACTAATGACTAAAGACTAGAAAACAAGCAAACAAAAGCAATACAACAGGCATACAACTAGTGTTCCAAAATTTTACCACTTTTAAAGCAACCCTCACCCAAAGCAGGAAACTTAATTTCTCTACTTCTCAAAGATAGGGTTCCTCAAGTATGACTCCCTTAAACTTCTATCTTCTCTAGTTTCATAACTGTCCATATCTTTACCTTATCTTCTCTTTCTCAGGACTTCAATCTCCACCTCAAATTTTTATCTGCAATCTTGACCACACTCCCGGCCTCTGGATCCATACACCTAACTGCCTCCTAAACTACATGATACGGCTGTTCCACAGCATCACACACTCTGCAAAATCTCATTCTGTGCTTCCACCTTGACCCACTAACAAATAAGGCACTGAGTCTTACTGATTCTACCTCTGAAATAGCTCTCCAGCAACCCTACTTCTACTGTCCTTCCCATCCTTGTCCCCACTAGCCTAGTCCAGACTTCATCATAGCTTGCCTCATCTATTATCACACCTCCTTATCTGGTCATACACTCCCACCTTTGTCTTATTAGACAAATTACTTATTTTTAAAAATATCAAGCACTTTCACCCTTGCTGTACTGCTGGCAATGTTACTGTCTTTGTTCCTAATGCATTTCCCTTTATTATATCATAATATGTCATCTTCTTATTTTCTCCTATACGTTCCCTTCTCTTGGCTCAGGAAAACTGCCTTTCCATAATCCTAAGGAATGTTTTACGTAATTCCTTATAGCAATTGTTACATTATATGATTTGTTGCACATGACTTTTACTAACATATTATATTCTCACTGCCTAGTAGAATGCAGGGTAATCAGTGCATGTTCAATAAATATTTGTAAATTGAAAAAAGAAAAAGTCAAATCCATTGAGAAGGAGGATGAAGGCTGACTAAAGATCATTAAATTTGGCAATTACGTCACATAAAACCTTTGCCAGAGCGATTCTGGTAGTGGGGTAGAGCATGGAAAAGCAGTCATAAGAGGCAGAGGTATAACTAAGGATTTAGAAAAACAAGACAGTAATAAGTTTTACTCTCTCAAGACATTTGGCAATAAAGAAAAGAAGAGATGGGTGCCAGATTGAAGGCTTTTTGAGGTAAAATTAAGTTTGTTTTTTCCCTCAAGAAAAGACTAAACCAAGATTTAGTCAAGTATTAGCTACCAGATATGAGTGAGTAGGGAGAAACACAGGAACAAAGCCAGGACACAGCTGTAAGGTTATCTTCTGAGAAGAGGAGAGCCCTCTCTGAGACGAAAGAGAGAGGACAAAAACAAGGATGGATGATGGGTGATGATGTCTGGAGCTGATGGGAGATGTTGGAACTCATAACCGATCTTATTTTCTTTGTGTAGTTGGGGGCACAGGCCTCTTCACAAAGCAAGTATGGTAACTTCAAATTCATTTATACAACCAACAAATATTGACTGGGTGCCTACTATGTGCCAGGCATTGTTCTAGGCCCATAGAAATAGAAAAAGCTCCTTGTCCTTTTGGAGCTTATATTCTAGTGAGGGAGACAGACAATAAGCAATACATTTATTGTGAATTATATAGTTTGCTAGAAGAGGGTAAGTGCTATGAAAAAAAAGGGTTTAACGACCTTAATGTTGTCTCACATTATCTCATATAATTCCTACAGCACTTCTATGAAATAAGTGCTAGCAACATTAAGTCACTTACCCCAAGATGCTAACAGAAAATGAGAAGGGGAAAAATTTCAAGTAGCCACAAGGAACGATGTTAAAGGCACCCAATTAGCAACAACAAAAAAATCACCAGCAGATTATCAGTTCGGGTTCTTAGCTGAAAGCAGCTGAAACCCTTACAGACCGATTAAACAGTATTGAATCTTTTTGAGTATGACACCTTTTGTCTTAGAATTGCCAAGAAGGGTGGAGAATCAGTTTGGGGAACTAGGGTGAGTATACAGATGGAATCACAATTAAAATCAATCATATCACAGAACCAGTCCACTGAGGACAAGAGTTCACCATCACTGAACATCATTACTATTGTGCCCACTACTGGATTCTGCTGTTGAGCCTACTGGCCCGAGAAACTAGATGTTGGCCCCCACTGCCACTTAACATATTCTCTTCCCTTGCTTCTTTGTGGATTAGGTTTAGATTAGAATTTAGGTGAGTGCATTTGTCTGGTCAGCCGAAGTTACCGTTCCCAGCCTTAGCTGAAAGGGAGCTGGGAGAACAAAAACCTGGGCTTTCAGCCTCCAGAGGTTGGGGGCAGCAAGGGCTGTTCCTCACATTAAGATTCTTAGGGAGAGGATTCAGATGCTGGGCCACCTAAAATATGATACATATACAACTGACCCCTGAACAACATGGGTTTGAATTTATATGCAGATTTTTTTCAATAAATACGGTACAGTGCTGTAAATGTATTTTCTTTTATGATCTTCTTCATAACATTTTTTCTCTAGCTTCCTTTATTGTAAGAATATAGTATAAAATACACATGACAAAGTATGTTTTAATTGACTATTTATGTTATCAGTAAGGCTTCCGTCACCAGTAGGCTATCAGTAGTTAAGTTTTTGGGTAGTCAAAATGATACTCAGATTTTCAACTGCACAGTGCATTGTTCAAGGGTGAATTATTACCCTAGAATGCACACTAGAATCTTCATTGGTTAAAGACAGTATCTGCCTAATGTTGAGTAGAAAAATTCAGTACCATAAAATTAAAAGGTCATATACAAGTGGCTTCAACTGCATAAAAACTAAATTAAATGCATTTCTTAGTATTTAACTCTAGTATAAACTGCTTAAAATAACAAGGTTTAGCCACATTCCTACCTCCCTAGTGGATTTCACAGAATACAGTTTCTAGAACCACTTTATAATATGGTTTACCAGATTGTTCCGACTACAAGTATTTTAAATTTGAATTATTTTGAACAGAGTATCATGAGATACCAAATTTTAAATGCAAAATACAATTTAAAAAGAATTACTCTTATATACACGACAGTGACAACTAATAAAAAATATAAATAGGTCCCAGTCTCTGGTTCCTGCTAAAATTTTAGAACAAATTGAACAACCCTCCAGAAAATGAAGAGTTATTAATTAATTATACACTTAATTAGAAAAACTTGGACAATACCACAACCTTGTTTTAATACCCAAGAGGAGTTTAGTAATAATTAAGCATGCAATTGAAATTACCACAGAACTACAGAGGACTTCTATTCAGTTTTAATTATCCATAAAAATTAAAGTACAGTGAGTGAAGGGTACCCTATGGGTCAAATAAGTTTGAACAGGTTATCTTCTGTTGATTCAAAGTAATTTGAGAATAAAATGAGATAATATTTACTTTTGAGTCCTTTTCACATTTTTTACTACGTACAAATAAGAAAATAGATGGGAAAGCACTTTGTAAACCATAAAGCAGAAAACAAATATTAATCATTATTATGAACTATTTATCAGTTTATAGCTCCCCCCCAAAATTTATAGCTCCCCCCCAAAAGTAGAAATGAATAAACTTCCTAAGATGGAAGTTTACATGGATGAGATAAAAGAATAGAAATTCACATAAAGATATCCTTTGGGTTTGGCCCTCAACAAACGCAGAGGAAAAAGGTGATCTATTTGAAGTTCAGGAGTATGAGAAAGATCACCCAAAAAGAAGAAATTTTAAAATATGCTGAAAATTAGAGGCAGAATTTTCATTTTACTCAAGTTGGCTATGTTAAAGCAGGGAATGCATTGGGGAAAAGTAAACACAGTCATGGACTAAAATGAGAGGAAGCTGGGTCTGTTTTTATTTTTTTAATTTTAAAGTCAATTAACAAGCAACTCTTGTAACCCAATAAGGTTCATTACATGATTTCCAAAGTGCCAAATGTGACAGTGTTGCATTAAAATACGTTTTTAAACAGAGAATAATTATCATACATTGGAGAACAGGACTAAAATAATATGTGAAGACATAAGAACTGAGAACTTTCGAGAAACATTGACAATCCACACGCCAAACCAATCAATTTCCAATTAAAGAAACCCCACAAATTCTGAGCAGGACAAACAAAAAGAAATCCACACCTGGGTATCCCATAATGAATGTAAAGACTGAAACTACACCCCCCAAAAGGGGGCAGAGGGTAAGGGTCTTAAAAGCATTCTGAAGAAAAAAGAAAAAAGCTACACTGACAGCTGACTTGTTATCAGTGACAGTGAAGATCAGAAAATAGAATATTTTAAATATGCTGAGAGAAAAAAATTGCCAGTTAAGTAAACTAAAGCCAGTGAAAAGATCTTTCAAGAAAGAGGGTTTAAGTAAAAACATTTTAAAGACAAACTGAGGGGGCATGTGGGTGGTGCCTCAGTTGGCTGAGCGGTCAACTCCTGGCTTCAGCTCAGGTCATGATCTCGGGGTAATGGGATCCAGCCTCATGTGGGGCTCTGTGCTAAGTGGGGAGTCTGCTTGGGATTCTTTCCTTCTATCCCCCGCGCCCCGCCCCCCCCACCCCCGCTCACTCAATCACTCTCTCTCTCAAATAAAGAAATAAATCTATAAAGGAAAAAAAAGACAAACTAAAACTACAAGCAGTTGCCACCAGTTAACCCTCACAAGAGGACATGAAGTACGCACTACAGGGAGAAAAAAGCAACCTCTTGCGTATAAGATACAAGAATCAGCTTAGCTTACCCTCATCTTCTGATGTTTAAATATATATTAAAAATACAGGACAATAATAGCTAAAGTAGGGGTAGGGGAATGTTAATAAAATTGAAGTATTCTAAGGTTTTTGCACTGTTCAGTAAGAGGCAAAAGTACTGATAAATTCAGATATGTTTTAATGTCTACAGGTAACCACTCAAAGAGCAGAAACTGAGGACATAATTTACAAATGAATACAGGAATAGAATGGAATGATAAAAAAAAAAAATCAATCCAAAAGTATGGATGCCTAGCATACTAACTTTCTGCCTGTCTTCTCCATTACCTGTATTTAAGACTATACTTAAAAAAAAATACTGCTAGGGTTGCGCCTCACAAGTTCTGGTATTATTTTCCTTATTATTCAGTTCAAAATATTCTCCATTATCATTATTTTTTATTTTGGCTCATGAGTTATTGAGAAGTATAATTTCATAATTTTCAAATGTGGGAATTTTATATTTTATCCTATTTGTTTGGCATATAAGCACGTGTTGGTTCACAAACTAGTGATAATTAACGTCCCTGACTCTCTCATCATAGAACTTCCAACGACTGGGGAAGAGGGGGCATCCAGCTCCATCTCTGTGCTCTGCTTCTAATGCACCTTTGGTCCCTTATGCGACCTCTCTTCCTGGATGATCTCACTTAAAACTTGAGGTGACTGAACAGAGTGAGTTCTAGAAACATTCCCTTGCCCCCACCCAATCAATGTACATGCTTTTTCAAGACTTTCTTTTTCACTTACTTTTTCATTTATTCTTTCACCAAATATATTTCCCTCTATCTTGTATACTAGGCATAGGAGACATGAAAATAAATAGACACAACCATCTCTGGCCCCCAGGGTCTCACAATAGTTCAGGGTAAAGAAAATGCTAGGTCACAGCAATGCAGGAAGTGCTACATCTGAGGCACAAAGGAGGGCTGCCTGGACAGACAGAGGAGGAAACGTGCACTGAGATGGAAGGACAGTAGAATTGGGCGGGGAGGCAGCATGAGGAACAAGGAAAGGGATTTCCATGTACAGAGACAAGTATGGACAAAAGTCTTGAGAGAAAAAAAGAAAATAAGGCTTTGGGGGCTTATTTTGTAGAGAGTTCAGCACAGGAGAATGGCAGGCCTCACATTACACAAGGAACTTAGAAATTATCCAGTAGTAACACAGTGTCTTTGGGCAGGAAAGTGATAAAACGCTGGACTTTAGAAAGATTACTTTGGGTGCGCTGTGAAGGAAAGAATGGAATATGGCACTAGGAAACAAGAAAGGAAAAGAAAAAGAAAAAGAAAGATCAGTTGGAAGGTTATTATAATAGTCTTGCAAAGAAATAAGAATCTGAAATAAAATATTTGATAAATACCATTGTGTCACGATGACAGGACCCATGACCCAGAAGCAGGGGTTGAAAGAGAAAGGAAAAACAAGAACGGCTCCTGGGAGAAGTAAGGAAGACATGAAGTAAGGCTGTATCAGTGAAAATGGAGAGGAAAAAATTAATTTGAGAGAAATTAATGAAGCAGAAAATTTAGAACCAGCTGAATGACTAGCTTCAGGGGTTGAGGAGGAAGGAAAAGGAAGACCCTTCTATTTTGGCTTGGACTAATAAGTGGGTTGTGGGATCATTAACCAAAACGGGAAAAACAGGTGAGGTGGATCATGAGGGGGAAAAAAAGTGTTAATTTTTCAGCACATTGGATTGGAGGTGACTGAAAACCCTCGAGAGAGAGAGTTTAGTAGTTCTGGAGCTAGAAAGGAGTTTAGAGTTGGAAATAGTAGGGACAGTGTGTCTGAGAGAGTGGTAAGTGCTTAATGTGCTTTATGACAAGTCTATCCACAAGATCGGTCCTAGTGTCACCCCCACTTTACAGATGAGAAAGATCTTCGGCACAGAGCACTTAGGTAACTCATCCAACGTGAGCACTTGGGTGAGTGCTGGAGCAGTACTGGAATCCTGACAGTCTCGATTCCAACGCCTGTGTGAACCACTTCAGAGTGTTCACCTGTGAGGTATCAGAAGCACGACTGAGGTTGAAGGCATGAGAGAACATGAGAGGTGAAAGGGGGACTAAAGGCAGAGTCGCAGGAAACATACAAGGGAGCACAGAGGAGCAGGGTTTTGGAAGACCGAGGATAGCCCTACAGAAGCCATAGGGAGAGAAAGTTTCAAGAAACAAGACCTATTTAAGTGTCACTTGATGCAGACATTCAAGTCAGATAGCAGAACTTGATAAGTTCTCAGCATTTCTTAGGGAGAGTAAGTAGTTTTCTAAGAGAGTAGGGCTAGGTTACGCTTGTTGGTTGAGGAGAAAATGAGATGAAGTGAGAGCTCCAAAGAATGAAGCTGTGCAAAAGAATGACAACTCAGGTTGCTGGGGTGATACAAGTTTGGGGCGTTTGTTTTGTTATAAAGATAGGAGGATCCTAAGCATTTTTTTCATACCATTCTATTAATAAAAAGTAAAACTCATAAAAACTTGCAGAAGACTTAAAGTCATAACACTAGACTTGGGAACATTTTTTGTTTGTTTGTTTGATTTTTTTTTTTATTGAAGTACAATTAGCATACAATGTTATATTAGTTTCAGGTATACAACATACTGATTTGACAATTCTATAGGAAACATCTTAAGTACAAAGTAATTTTTGCACACTGCCTCCCATCCCACATCTTGAGCTTCTGATCATTCCCATTAGGCTCTACTGGGCCTATACTACCAACTGGTGGATGCTTTCCTCTGGCTCTAGACACACCAGCCTTTCCTCAGATCTTCAAACACACTAGGCTCTTTGTCATCTCAAAGCTTGCATCTCCTTTAGAAACTCTTGCCTTATCTTGCACATGGCTGGTCTCTCCTTCTTCAGAGCTGCTTTTTCAGAAAAGACTTCCCTGATCAATCTACGGAAGTCATACTCCTACCTTATTCTCTATCACGAAACTCATTTTTTTTTCCCTTCATTGTACTCAGTCCAATCTGTTACCACTGTATTTGCTCACATTTTATTGGCTGCCTCTTCCACTAGCATGTATGCATCAAGATAGCAAAGATGTCTGGCTTGTTGGCCTCTGTGTCTTCAGCCCCTAGAATAGTTCCTGGCAAATAACATGTCTTCAGTAAATATTTGTTAAATGATCCACACAACCCAATTTCTCCCTCTATCAACTTCCCCAACTGAGATCAAGCACCCTGTTTCTTAAACCCAAGGCCTTTTCTCACTATATTGACATATATAACCACAAGGGTTAAACTAACATTTATTGTACTTTTATTAGATACTAGGCTCTGTGCGATCAGCTACATTTGTATCATTTCACTTAAATTTTTACATAACCCTCTCATATAGATATGTACTTCTAAAATTATCACCACTGTACAGGCGATGAAACAGAGGAGGGTGTATAACTTGCCCAAGTTCACAGAAGTGGTGGAGCCGGGATCTAGTTCTAACTTCAGAAACAAAGCCCAGGCCATTACTCACTTCAAGTGAAGATACATACTCTAGTTTGGGCAGTTCTGATTTACACTTGCTCTACCCAGGCCACATCCTAATCACAATAAATTCAAGTTTCACAACCCCCCCACTCCCCTTCCCACTTGCTTGCTGGCGGGAGGCAAGAGCGGGGAGCTGTGGAGAGCTGTCCTGAACTTCCAAGTCCCGGCTTCTCCCGAGGAAGATGCATGTAGGAAGAAGAGATCCGAGCGTTAGCAACTTATATCTCAGCACTGAGGAACAGGTAACCCGGGGCCTAATAGGAGACTTTCGGATTTTGGAGCAGAAGCAGACAATCCCGCACTGCATCAGTGGCCAAAGAGCTTACCTTAACTGCCACCTCCGGAGCCGAGTCCACCGCCACTGCCAGAGAGGGCTTGGTCGAAGCTGATTTCGTCAAGTGCATGAGGGAGTCGGCGGCTGGCAGGGAACACCGTCCGCCCTCACTGTCCGAGTCCGATTCGGACCCTGAACCCGAACCGTAGGACGCAGCCAGAGCTGCAATCGCAGCCGACATGACGGCAACAGATCCTCTGCGGAGACCAGGCCCGGGCGGAAGAAGCTGCTCCCAGGTCCTGACAGATGACCATAACACACATCATTTACTTCCTTTGCTAAGAATTCCCTTACAAAATTTTGAATTGTACATTAATTAGTATTTAATACGTATAGGAGAACCGAGAATATGAAAAAATTTATCTAGGGAAATAGAATTATAATACCTTTATAACTTTCAGGACCTATGTGGCTGGATTAAAGACTACGAGTTCCGAAATACCTTGAGGCCGCGAGGTCCTACACTCCCGGCGTGCAGCGCGGCGGGAAGTGGGAGAGGCACAATGGGAAGTGTAGTTTGGAGCGAGGGGAGGGGCGAAGTGGGCAGGCCTCTCTTCAACCCCTCCCCTGAATGGATGGTTCATTCAATTGGCTATCATCTTCCCTCACTCCCTGGCCAAGCACTGTTCTCTCCGTCCCCTTCCCCCAAATTGAGGATTGGGCAATACCATACAGCCTCAGGAAATGGGGGGGAAAGCCGTATTCATTCCCTCTATAGGGAGAGTGGGAGAAAGCTGAGTTTTCCACCACGGCTGCACCTAGGCACTGGGAGAAGAGGAAAGAGAGACTCTTAAGTTGGAAGACCTTGAGTGGTGGAGAATAGCTCCTGTTGGGAAGGATGGGAGATTAAGTGGCGAGGGCCAGCGGTCCCCCCTGCTTCAGGCGCGGATCCCTGCGTCCGGTTGTGGAGCGTCGCGCGCGGGGAGGGGGCGGGCGGGGGGCGGTGGCGGTGGCGGCGGCTCTCGGTGTTGTTCGCTCGCGTCGAGCACACGGTGGGTCCGGCGACCGGCGGGCGCCGCAGGCGGCGTTCCCAGAAGCCCGGTGCCTCGGCCGCTGCCCGGAGCGGATTCCACGCAGGAGCCTGTCGCTCCTGGAGGCTCTAGGTGGAGTCCCGGGAGCTGAGGGGGACCGGCGGCCGCCACCGAAGCATGAAGACGGGGTAAGGCAAGAGCCCCCCATGATTTCACGGTGAGCGCGAGTCTCTCAGGAATTGTTTTTTGGTAGGGACAGGGTGCTGGGAGAGGAACTCTTTCTCACTGGCCAGAATGGAGAGAGGTGTGTGTAGCGCTCTTGCCCCGCAAAGGTGACGGGGATGGGCGCGCCGCCCCCGCGACGGCCCCCACCCCCATTCGCGGGTTTCCGGAGCTTCGGCCGCCCACCCGCCAGCCGGGCTGGGTGCCGAGGGAGACGGTAGCCCGCCGGCGCGCCTGGGTATCGGTTGCAGGGGCCGCCCGAGGCTGCTCTAGGTGGGGAGACTGCAGGTCTCACCTGGGGTGCCACCTCCTGAGCGCCCCTGCCCTGGCCGGCCACCCCCTTGCCTCCTCGCTCTGGGGGCGGCTGCAGCCCGAGGTGGCGGAAAAGCCCCCGCTTGCGCTACGTGCGGGAGGCTCTAAAGCCGGCTAGTGCGTTTGCGTGTTTGCGCCGCGCGTCTTTATATTACAGACATAAAGGTAAAGCGAGTGCGGGGATTCCTTTCTTCTCCTGAAGAGGGGGCGCAGCGGGGAGGTCGCCTCCGATGCGTGGTAATGGGGGAGTGCCTCGGGCAGAGTTAGGGAGCTGCTTACTCAGCTCCGATGTCGGCAGGACTCGCCCATTGTGCCACCCAGATAATTATTCAACTATGCAGCATCCATTGCACCTTTCCCATTTTTCTTTTCCCCTTGCTACAGCATGCCCCCTAGCTTCGATACTCTGACGCCTTCTCTTGCATGCACTTGCGGGTGATGAACTGGAATAATGATGAAAAGAAAGCACATCTGACCTGAACGTTCACAACCTGTCTTATAGCCGATTAATTAACTAATCCCCAGCTAGACTAGATAGTTTAATATGACTCAGTCTAATCCTGTCCTTTTCTGTATAAGGTGTGCTTTGGATTGTAATTTAATTTTTTCTTTGGTGCTAGATTCACGTATTAGTTAAGTCTTATTTCTTGTGCGGTAATTGATGTATTGGTTATTCAACCTATCTAATGTTCTTAAATTTAATATGTGTGATAGGTAACTTTCATCTTTCTAGTTGTTGATAGTACTATCTCATAATTATAAATGCAGTCTTTGAACTCTCAAAACAGTTTTTCCCATATGCTCTAAGTTTCTGTTAACAAGGTATTTTTATTTATGGCGAATATTTGAATAAAGTACTTGATAGAAAATTTCTCAAGTTTTGAATAAAAAAAGTTTTATATTTCGTTATTTTTCAGTAATGGAATATTTTATTGCTAATCATAGCCTTCAGTTGAATGAAAGGAAGCATTTAATATTTAAGGTGGGGTTTCAACTGCCATAATGAGCATTCGCTAACTTCTCTGAATTTTATTTTTCATTCAGTTCTTTGCAATATCATGTATTAAATTGTTGTAGTTTTTTTTTTCTAATTTTTTTCTAACTTCTCTCTCGAAGAATGGGCAGGCTCCAGTTTTGCATGATCTACCTGAAAGATGGAATATTTTTTTGAAAACGGAAGAAGCAACTGTTGGTTACTTGATTGTTATGTTAAAAACTGTTTACCTCTCGTTATTTAAAAATAAATGATTCACTGCCAAAAATAAGTGTTTCCTTTTTTTTTGTTTTGTAATCCTCTCCTGGGTTCTCTCCTCTAAGCTTGTTGCCATAACCCTCTTGATAAAACGGAATTGCACATAGGCATTGCAGAGGCAGTGGTTTTAAGGTACAGTAATTGTTTTATGGCATTTGGAAGTGGCGCACATATAACTTGATGGTGTAGGATCAGTTGCTTGGTTAGGAAATGACCTTGCAATTTACAAAATGGACACCTCTGTGCCTTGGTTTCCTTGTGTATAAATGGAGATAATACCCATTTATGTCATTGAGTAGTATGCATAAATTCAATAAAGATGTTTTCATAATGTTTTTAAAGAAAATTTAGATATTTTACCTGATGGATGATGAAAATATTTCAGGGTAAAATACAAGGGGAAAATGTCATTAGGATATTCCCTGGCATGTTAGAATGGCAGATTTACAATGAATTTTGCTTTGGAGATATATGACTATAAACTGAAAAATGTTTCTTATCCATCAAGAGTTTTTAATAATTGCAAATTTAATAGGTATTGTAGTTAATACCTATATGTAGATATAACTATAGATATAGTTCATATTGATGAAAAAAGTTATATGACTTGGTAATAAACAAGTTGAATCTTGAATTAAGTTTGTAAAAAAAAAATTTCAGAAAACATTAAGGCCTTTTTCATTGAAAAATTTGCAGATGACATTATCCAAAATACATACTTGGGATCATTTATAAGGTATGGTATGGAATTTTGTTTATTATTCAGGTTTGTAAATAATTGCATATTCAGATGCAATGTATTAATATTGTATAATACTATGTTTAATTTTACATTTTTCTTCATTTTCAGAATAGTTTAAGGTATCCATTTCCAGGTTGTCACAGAGATGGTAACAGTAGCTTTTGATCTCCTTATTGGAGTGTTATTAACTCAGTTAATTTTCATAGCAAAAGGTACTATTAAAATAAATTATTAAAAATTTTACCAAAGCCATATTTTGGTTACTTTGGGGAAGCTTTATATAGATCATGAGTTTATTCAAATGTCTTTAAAATTACTATTGTATAGTTTCTTTTTTTGAGAATAAATATGATTACATTTTTAATGTTTTCTCAAATGACCAACTTAAAATTCAGCTGTCATTATCACTTGGGTAAATACAGTTAATTAAAGGTTTTTCTAAGCTCCTTGAGGACAGAAACTAACCTGAATCTTATTGTCATAAATCCAAAATTGCTAGCATATTGTTTAGCACTATTGTTATTGTTGTTAGACAAATGAAATGAATGAGTGAAGAATCTCCATTGATTTAATGGACTGAATAGAAATTTTTAAAAATAGATTTATCAAACAAATTTTAATTCATGAAACATAGCTTTATTTCAGGAGAAAAGAAAAAATGTTTTGGAGGTTCTTTGAACTTTATTTACCTGTTCAGATAGAATTCCTTTACCCACACATTTTTTGGAAGAGTACTAAATATCTGTATACTATAATGTGGATTGTCAACCTTTCATTCATGAAATGATTAATTTTCTTACCTCTTATAGGGCACTTCATGAAAATATGCATTAAAGGTTTTTTGTTGTTTTCCCTAAATTAGATAAGTGTTGAAATGTTTTGGTTCTTTTTTGCTTACTTCAGTTTTCCAGTGAAATACTATTAAAAAGATGTATGTAAATCATATCCTGTGCCAAATGTGCCTGAATACCAAGTTTTTTAAAATAAATGACCTCTGAGGTAGAGCTTTTTATAAAGTGAAGAACCTTGCATTTTTCATTTATCACATTCAAATAATTTTGATTCTTTGTATATTGCTGGTTCCTAATTTAGCATGAGATCTATATTTTAAAATCTGTAAAATGGTTTAGAACTTGGAACTTCCTCAAAAACAATATTCTTGGTGGTTAGATTTGCAGACAGCCCACCAAATTTAACCCATGATGTACCTAAATAATAAGATTTATAATACTAGAGAATTATATTAATACTAGGATAAATATTATATTGAAAATACCTGCACTGTGTACAGTTTTTCTTTTGGAAAATCCATTCAGAATTTTCTTTGAAATTCTAATACATTTCTGTTGTGTTAGATGTGACATCATTATTAGGAACTTCTCCAAAACCCACTGGATATGAAGAGGAGGACCTTCCTCAGTTCAGTGAGCCTTACGTTATATGGGGCAAGAAGTGAGAGAATGAGGGAAATTGGAAGGAGCTAGGGTCTTCTATGTGACGTTTGACAAGTCGTTTTACTTTTTAGGGTCTTTGGTTTTCTCGATTGTAAGATGAGAAGGTTGAAGTAGGCAATCTCTGAAGTTCCTTTCAGTTACAAATAATTCAAAGGCATCTTCATGTTCAGTGTAACCACTTTTTTCTGAGGTTCATTTTTCCTTTCTACTGTTACTGCTTATGTACCTCCTCTCAGGGAATTTCTTCTATCTGAATCTACCTCTGAAAAGATTATAGTCTTGATCTTTTTCTCACGTGCCTATTCTTGGAAGCAAGACTTTTTAGGGTTTTTAAAGGAGTTTTTTGTAATGTTTGTTGTTTAGTCTGCTTTTATTTTTACTCTTCTTTGTTTTTTAACTCCTAGTACCACCAAGAAACAGAGTTAAGATGATTTGCTTTGTTCTCTTCTTTTGAGTTTTTTACTGACAGCCTTTAAATAAAGTCAAGGTAGATTTTATTTATACTTTGAAGAAAGATCATATCTGGTGAATCTCCAGAGAAATGTTTTTTATAAGGAAAAATATTGGAACTAAGGTTTTGGGGTTGGTTTATTAAGATAAAGTGATGGAATATGGCCTGGTAATAGGGTTGTCACATACTGTATAGGATATCCTGCATTTTTATTGTTAAATCTGGCAGTCTTACATTGGGTGCTCTGGAACTTTGGGCATGGCAGGAGGATGGGTGTGGTGGGGCCGGAGGCAGAGTGAGAAAGTGAGTTTATGGATTCCTTGAGAACAGAGTTTTGTTGTTGTTTTGGTTGATTGTTTTGTTTTGCTTCATTTTTGTGTCTCTAGAATTAAGTGGATGTTTTAATGGATACAATCACTACAGAATAGTAGGTAAGTAATTCTCTTAGGTGGAAAGATCGGGATGCTGTGAGAAAAGGGGTCATGAAACACGGCTATGTTGGTCATACACATTGGAGTATTTTGTAGATTTTCAATTAACTTCTTATTTGGAGGTTAATAATACTAAAAAACTAATAAGTAACATGTTTTCCTAAGTGGATAAAAATTAACATTACATGCTTGCTATATATAATACAAGTCACTGTATAGCTACCATCATATTTGTTATATTTAATTGGTATCATAGTCCTGTTAGAATTTAATGGAAGAAGAGAGTTAACTGAAATAAACAAGTTGTTTATTCTGCTCAGCAGAAGCACAGGTTCTCTGGGAACCACTTTCTTGTCCCTTCCCTCAGTAAGTTACTGTGGAACAACCATTTTAATAACTTGATAACAGTAATTCTGCCTGCCTGCTACCCTTTCCCTCATCTATAATTGGTCAGTCTAGTGCTGGTTACCACTTGTCCTATGCTAAACCAATTATTCATTCAGCACATAATTATTGAAGGCCAGCTGGGTGCTGGAAGTATACAATGGAGAGCAAAACCGAGGTCTCAATTCTCTTGTAGTTAACAGTATAGTAGGAGAGACAGATACTGAACAAATACACATATCTGTAATTAGAAATTGTGGTAAATGCTATAAAGGAAAAGCGCAGGGAAACTGCTTTACCTTGGGAGTCAAGGAGGGTTCTTTGAGGAAAAATTAGTGGAAGTCAGCTATGTGAAAAAGGAAGAGAATGCAAAGGATACATGTTCAACAATTTTGAGGTGGGAAAGAGCTTGGTAGATTCCACCAAGAACTAAGAAAAGGCCAAAGTAGATAAAACTCAACTATATAGTGAGCGAGAGGGACTGTGGCTTAATGTAATAAGGTTGTTAAAGGTAAACAGGCCAGCCATGTAAGGCCCACATACGTTTTGTTTCAATTGGGGTTGTGGATTTTAAGTGTATTGGGGAAAGCCCCGAAGGGTTTTAATCAGGTTAACAACTGGACCAGATCTGCCTTTTAAAAAGATCACTCTGGGAGATCAGTCACAATTCTGCCCATTTCTGTAGTTTATAGGTGCAGTTCTATATACCTGCACTAAGCCAGGAGGACACTCAGAGCTTTTCCTGAATTCTAAGTGCCCAGAGGTTTGAATAATTTGTTTTTGCTCTAGTGGCTGAAACTGTAAGATATGAAACACAGAAACTGTTCATGGTGTTATTTCTTGTCACGTGAACTAAATAAACAGGGGCATTTGGAAGAAAGAACAAGAGAAGCAGATACACAGTCTTAGCTGTAGTCACCTGTCTTTGTCCATGGTCCTGAGATTGGGTTCCAAGAGACACCCAAGTGTAATACTGCTACTACTAATTTTTGTAATAAGTTGTCTTTTTTCCCCCCATAAACTAGTTGGAATTATATTTCTGGTACTTGGCAGCCAACCAACCAAGTCCTATCATAGATTAATTTGTATAAGGTCACATGGCTTTAATAAAAATGGTAAATTTGAACACAGATTTTAAAATCCCATTTTTTCCTACTACCCTGTGCCCATAAAGTACCACTTCTTAAACTAATGGTTCTAATGGAGTTCTAAGGACATGGTGGTTGGGTGTGGTTGACACCTATTAGGTGATGTTGGCAACAATGCTTTATTTTGGGTATGTTTGACAGTGGTATAGCTTTCTGCCATTCTTTCCTCTTGAGTAACAGTTACTCAGGTCTACTCTAATAAGTTAATGTTTCTATATTGACTAGCTTATTTGAAAAGAAAATGAAAAAGCTTCCATATCAGGGCATAGATGAACTTATTTGATTTCTCTACCAAAAATATGAAGTCTGTCATTTTTTCACATTATGCTACAAAAGCAAGCTTTTTTGTTTTCCACTCTTTAATAAGACTCTGTTGTCTTATATGTGTCATATATTTTTTGGGCAGGGATAAATTTTGTAACATACATGTGCTAGAAATGATGTCAGAAAATTGTGGAAGGGTTAAGGAGAAAAGGAACAGGAGAAGCATTTCATATTTTACTTGAGGAAGAAGACTAGCACTTACTCTAAAAACCAAAATAAAAGCTTTGTGTGATACATCATAATATATGGCTAGAAATTTACCAATTTTGTTGATATTTTCAAAGAATCTTTTGGTTTCATTTGTTTTCTCTGTTGATTTCCTGTTTTCAATTTTGTTGATTTCTTTCCTTCTGCTTGCTTTTTCTATATAGTTTCTAAAAATGGAACCTGAGATTATTGATTTAAATCTTCTTTCCTACTGTATGCATTCAGTGCTTTTAATTTCCCTCTAAGCACCACTTTTGATGGATTCCACACATTTTAATAAGTGGTATTTTCATTTTCACTTACTTCAAAATATTTTAAAATTTCTCTTGAGACTTCATTGACCCATGTGTTATTTAGAAGTGTGGTGTTTAATCTCCAAATACTTTGGGATTTTCTAGCTATCTTTCTGCTTTTGCTTTCTATTTTAATTCCATTGTGGTCTGAGAACATACATTGTATGATGTCTATTCTTTTAAATTTTGGAGGGTGTGTTTTATGGCCCTGAATGTGGTCTATCTTGGTGAACAGTCTATATGAACTTGAGAAGAATGTGGTTTCTGCTGTTTTTGGGTGAAGTAGTATATAAATGTCAATTAGATCCAGTTGATTGATGATGATGTTCAGTTCAACCCAATCCTTACTAATTTTCTGCCTGTTGGATCTGTCAGTTACTTATAGGGGGTGTTGAAGTCTCTATAATAGTGAATTCATCTATTTCTCCTTGCAGTTCTCACATTTTGCCTCATATACTTTGGTGCTCTGTTGTTAGGTGTATATACATTAAGGATTGTTATGTCTTCTTGGAATGTACCCCTTTATGTTATATAATGCCCTTCTTTATACCTGAAAAATTCCCCTGCTCAGAAGTCTGCTTTTTCTAAAATTAATAAAGCTACTCCCGGCTTTCTTTTTATTAGTGTTAGCGTGTCTCTGTCCCTTTCCTTTTCAAATCTGTATCTTTACATTTAAAGTGTTATCTTGTAGACAACACATTGTTGGGTTTTTTTTTTTCATCCACTCTGAAATTGTCTTTTAATTGGTGTATTTGACTTATTCACATTTAAAGTGGCTATTGATATGGTTGGATTAATATCAATCATGTTTGTAACTTTTCTGTTCATTACAGGTGTTCTTTGTTTTTTTTTTTTTTTCTCCTCTTTTTCAGCCTTCTCTGGCTTTAATTGTGCATTTTATATAGTTCCATTTTCTCTCCTCTCTTAGAGTACCAATTATACTTATTTTTTAAATATTTTTTAGTGGTTGTCCTAGAGGTTGCCTGCTTAACATAAATCACACAATGCTGCTTCACAGGTAATGCAGGTTTCTTATAATGAAGAATTCCAGATTTCTCTCTCCCAACCCTTATAACACTGCTGCCATTCATTTGCTTATCCATATGCTATAATCACCCAGAAGTTTGTGGCCATTATCACTTTGAACAAGCAATTATCTGTTAGATTCAAGAATAAAAAAGTATTCTATCTTCCTTTCATTTATTCATTCTCTGTAGCTTTTTCTTTATGTAGATTGGAGTTTCCAACCTATGTCATTTTCCTTTTCTCTAGAGAACTTTTTTTCTTGGCAAGGCAGGTCTACCGGTGTCAATTCTCTCAGTTTTTATTTGGCTGAGAAAGTCTTTATTTCTTTTTCATTTTTGAAGGATAATTTCTCTAATGACAAATTCTAGGTTTGTGTTTTTTTTCTTTCAACACTTGAAATATTTCACTCCACTCTCTTGTTTGCATGGTTACGGACAAGAAGTCCAACAAAATTCTTATCATTGTTCCTCTATAGGTAAAGTGTTTTTGGTTTTTTCCCTGATTTCTTTCAATCTTTTTCTCTTTGTTTTTAGTTTTCTGCAGTTATATGCTTAGGTATGGATATTTTGGTATTTGTCTTTGCTTGATATGTTCTGAGCTTCATGGATTTATGGTTTGGCTTCTGTCATTAATTTTGGAAAATTCTCAGGCATTGTTACTTCAAACATTTCTTTTACTCTTTTCTGTCTTCTGGTATTTCTTACATATACGTTACACCTTCCTTAATTGTCCCACAGTTCTTGGATATTGTTTTTTTCATTTTCTTTTCTCTTTGCATTTTAGTTTCTATTGATATTTCTTTGAGCTCATTGATTCTTTCCTCAGCTGTATCCAGCTTTCTGATGATCCTATCAAAGGCATTCTTCATTTCTGTTAGGTTTTTTTTATTTCTAATGTTTCTTTTTGATTGGTTCATAGAGTTTTCATCTCTTTGTTTATATTTCACCTGTTTGTGCGTGTTGTCCACTTTTTCCATTAGAGCCCTTAGCATGGTAATCATAGTTATTGTAAATTCCCAGTCTGATTATTACAAAATCTGCTCTTTCCAAATTTGGTTCTGATGCTTGCTTTGTCCCTTCTGAATATGCCTTTATTTCCTTTTCACATGCCTTATAAATTTCTGTTGAGAGCAAGACATGATATACAGGATAATAATAGAAACTGAAGAAGGTAGGTCTTTTGTATGAGGTTTTATATTTCTCTAACTAGGAATTAGGTTGTGTTTACTGTTTGCTGTAGCTGTAGCTGTAGGTGTCAGAGGTTTCAAATTCCTCTAGTGTTCTTGTTTTTGTTTCCCTTCTTATCTTCTGGTTTCCCTAGAAATAACTTCTTAAATAGTCTGAGCCTTGTAGTTTTGTTTGTTTGTTTTGTTTTGTTTTTTTTAAGCTATAATCCTGTTACTGTATAGGAGCCCTGTTGATATGGTGGTAAGGTGTGGGAAGTAGGGAAGTAGTCTATGATCCTATGTTAGTTTTTTAAGATTTTATTTTTAAGTAATCTCTACACCCAGTGTTGGGCTCAGATTTACAGTCCCAAGATAAAGAGTCACATACTCTATGGACTGAGCCAGCCAAGCACCCCTATAATCCTGTTTTTCAGTCAGTCTCTTACTTGGTCTGTGTCCCTGGACCTCCACAAGTGCTTCTCAGCTTGTCTTCCCCCCACTACAGGAAAGTCAGTAAGGCAAAAGTGGGCAGGAATTTGAGTAGTTTTCATTTCCAAGTTGCATAAGGCTCTGATGAAGCCTTTTCCTTTGCTAGATAAGCATTTCTTGTGGAGAATTCTGTGGACTTGTATCAAAATGTTATTTTATTCTTTCCCCCAGCCAAGTAGAGGAGATTTTTTTTTTTTTTTTTTTTTTTTAATTCTCACTGTGAGAAACTTGTGGGGCATAAAACCTTGGAAGGTGTGTCAGCCCCCTCGGACTAGACATCCAGGAGTTTTAAACTCTCAAACTAATCCACAGTGAGCCTCCAGCAACTTGTTCAAGTTACCATTTAAGTGTTCATATCAATTCCTGGTTTCTGTGCCTTCTACTTCGGTTAGCTAGTCTGTATTCTCTATTTATCATTCTTTCTAGTTCCTTGGGTGAGTGTTTGTCCTCTGACCTCAGTATCTCAAGGATCTAAAAAAAGTCCATTATTTTCCAGGTTGTTCAACTTTTATTTTGTTGTGAGAGAAGAGTGATAACTTCCAAGTTTTTTACATCTTGGAGTGTAACCTAGAAGTAATAATATATTAAAAAACAAAACGAAAAAAAAAACTGTGGTATTCCACTGTATGGATATACCAAAATTTAATTCATTTGTTCCCCACTGTTACATGTTTAGGTTGCTTCCTTTCTTTTATATGGCAAGCCATGCTCTAATAACTCTTCTTGAATAAACTGCAATTTTGATTTTAATGGCTATTTTTCAGTTATCTATATGTCCTCCTCTAATTACCCAGAGATTAATCAGGAATTGGCATACTTAAACCAGAAGACTGGATTTAATTCTTAGTACTTTCACTTATTAGGTAATCTTGGACCATTTTACTTCTGATCCATTTCCTCATTTGTAAAATGTGAATGATAACCACCACCTGGAGGAGCTGTTTAAGGACTAAATGATATATTAGAAGGTATTTTTAAACTATAAAACACTATGTAAATGTTAGGTAACTTAGGTATATTAAATTGTTATATAAACTGTGAGGCTTAATAATAATCAAGCTCCATGGTAATTAACTAGCTTGAGACCAGGCTGCCTAGGACAGTGTTTTGAAAGAAGATATTATGATTTATTGATAATTCTGAGAAAGGGGGCACAGTTGATTCTGAGGGAGATAGCTAAGTAACAAGTACACCTTAAAAATCTGATGAAACGATATGTTGATAGGGAATATTGTTTAACTTATGATAGAATATATTAGGTTTTATGAAGATAAGGACTAAGAAAAATAAGCAAAGCTGTTTTAATATAGTTCTGCAACTGGGCAGGCATTCAATATATTTCTGAAACACTTGTTAAAGCTATTAATCAGATATAATTTAGATATTTCACTTATTTCAATATTATTCTCCAAAGTGACCTAGTAATTTTTGAGGTAACATAGTTTTTAGTGACTTGACACTCAAAAATGGGATTTGTGGACCAGTAGCATCAGCATCATGAGAGCTTCTTAGAAATGCAGAATATTAGGCCAACCCCATATCTGCTGAATCAGAAAGTACTGAAGCAGTTTAACAAGATCCCTGGGTGGCTGGCATATACTTTAATGTTTGAGAGTCTCTGACTTACTATGCATAAATCTTGCAATAGAGAAAGACCATTGTCAAGGTTTTTAACTTTATAGTATTTCTGAATAGCTTATGGTTTAAAGAGAGAATAGTGGGTTAAGTGTAACTTTACCAATATTGACAAAATTATGCTAAACAGAAGGATGCACTTATCTATTTTTAAAATCTTATACACTTGGGGTGCCTGGGTGGCTGACTTGGTTAAGTGTCTGCCTTCAGTTCAGGTTGTGATCTCAAGGTCATGAGATCACCCTGTAGGGGCTCCCGGTTNTCTGCTTCTCCCTCTCCCTCTGCTGCTACCTTTCCCAACCCATGCTTGCTTGCACTCTCTCTCTTTCTCTCTCTGTCTCTCAAATAAATCTTTAAAAAAATAAAATAAAATCTTATACACTTAGCAAAGATGAGGGTAGGCTATTACAAATCTAATGATCTATAATAGGTCAATATTGAAACTTTAAAAAAAAGAAAATTTGATTAATTTTTAAACTTGTAAAATATGGTAATGCTTCCTTCATCTGACTTCCCTGAGAATGGAGAGATTCCATTTACATGTCTTTTCTAAAAATTATAGCTTCTCCCTTTAAAAGTAAAATTTGTATTTTAATTACTTTTTATGGGAACAGTTCTGAAAGTATTATATAGTTCTCTGTTTCATTAAAAAAAGTATGTGGAATGTAATATAACTTTTTCTTAATGATAAAGATTCCCCTGTCATCTGAAGCCTTATATGTATAGATGCTCTGGATTAAACTGATTAATTGACTCATTTTGAAAACCTACTGTTATTGTAGTCTGTTGTAATACAAATATGTTGGTTATTAGAGGATATAGGATTATCTATCAGTATAATAAGTTATCCTACATTGCTGGCCTACATTATTGTGTTTGATTTTTTGAACTTCCTTTTAAAAAATTATTTCTTTATTTGAGAGAGAGAGGAAGAGCGTGAATGCGGGGGAGGGGCAGAGGGAGAAGGAGAAGCAGACTTCCCCCTGAGCATGGGAGCTGTACGCGGAGCTCCACACCTGGGGGCTCCATGGGGGGCTCAATCCAGGACCCTGAGATCATGACCTGAGATGAAGTCAGACACTTAACTGAGTCACCTAGGTGGCCCTGAACTTTCTTAGTATTTGGCTGTCAATGTTACATGCCTGCTTCTAGTAGCTTCCCCCTCTAAATTGTCACTTCCGATCTACTGCATTCTAGGAAACCAAATGAGATTATACATCATAGGAGGGTCTTGGCCTCTCTGTTAATTAATTAATTAATATTTATTGAGCAGCTGTTAGGTGCCAGATTCTGCGAACTGCTGAGTATTCAGTGGAGAATAAAACAAAATCCTTGCTCGTGTGGGGCTTACATTCTAGTGGGGGAGATAGGCAATAAACAAATATCAATATGGTATAATGATAGGTGGCAATAAGTGCTATGAAAAAAAATAAAGCAGTGCATAGATATAGAGAGTAATAGGAGGAGCCACTACTTTAAATAGGGTTGTTAGGAGAGTGAGGGGAGCAAAGACCTGAATGAAGTAAAGCGAGGTATGAAATATAATAGTTTTTTAAAAAGAAGATTACAAAAATTTAGTGCATAGACAGGGGCTTCCTCTTTGCCTAGAATCCTCAGGTGTTTATTTAAAGTATACCTTTTAAGTATTTCTGCAGTTTTGATTTTGTTGTATAAGACGGGAACCAGGGGCGCCAGGGTGGCTCAGTCGTTACGCGTCTGCCTTCGGCTCAGGGAGTGATCCTGGCGTTCTGGGATCGAGCCCCACATCAGGCTCCTCTGCTGGGAAGCCTGCTTCTTCCTCTCCCACTCGCCCTGCTTGTGTTCCCTCTCTCGCTGGCTGTCTCTCTCTCTCTGTGTCAAATAAATAAATTAAAAAATCTTAAAAAAAAAAAAAAAAAGACTGGAACCAAAAGTATGGTTACCATCACACCGTCTAAAAATTTTTATGCTAACTTCTGGAATGAAAGGCAGGCTGAAAGATAAAGTTTAGATGATAAAATGTTGGAACTTTTGGAACTTCAAAAGGTTTAAAGGAACCATTATAGTACATAATCTGAATTAGAATTGCTCTAGAAAATGTAGGACATAGATTGATTTAAAATAACACTGTAACAAATGTGTGCTGTAAGCAGTCCCCTGGAGAAACAGAACGGCTTCTCATTTGGCTGTACTGCTCCTGACTTCACAGTGATAACAGTAGTACCATTTTTTTGAGCCCTTATTATATGCTAGGCACAGTGCTAGGCATATGTAATATAATCCTCACAACAACCCTGTGAAAAGGTGTAGTTGTAATTTTTATGAAGTACAAACTAAGCTTTAAGCATAGACTGCTGCAGAATCTTTCAGTACTAGCCAGAATTTAATTGCCCGTTCTCATAATGCTTATTCCTGACTCAAGCTTTCCCTATACGTAGGGGGACAATGGAATTATTTTGATTTACTTGTTAGGTAACAAAACTGGAGGTATGTGTTAGAGATTGGTTCCAGAGTTCAAGCCATGTGTAAAGTAAAAATAGTGTACCATCAAAGGAATTAAATGAAAATGACTACATCATGTCCCGTTGATGAGCTTGCAGTTATTTTTACCAGAAATTCACACACAATCAAAAGATTAGCAAATTGATTAGTAAGGAATCTAGTACTTTGCTTTAATTTAAAGGTGATTTCAAATTCTAAGTGATTTGGTGCTGTTACTGGAAATAGAGAAGTCTAAAGAATGAGTACATTTTCTT
This sequence comes from Ursus maritimus, assembly GCF_017311325.1. NCBI lineage: Eukaryota > Metazoa > Chordata > Mammalia > Carnivora > Ursidae > Ursus > Ursus maritimus. The sequence goes on along the minus strand of NW_024423675.1, from coordinate 21,008,591 downwards.
TTTGGGGAGTCATGGAAAATGAATTTGAATTTGGATGTGTTAAATTTGGGTTAATGGACATTCTTGTGTTGTTGTCTGGCAGACTGATAGCACAGGATTAAATATTTATAGGGATGTTAGGGTTGTTTGTATAACTTATTTCGAGGTGATAGTTCAAGATTTGAAAATAGATGGGATTTATAAAGAAGAGCGTGTAGAAGGAATGGGGTATAACAAAACTGTTGACTCCTGACTTAATATTTACAAGGTAAGAATTAAAAGGAGAACCAGAAGAGGAATGCTGAAGGTGTCGTCAGAAAGGCTATCATATGTTGAACTCCAATACGGCTGTTCTTTTGGGACCAGGAGGTAAGGTCTTGTGGTCTGGGGCCCTTTTCCTTTGAAGAGACATCTGAAACACTAGTGAGGTAGGAGGGGAAGCAAAGCCAAAAGGATGTTGATGGTTTTGAAAATAGAGTGAAAGGATTGCAAGGACTGTGTAAGGACAAAAATTTTATAATGAGGAATTGAAAGGGTAGGATAGAATATTTAAATCAAAAAGGAACATTTCAGAAATGGAGTTCTTTGAGGTAGAACTGTATAAGGATCTGTACATAGATACTTCATATAGTTAGAAGGGAAGGTGCTAACTCCTCAATTCTCAGGTCTGGAAGTACTGACAATGGAGCCCTCGAGAGAAGTGCGGTAAACTTAGAAAAGCCTTGCTCTAATCAACATGCTTCTAACCCTCGAATTGGGGTTGGCAAGCAGTACATGCCACGTCATCTGAGGTGGAAATCTTGGAGGAAAGGAGTTATGGACTACTAGTGAGTGCTCAATTAAAATTCTCCTTCTTGCTTGTAAAAATAAATCTTTTTCATTGTGATAGAGGCAGCCAACACCCATGTACCTTATATATAGTAGGTCAGTATTAACATCATAAAAATCATTATTTTCATTGTCTAGTCACTGTCTAGTCATGGGAGTAAGTGAAATATAGCATGTCTCTTTACCGATTTGTCTATAAAGGACTTAGTTTCATTCATTAACATTAAAAAGAAAATGTAAATTTCTTTTTTGTAATGTTATACTAAATACAGAAAGGTGACAGTAATGACCTGCCATCAGTTGAACATGAATTTTAATATATATTCCTTGTAGTGGGGATGGATTTATGATTCTCCAACTAATTTTAAATTCATTAAATTCACTCATTAAAAGTCTTACTGTTATGTGAGAGGTCACGTTAGGAGCAGAAACTGCTGGTTCAAACAGTATTTATTGTAATATCCTTGTGGAGTCTTTTGTAGGGTAGAGTGAGATGATTGTTGTAAAAGGCTTTTGAAACAAGTCTATATTAATATAGGATGTTACTGTTGACGTTATAAGCCCACAGGACGAGGACTATAGATAAGGCCATGATTGACATTTTTTAAATGAAATATTTAGTGTGGTATTTAAAGGTTTCTATTTAAAAAAATGACTAGACTAAATACTAGGTTACTTGTTTTGGTACTCATTAATAGTTAACTCATTAACTTTAATTTTAAAGTAACTCCCTATATCAGTCATTGAAGTTAAACTAAAGAAAGATGGTGATGATTTATTGAAAATTAAGTCACTTATTTTACTTAATCTTTTTGTTTCTATTTGAATCTGTTTTTCATCTGCAGCTGCATCGCCAAATAATGGTAGATTCATCTATAGTTGATTCTCTTTGAGAATGAGAGTAATGCATATAAATTCTTCAAGTTAAGTATAGATGTTCTCACTTTAAGGAAATTTAATATGAAATCACTAATGAAGTAATTATAAATAAAAATTAAAAAATAGGTCCAAGGACTAAGCCCTGCCTGAAGTACTCTAAGATTTAGATGTACAGAAGATGAGAAGGTGGTAGGAGGCAAGCCAGGAACTTGAGGTCTCCTGAAAGCCGGATTAAAAGTCATTTTCAAGGAGTGAACACTTGTGTCAGATGTAATTTAAGAGGCTGAGTGAGAAGAGGCCTGAGAATTAGTTTCTGGATAGAGCAGATAACTGATAGTGGTGAGATGGTTTGGTACAATGCTGGAAACGAAAGCCTGCATGGGACAGATTTAAGTAAGAATTGGAAGAGAGAATCCGGGAACTCATTCAAGAAATATTACCATAAAGGAGCACAGAGAAATGGGAGAGGGGTTAAAGTTCCTGGAGGGAGAAGTGGGACCAAGAGAGGTTTGTTTTTGGTTTTGATCTTTTTTTAAGAAAGATGAAATTATAGCATGTCTCTGTGCTGATGGCAGTGATCCAGTAGATGGAAAAACAGTGATGCAGAAGAAGGAGAGGATAATTAATCCCTACTACTTAAATAGGATTTGGGAACTGGTCTGGAACTTTGCCACCACGTGAAATGGTTTCTGTGGAAAAATATTTGACTTTGACATAGGCAAATTACAAATTTCTAGTAATCCAACTCATCTTTAGTTGTGGATTATTTTTAGTGATGGGGTGGGAATTGTTAATGTCGTACACTTACCAGTTTTCCATGGTGATTACTGTATTTATTTTCAAATCAATAAGACTGTTGTATGTGGATAGAGGATAGCAAAGCTAACTGATCTGCCTGAGCCTGTCTGAATTTGCACTATGTTTTAATCTGTTAGTCTTTAAGATTTTACACTTGCATATTTCCAGAAAATTTTTTGAAAAACAATAGCCTCTCGTACATTGAAGTTGTTGTCTAATATTACTATTAAAAGTTTAAATTTCTATTTTTTGTTTATAGGTAGTAGAAAATAAGCATTTTATAGCATGATATGATTATTGACTATATTGGAATAAATAGTTTATGAATGCTATTTGATTAAATGGATTTTTGATAGCTTTATTGAAATATAATTGAGGGGCGCCTGGGTGGCACAGCGGTTAAGCGTCTGCCTTCGGCTCAGGGCGTGATCCCGGTGTTCTGGGATCGAGCCCCGCATCAGGCTCTTCCGCTATGAGCCTGCTTCTTCCTCTCCCACTCCCCCTGCTTGTGTTCCCTCTCTCGCTGGCTGTCTCTATCTCTGTTGAATAAATAAATAAAATTTAAAAAATAAATAAATAGAAATATAATTGACATACAATAAATTACACAATTGGATAAGTTTTGACTTATGGATGCTTTCTTGAAACCATCATGACAAGATAATGAATCCCCCCAAATTTCCTAGTCTTCCTTTGTATTTTCCGTATCCTATCTCTCCCTACCCCTTCCACCAACCTCACCAACCCCACAACCCCAACCCCCACCCTAGGCAACCATTAATCTACTTTCTGTCACTATGGGTTACCTTGCATTTTCTAGTACTTTATATGAATGGAATCATATAGTATATACTCTTTTGTTTGGCTCCTTTCACTCAGCATAATGATTTTAAAATTCACCCAAGTCGTTTCATCCATAATTCATTTTATTACTGAATGCTGTTTTATTGTATGAACACAATTCCAGTGGATAACAATTTGTTATTCATTCATCTGTTGATGGACATTTGGGTTGTTTTCAGGTTTTGACTATTACAAATACAGCTGCTGTGACCATTCATGTAAAAGTCATTGTTTGGACATATGCTTTCATTTCTCCTGAGTAAATATGTGGAAGTGGAATGGCTGGGTCATATAGTAGGCATTTGTTTATCTTTATAAGAAAGTCCCAAACCGTTTTTCAACGTGATTGTTCCATTTGATATTTTTTTAAAAATTTTATTTATGTATTAGAGAGAGCAAGCAAGCACGAGGCAGGGAGAGGGTCAGAGGCAGTCAGAGGGAGAAGCAGACTCCCTACTGAGCACAGAGCCCAGTGCAGGCTGATCCAAGGACCCTGAGATCACAACCTGAGCCAAAGTCAGAGGCTTAACCTACTGAGCCCCACAGTGCCCCAACTGTGCCATTTTATATTTCTATAAGCAACTTATGAGTTCAGTTGCTCTATATCCTAACCATTCTGATTTTAGCGATTTTAACAGATTTGTAGTGGTATCTCATTTTGGCTTAAATTTGCATTTCCCTAATGACTAATAATCTTGGTCATCTTTTCAAATGCCATTTGTGTATTTTCTTCTGTAAAATATCTGTTCAAATCTTTGGTTTTTTATTTATTGGGTTATTTGATTTCTAATTGAATTTGCAGAGTTTTTAAATTCTGCATGCATGTACTTCATCAGATAGGTGATTTGCAAATATTTTCTCTCAACCTGTGGATTATTTCTTCATTTTCTTAATATCTTTCAAAGAGCAGAAGTTCTTAATTTTGATGGATTCTAGTTTACTAGTATTTCATTTTATAGATTATACTTTTGGGGTTTTTTTGTTTTTTGTTTTTTTTTAAGATTTTATTTATTTATTTGACAGAGATAGAGACAGCCAGCGAGAGAGGGAACACAGGCAGGGGGAGTGGGAGAGGAAGAAGCAGGCTCCCTGAGGAGGAGCCCAATGTGGGGCTCGATCCCAGGATTCTGGGATCACGCCCTGAGCCAAAGGCAGACACTTAATGACTGAGCCACCCAGGTGCCCCTAGATTGTACTTTTGGTGTTACATGTAAGAAATCCTTACCTAACCCAAGGTCACAAGGATTTTGTTTTTTTCTAAGAAGTTTTACCACTTTATATTCTACATTTAGGTCTATAACCCATTTGTACATGGTGTGAGGTAAAGATCAAAGATTTTTTTTAATGTGAAAGATTAATTGACCATATATATGTGGGATTATTTTTCTAATAAGTATTGAATTCCAGTGGTATAAATCCTTCACTAGTTACTTTCCTTTTTCAATGGGCTATGTAAGTTATTTATTTCTTCTTGAGTGAGCTTGAGTAGTTGTATCTTTCAAGGAATTTATTCATTTCACTGAAGATGTTGAATTTATTAGGATAGGTGGTTTATAATATTACCTAACTATATTTTTAAAAAATATTTTTTTAAGTAATCTCAATTTACGCCCAATGTGGGGCTTGAACTCATGACCCTGAGATCAAGAGGTACATGTTGTTTCAACTGAGCCGGTCAGGCGCCCCTCCCTAACTATTCTTTAATATCTGTAAAATCTATAGATAGGAGTGTGTTATCACACTACTCATTCTGGATATTGGCAATTTGTATCTTTTTTTTCTTCCCTGATCAGTCTGGCTAATGGTTTATCAGTTTTATTGATGTTCTCAAAGAACCAGCTTGTGGTTTCATTTTTTTTTCTTCCATTATTTTTCTGTTTCTGTTCCATTGATTTCTGCTCTCATCTTTATTATTTCCTCTCTTTTGCTTACTTGGAGGTTAATTTGCTCTATTTTTTCTAGTTTCTTGAGATGAATGTAGTTGAGGCCATTTGAGACTTCTTTGCTAATACAGACATTTTAGTGCTATAAATTCCCCCTCTCCGCACTGTTTTAGCTCCTTCCTTCAAATTTTGATATATTGTTTCCATTTTCATTTCAAAATTACTTCTAATTTTTCTTTTTATTTCTTCTTTGACTTGGGACTATGTAGAAATATGTTTTCTAGTTTCCAAATATTTTTGTATTTTCCAGTTATCTTTCTGTTAACTGATCTCTAATTCGACTGTGGTCAGAAAACATACTTTGTAGGACTTGAATCCTTAAAAATTATTCTTATATGTTTTATAGCACAGAATATGGTCTGTCTTGGTAAATGTTACTTGTACACTTGAAAAAATATGTATCTGCTGTTTTGAAATAGGACGTTCTATAAAATTCAAATAGGTTGGGGCACCTGGGTGGCTCAGTCAGTTAAGCATCTGCCTTCCGCTCAGGTCATGATCCTGGGGTCCTGGGATAGAGCCCTGCCTCAGGCTCCCTCTCTCTATCCCTCCCACCCACTTGTGCTCTTTCTCTTGGACTCCCTCCCTCTCTCTCTCTCTCAAATAGATAAATAAAAAATATAACAATTCAATTAGGTGAAGTTGGTTAATGGTGTTCTTCAACCTCTCTATTCTTCTTTTCTACTTGTTCTATCAATTATTGAAAGAGATGTTGAAATTTCTCACTATAGCTATGCACTTTCTATTTTTCCTTTAAGTTTTTTTTTGCTGTTCTTTAAAGCTATTTTTATTATTTTTTAATGATTTTATTTATTTAATTATTTGGGGGGGGAGGAGCAGAGGGAGAAGAACAAGCAGACTCCACACTGAGTGCAGAGCTAGATGTGGGGCATGATCCCACCGTCCCGAGATCACAAGGGGTGCCGAAACCAAGTTGGATGCTCCACCGACTGAGCTGCCAGGTGCCCCCAAAGCTATTTATCATAAGTTGCATAAACATTTTAGATTTTTGTGTCTTTTTGATGAATTGATTTTTATTATTATGAATGATCCTCTTTCTCTCTAGTAATATTCTTTGACTTTTTGTCTGATATTAATATAGTTGCTCCAACTTTTTATTCATTAGCATTAGCATGATACATTGTCTTCCATTCTTTTACTTTTAACCTATCTGTTAAAGTTAAACCTATCTAAAAAGTTTTCTTCATATTTAAAGCAGGTATCTTATAGGCAGCATATGGATGGGCCTTGCTTTTTTTTAAATCCAGTCTCACAATCTTTACCTTTTTATTGGCATGTTCAGATCATTTATGGTTAATATGATTATTGATATGATAGAGTTTAAATCTATTATTTTGCTATTTATTTTCTTGCTGTCTGGACTGTTCATCAATCCTATTTATCTCCTTGCTTGTCTTTTTTTAGATTGAGTAGGTTTTTTTTTTTTCTGATTCCGTTTTGTCTCCTTTGTTGGCTTAATAGTTATAACTCCTTGTGGTATTTTAGTGTTTGTTTTATAGTTTATAGTATACATTTTTAACTTATTATGGTTTATTGTCAGGTAGAATGGTGAGTTTTTCACAAATTAATTTATCCAGCTTTCAGATTAACATGTCATTTTGGGCTCATATTCCTTTAGTGAATATGAATATGAATATGAAGTCGTATCCACCTGATTGAAATCCTAGCCATGCTACTTACTCACTGTAGGATTGCTTACACTTTCTGTGCATTAATCTTCTCATCTATAAAGTGGAGTTAAATTCTTTCGTACTCTTTTGTGAGATAGAAAGCACTTAGAATAGTACCTGACATGCACCACTATAATTGGTAGCTACTTTTATTAAAAATCATGTTAAGGGGCGCCTGGGTGGCTCAGCCGTTAAGAATCTGCCTTTGGCTCAGGGCGTGATCCTGGAGTCCTGGGATCGAGCCCCACGTCAGGCTCCACAGCTGGGAGCCTGCTTCTTCCTCTCCCACTCCCCCTGCTTGTGTTCCCTCTCTTCCCAGGCTGTCTCTCTCTGTCAAATAAATAAATAAAATCTTTTAAAAAAATCATGTTGATGAAAATGTCTTACGAATTTTAGTTATCTTGACATCATTCTACTTCTCAACTACCCTACTTAAGATACTTATGACTTTAGATTAGTCACTGGTCTGCTACTTTTCTCCCTTTTCCAGTTTGAATCAATCCTGCCAAGTTAATCTTTCTCCAGTGTAACACCAATCACATCATGTCATTTCTCTGTTCAAACTATTTCTACCTAACTACTCACTTTCTCTAGGATTAAGGACAAATTCTTCATCCTGACAAGCAACATAGCCTATTGTATCTGTCCTTCAACTTTCTTTAATTACTCTTTTTTTTACTTGATATAGTTCAGTCAAACTGCAATTCTCTTTCTTCCTCCAGTATGTTCTATGCGGGTTACTCTTGAACAGCACGGATTTGAACTGCACAAGTCCACTTATATGTGTATTTTTTTACAGTAAAGTACTGTAAATATATTTTCTCTTCCTGATGATTTTTTAAATTTTTTTTCTGTAGCTTACTTTATTGTAAGAATACAGTATGTAATGCATATAACATACAAAATATGTGTAAATTGACTATGTTATTGGTAAGGCATTTGGTCAGTAATAGACTATTTGTGGTTAAGTTTGGGGTAGTTAAGGGTTACATGTGGATTTTCGACAGTACAGGGGTTCAGCACCTCTCACCCCTGCATTTTTCAAGGGTAGTTTCCTGTCTCTGAATTTGCTGTTGCTGCTTTATATACCTAAAAAGTTTTGGGAGCAACTATGTCTGAAAATTACCTTTTGTAGGGTTTACCTGTGTTCATTATCACGGTCTGTTGCATCTTTGAAGGCTCTCATCAAATGCTGTCTATTTCATGAAGCTGTTAATGGTGGTTGTCTCTCCATCCTTTATGTTTCTATAGTTATCCTGTGCTTTTCTTATATCACTGCCCTTACACTACCTTGGATTATACAGGCCCCAAATTCCTTATCTGTATTTTGAAGTCCAAAAGACTCTGAAGGCTGGGAGTGTGGTTTTTTGTTTGTTTGTTTGTTTTTTTAAATGTATTTGGTAGCTGTGATGTGCAGAATAATGCACCCTCAAAGATGTCTACGTCCTAATCCCTGGAACTCGTGACTGTGTTGCCTTACTTAGCAAAAGGGACTTGCAGAGGTGATTAAATTAAGGATCTTAAAATGGGGAGATAAGCCTGGATTATCAGGACAGGCTCAATATAATCACAGGGGTCCATATGAGGAAAAGAAAGAGGCGAGAGAGTCAGAGAAGGAGATGGGATGGCAGAAGCAGAGGTCAGTGTGATGAGATAACTGGCTCTGAAGATGAAAGAAGGCCAGGAGCCAAGGAACGCTGACAGCCTTTAGAGACCGTTAAAGGCAAAGAACAGATTCTCTCATAGATTTTCTAGAAAGAACCCAGCCCTGCAGACATCTTGGCTTTAGCTCAGGGGGATTGTGGTAATTTTGTATAGCAGCAGCTGGAAACATGCAGCGTTAAAACCTTACCTGATGTGAGGCTATTTGTAGTCTTCATTTATACCACTTAATATAAATGCTCATACATTTTACTGTATAAATAATAAAGTTTGATCATATGGTACTGACCTAGACCTTGCTGAGTGGTTATTTAATATGAGTATATATATTGTATTACCTTTCTAAAATTTTAGAAATTCTAAATTCTGAACACATTAATCCCCAAGGGTTTCAAAAAAACCAGTTTGTAGACCTAGAGTCTTTTACACTAAATAATGTCTCTTTTTGCACTACAAGATTATAAGCTATATGAGGGCAGAAGTTGAGACTTATTCCTCATCTGTTTGTCTCTCAGCTTAATGATTTGCAGGTAATAGTTTGAAAAAATATTATTGAATTGATCCTAAGTTTCTATATACACTAAAAATGTGGAAGACCTGGGAACTGCTCAGAGTATCTCAGATCCTAATAACTAAGGAGATAAGACATATGTTGGCTCATGATGAGGTACCATAATGTAAGTGACATACAGATAGTGTAAGGACTGAAATAATCTGTGGAACTTCCACCAAAGAGGTGACATTTAGCTATAACAGTGACTATCATTTGTATAGCACCTACTGTACTAGGCTCTTAATGTGTATTATTATTATTATTATTTTAATTGAAGTAGAGTAGACACACCAGGTTACGTTAGTTTCAGGTGAACAACATAGCAATTCAGCAACTCTGTATGTTAAGCTCACCACAAATGTAGCTACCATCTGTCACCATACAATGTTATTACAATGTCACTGACTGTATTCCCTAATCCCATGATTTATTCATCCATAACTGGAAGCCTGTAAATCCCACAAAAATCTTGTGGTAAAACACATGCTCAGAGATGTTAGATAGCTGTCAGTCTTAAAGGTGAGTAGATTAAGTTTGGGTTCATTCGTTGAGGAGAGAATGGCATGAACAAAAATCTGTAAATGAATAGGCACAGAATATATAGAGAGAATTAGATTCTCTTTAAGAGTGTATCTACATAATACTGTAGTCAATCTGAAATATAGTTATTTGTTGAATAAGATGTTAACTGTTCTCTAGTTGCTGGGATTTGAGATGATTTTTAGTTTTATGTATGTGAATATTTCCCAGATTTCCTTCAGGAAACATATTGATTATGTAACCAGCAGCAGTAAATGTTATTTTGCAAAATTAAAGGACAGGTTTGTTGTGTCTGAATATATTTGGAACACTCCTTTCGATGCTACTATTTGATAATTTTTTTAAGTTAGTGACCTACTTAAATTTAGTTCATTATACTAATTTACATGCCATACAGACATGTTATTCCCCTTTAAAATAACTGACCTTAGAAATTCCCTCTTTTCAACTGCCTGAAAACAACCATTATTTAAAAATCTATTTAAACACAGTTACTGCTTTTATGCCAGAAACATTGTAATCCTGTCTTTGGAACTACACTATGCTGTGTTTGGGAATTAGTATATAAGTTTCATTTCTGTGTGTTTCAGCAACGTGGCATTTAACCTGGTAAATGCTATTACAGTGAAATAGGAAAAGTGGAAAGAAAGCCTAGTGTGAAGTCACAGAGTCACACTAGCAATGATATGGTTATCCCTGTGTTTCTAAGTAGAAAAATGCTTATCCTAGGTACTCCAGGCACATAGGAACTAGGTTTTATTTGTCAATTAATAATTTAGGTGATGGTAACAGGTGCTTATTTTTAGGTAATAAATTTTTATTTCGTGTTGGGTGTTGACCTTGGGACCTTTTCACTTTAATTCCCTGTGGTGGATTTAGTTTTGTCCCTTCCTCTTTCACTATCTGCTTGGAGAATAAACCAATATGGTGCCGTACAGAAAGGAAACATTGCTTATTTTTAAAATACTTATTGAATACTTCTATGTAGCAAGCAGTATGCTAAGTACTTGAACAGTAATGAATGAAACATAGTTTCTACTCTCAGGGAATTTATAGCTTAGTGGGAAAGATATAACAAATAAAGAAGTAAATATATATTTATAAGTTGAAAACATGCTATGAAGGAAATAAATAGGAGACTATAATAGGATAACAAGGGGATCTATTTAAGAGGAATTAGGAAAGGCCTTTCTGAGCCTTGAGAAATGAAAAGGAGCCAGAAATGCTAAGGGGAAACAGTGCATACAAAGGCCATACAGTGGAAAAGAGTGGTGTGCCAGGAAAGAGTGTGTTATAGGACCACTAGGATCTTATAATCAATTTCCAGACAGCATAGGATGATACAGTGGGAAAAAACATTGAACTAGATAATACCTGATTTCTAATTTTGATTCAGCTGTGTATAAGTAATAGTATTTTGGGCTAGTTACTAGCTTTCTAAACTTCAATTTCCCGTCATGTAAAGTAGGAATAGCCTATCTCTCCCCTAAGGACTTTTTGTAATGATTTAATGTAATGATTAAATATATTAAAACATACATGTATATAGCATTTAGCAAAGTTCCTGGAACAAAGTAAGAGTTTTTTTTCCCCAAAAGACCTTAACATAATACCCAATATGTAGGTCTGTGGTAGATTGTAAAAATGACCAAATAAGCAGCTTGGCTTGGTATATCACCTATTTTTCTCATGAATGTTTCTCTTTTCCCAACCATGCCCCAATATACCCCTTATATCTAATTTTGCATTTCTCCATCCCTATTCCTTTTCCTTTGATAAAATCTTGGCCTAGTCATTTGACATTTGTACCTTGCTCCCTTTATTTCTAGAATTCATTCCCCTTGTGAGTAACCTACAAGAGGAAGTAGAGGGGTGCTAAGTCTTCTAAAATACTGTACTCAGACTTTATCATGCATCCTAATGACCTGGGGGTCTTGTTAAAAAGCAGATTCTGATCAGAAGCTCCAGGGTGGGACTAAAATTCTGTAGTTCTTGCGAGTTCCTAGGTGGTGATACTGGTTTTAGGACGACACTTTGAATGAGCAATGCTATTAGAAGGTCTAAGCCAGAAGGAAGTAGTTAAAAAAAATATATTGCCTTAAAGGAGACTTAAATGATGATTTAAAAAAAATAAATAAAACCTCCCTTGCTCTTTCCATCATGTGGAGACACAGTAAGAATACAGCCATCTATAGATTAGGAAGGGGGCTCTCATCAGACATCTTGATTTTGGACAGCTTTGATCTCCTTTGATATTGGACTTCGCAGCCTCCAGAACTGTGAGAAATAAATTTCTGTTGTTTATAAGCCATCCAGTATATGGTATTCTGTTACAGCAGCTCAGATGGACTAAAACAGTAGTTGAGTAAGAAGAGATGGAGAGGAGACAGACATCTAAATAAAATATCTTCTTGGTTCCTAATATTGCTAGGACCCTCTTACGACTTTTTGAAAATGGTAAATATACATAACAAAATTTATCATTTTAACCATTTTGAAAGTGTACAGTTCCTTGACATTATATACATTCACATTTTTTGTGACTTAAATAGACTTTATTTTTTAGAACAGTTTTAGGTTCACAGCAAAATTGAGCACAAAGTACAGAGAATTCCCACATTCATCTTCAGGTCACACATGTACCTACTCCCCACTATCAACATCCCCACATCCTGCACCCCAGTGGTACATTTGTTACAATCAATGAACCTATGCTGACATATTGTTATCACTCAAAGTCCATAATTTAAGTTTCACTCTTGGTGTTACATATTCTGTAGATTTTGACAAATGTATGATAACGTGTCCACCATTTTAGTATCCTAGAGAATGCCCTAAAAACCCTCTGTGCTGGGCCTATTCATCTCTCCCTTCCTCCCTAACCCCTGACAACCGCTGATTTTTTACTGTCTCCATAGCTTTTCCTTTTTCAAAACATCATATAGTTGAAATCATACATTATGCAGCCTTTTCAGATTGGCTTCTTTCTCTTAGTAATATGCATTTAGGATACCTCCATATCTTTTCATGGCTTGTTAGCTCATTTCTTTTTAGCATTAATATTCCATTGTTTGGATATACCAAACACTGTTTATCCACTCACCTGTTGAAGGACATTTTGGTTGCTTCCAAGTTTTGCAATTACGAATAAAGCTGCTATAAACATCTATATGCAGGTTTTTGTGTGAACATAAAGTTTCAACTCATGGGGTGTGATTGCTAGATTATATGGTCAGAGTTTGTTTAGTGTTGTAAGAAACTGCCAAACTGTCACCCAAAGTGGCTGTACCAGTGTGCGTCCTCACCAGCAATGGGATTTCCTGTTGTTCCACATTCTTGTCAGCATTTGAATTTTGGATTTTGTCATTGTTTCAGATTTTGGCTGTTCTAATAGTTATGTAGTAGTAGCTCATTTTAATTTGCAGTTCTCTAATGACTTACGATGTTTTGCATCTTTGTATATGTTTATTTGCCATCTATGTATCTTTTTTTTTAGCAAACTGTTTAGGTCTTTTGCCCAGTTTTTAACTAAGTCGTTAGTTTTCTTACTGTTGAGTTTTAAGAGTTCTCTGTGTATTTTGGATAACTGTCCTTTTTCAGTGTTTTGTGAATATTTTCTCCCAGTCTATGGCTTGTCTTCTCATTTTCTTGACAGTGTCTTTCACAGAGCAGAAGCTTTAATTTTGTACCGTCTAGCTTATTGTTTTTTATGGATCTGGTGTTATATCTAAAAAGTTATTGCCAAATTCCAGGCCTCTAGATTTTCTTCTGTGTTATTTTCTAGGAGTTTTATGGTTTTGCGTTTTACATTTAAGTCTGCAATCCATTTCGAGTTAATTTTTGTGAAGGGTATAAGGTCTGTGTCTAGGGGCACCTGGGTGGCTCAGTCGGTTAAGTGTTTGCCTTTGGGTCAGGCCATGATCCCAGGGTCCTGGGATCAAGACCCAAATTGGGCTCCCTGCTGAGCCCGCTTCTGCCTCATGTCCTGGCTTATGCTCTCTCGCTATCTTTGTCTCTCTCGCTCTCAAATAAATAAAATCTTTAAAAAAAAAAAAAAAAAAGGTCTGTATTTAGATTTTTTTTTCATGTGGATGTTCCATTTAGTGAAAAGACTATCTTTGCTCTATTGTATTGCTTCTACTCCTTTGTCAAAGATCATATATTTATGTGAGTCTATTTCTGGGTTCTTTGTTCCACTGATCTCTTTGTCTGTTCTTTCGTCAGTACCACACTGTCTTGATTACTGTAGCTTTACAGTAAATTTTGTAGTCAGATATATCAGTCCTCTAACTTTGTTCTCTTTCAATATTGCATTGGCTATTCTGGTTTTTTTGCCTTTCTCTGTAACCTTTAAAATCGATTTGTCAATAGCCATTAAATAAGGTGCTAAGATTTTGATTAGGATTGCACTGAAATCTATAGATCAAGTTGGGAAGAACTGACATTTGACAGCATTGAGTCTTCCTATCCATGAGCAGGAAATTTTTCTCCATTTATTTAGTTCTTTGATTTTTTTAAATCAGAACTTTGTAGTTTTCCTCCTACAGATCTTATGTGTATTTTGTTAGAATTATACCTAAGTATTTTGGGGTTTTGAGGGCTAATGTTAGTGTGCTTTTAATTTCAAATTTTAATTGCTTATTTTTGGTATATAGAAAAACAATTTGAGTCTTGTGTATTAACCTTGTATCCTGGGACCTTGCTATAATTGCTTATTAGTTCTAGGAGGTTTTTCTGTTGATTCTTTTGTATTTTTATGTAGACAATCATGTCATCTGTGAATAAAGACAGTTTTATTTCTTCCTTCTCGATCTGTATAATTTTTTTCTTTTTCGGTCTTAATTGCATTAGCTAAGACTTTCAGTATAATGTGATGAGAAGGGATGTCTTTTCCTTTGTTCTGATCTTGGCAGGAAAGCTTCTAGTTTCTCACCATTAAGTATGATGTGAGCTATAGGTTTTATGTAGATGTTCTTTGTCAAGTTGAGCAAGTTACCTTCTGTTCCTAGTTAGCTGAGTTTATCATGAATGGGTACTGGATTTTGTCAAAATTTTTTCTGTATCTACTGATGTGATCATGTGATCTTTCTTCTTTCTTTCTAGCCAATAGATGTGATGGAATACATGACTTGATTTTTGAATATTGAATCAGCCTTTTGTAACTGTAATGAATCCCAATTGGTTGTGGTGTATAGTTTTTTATACATTTTTGAATTCACTTTGCTAATTTTATTGAGGGTTTTTGCATCTGTGTTTATGAGAGATAGTGGTCTGTAGTTTCCTTGAAATGTCATTTTCCTCTTTTTGTTTTAGTGTAATGCTGGCTTCACAAAGTTAAGGAGTATTCCCTGTACTTCTTTTATTTTATGATTTTTGAAGAAGAAATATGCTGTCTGCCTGGCATATCTTAGTTTATATCTTGCTTGTCTTGAGAATACCGTACAATGAAAAAGCAAAAATGTGATTAGGTCAGAGTGGCCTCTCACAGAAGAGTAATCATGGAAAATCATGGAAAAAATTGGGGAAGTAAAGTAGAACTTATCTCCCTATGTTCTAGGACCTGTCCCTAAAAATAAAGAAGTTTTTTCATATACATCTAATCATTCTTGATGTGTTGACATCACTTTTACTCTTTAAAAACACTTTGAATTAGTTTTCTGAAATACACTCACGTAAGTTCCCAAAAATCACCTCAGATATGTCTATGAGACAGATAGAATTCTGAATTTCATCACTTATTTGTATTCTTTAAAAATTGCCTGACAATAAACTTTGGATTTATTAAGTTAGGTTGGTGGTAACCAAGTCCCCTCACTGCATGTTTTACTTTGGATCCCTTTTCTTTATTTGTTTATGTGTGTAAAAATATTAATCGATGGGGCCCCTGGGTGGCTCAGTTGTTAAACATCTGCCTTCGGCTCAGGGCGTGATCCCGGCATTCTGGGATCGAGCCCCGCATCAGGCTTCTCCGCTGGGAGCCTGCTTCTTCCTCTCCCACTCCCCCTGCTTGTGTTCCCTCTCTCACTGACTGTCTCTCTCTCTGTCAAATAAATAAATAGATAAAATCTTTAAAAAATATATTAATTGAGGTCTTCCCCTCTGGGCTAGGTTCTTGCTAAAATGCGTCCTTCCGTTGCGGTTAGGTTAAGGTTGTGCCGTGGTTCTTGCTGTCATATAGCCTGTTCATAGAAGGTAAAGTAACATTGTTCATCATAGTAAATGAGAAATCTGAAATGCAGACATCTTTGTAATAATGCATTAAAAGCCATTAAATGTAATCTGTATGATGTTGTATTTTATTAGGCATACAAGCAACAGAATCAAAACAAAAAATATGAAAAATATGTTGGGAGGGGAGTAGAATTTAGAAAGAAGGGACTCTTTCTCTGCCTATCAACTCATCTTCCTTGCTATCATTCAACCAGTTTGTAGACTCCCATTTCCCTGAACATTTCTTCAGATACAGGAGAGGTCACAGCTTCTCCTGAAATTTACTTTTGGAAGTCAAAAAGATCCCTCTCATTTTTCACTTCAGAAGTACTCTTCACTCTTCTCCCACCTCTTCCTCCCCCCCAGGTCCTTAAAACAAACTTATATATATTACCCAAGAAAAAAAAAAATACATGGCCACATGCAACCTTATATAAAATGCTCATAGTAACTTTATTTGCAATAACTCTAAACTTAAAATAATCCTAATGTCCATCAACAGATGAATAAACTATGATATATCCATACAATGAAATACTATTCAATAAAATGAATGAATTATTGATACATGGAACAACACTGATGAATCTCAAAATTAGGCTGAATGGAAAGAAGGCAGGCAAAAAAAATACTTTACCCATATGGTATCCAGAGAGAATGAAATCAAAACAAGCTAAAGAGGTTAAGGAAGACAATAGTGGTAACAGACCTGTGCTGTATACATTCACTGCTAGCCCCATGTAGCTAAATTAAAATTAAATGAATAATTTAAAAATCAGTTCTTCAGTCACATTAGCTACACTTCAAGTACTCAAAAGCCACATGTGGCTTGTGGTTGCCACATTTGACAGCACAGCTACAGAAGATTACACCATTACTGCAGAAAGTTCTATTGCACAGCACTAGATGCCCAAGATGGATAAAATGGTAAGAAGACAAGATACGTTAAGTCAGGCACAAGGAAAGAAATAAAAGGAAACTTGTTTGAAAGGTACACAGAGGTAGAAAAAAAGATTCTCTCTGGATACCTAATAATTTGTTTTATCCTACTTTTAAACCTTAGCCATCCATATGTTCATCTTTATTGTTTTTAAGTTTTTGGCATATATCTTTGCTTCCTCATTATCTTTTAAGCTTTTGGGTGGTAAGGTATTTTACTTCTTTTATATCTGTTTTACCACCTATATTTTGATCATCATACATAATCTGAAAGTATTTTTTTTTAAGATTTTATTTATTTATTTGTCAGAGCAAGAGAGAGAGGGCATGCACAAGCAGGGGGAGCAGCAGGCAGAGGGAAAAGCAGGCTCCCTGCTGAGCAAGGAGCCTGAAGCAGGACTCCATCCCAGGATCCTGGGATCATGACCTGAGCCGAAGGCAGGCGCTTAACCGACTGAGCCATCCAGGCATCCCTGAAAGTATTTGTTGAAGAAGGTAGTCATCTGGGAACTGAGGAACTTCAAAATACCACTGAAAATTTTTAGGGTGTTGTGAAATTTAGGAGACTGATTTTGCAAGAATACAAGATAGATTTTTAAAATATTAACAGATTAAGATTAGAACAGTAGATTAAAAATCTGGAAACCTAAAATCTAATCATAGCTCTGCTGTTAATTTTTTTAATAACTTAGACAAGTTTCTTAACTTTTTCAGGTCAATTTGCTCATCTACAAAAGTGAAAGATGAATTATTTGGCTTGTAGTATCTTTTCCAGTTTAAGATTCTTAAAAATAGCTGGGTTTTTCTGAATTGAAAACTGTTAACAGTGGGAATTAATGTTGGTACTAGTTTTATTTTGTATTTTAAAAAATGTTCAGGAAGAGAAAGTACACGTTGAAATGCCCAGGTTTGAAATGCCAGAACACTCCTCTGTGTAGTGAAATGCCAAGATAGAAAAATTATGTGAAGATCTCATGAGACTATGAGTGGGCAGGAAAATAGCAAATCAGCTTTTTTGTAGCAAACAGTAAATACAACTAAAGAAAAATAAAACTATATTCAAATGATTATTTATTTCAAGTAATTTGTTGCAAATCCAGGAATGAAATTTAGGAGAAAATGTCAACCTGTTACAATGAAGGAAGCAACTGAGCTGGAAGTCAGAGTAAGATGATTATCTCTCCAATGCCAGTAATTAGCTGTAGGACATTATGCGGTAAAGTTTGAAAGTGTATTTACTTCTGCATGCCATAGCATTATCTCTTGACACCTTTAGGACCATAGCATAAACCAGAGAATGCCCATATTCTTTTCGAAAGACTTAGAAATAATTCCATTATGTTCCATCTCACTGTTTTCTGAGTCAGCTGGCAGAACTACAAGCTGCCTTTGTTTTCTGTTATCTTCTGAACTCACATCTTATACTGCTTTGAACAGTTCTCCATTTGAACCCATTTCTCCATCTTTCCCAGATCCTTACACTGTACTCCAGAGAGCTTCTGCTTCTATGACTTGCAAACTTCCCTGTATATAGTTATTTTCCTCATCTTTTCCAGACTTAAAGCTTCAATCTCCTTGCCTTAACGGATAACTGGCTAGCCCCTAAAATTAGTTTCATCTGTACCCTCTTGTGTTGGGAGTGCTACGTATATTCATACATCCCATATATATAAACTTGGAAAAGACATGGGTCAGTATCTTCTTCGATATCACTTTTCCCACTTTAAAATGAGTCAAAGAGGGGCGCCTGGGTGGCTCAGTTGGTTGAGCGCCAACTCTTGACTTCCACTCAGGTCATGATCTCAGGATTGTGAGATCGAACCCTGTGTGGGGCTCTGTGCTCAGCGCAGTCTGCTTGAGATTCTCTCTCTCCTTCCCCCCTCTCTCCACGTGCCCAGTCTCTCTCTCTAAATAAATAAATGAATAAATAAATCTTTAAAAAATGAATCAAACAGTACTGTCAGTTCTCTTAGCGATTAATGTTGGTGAGAAATTATGATATTAGTAATATTTATTATGCACTTACTGTGTAACAGGGACTCCCCCCCAGCTTTCTTGAGATGTAATTAACATATAACAACATAATTTGATACACATATATTGTGAAATGATTACCAGTAACACACCCATCACTTCACGTAATTACCATTTTTTGTTGTGAGCACATGTAAGATCTACTCTCTTAGCAATTTTTAAGTATATAATACAAGATTGTTAACTATAGTCACCATGCTGTACATTACATTCCCAGAACGTATTTGTCTTATAGCTGGTAGTTTATACCTTTTGACCAATATTTCCCCATTTCTCCCAACCTCCAGCCCCTAGCAAGCACCATTCTGCTCTCAGTTTTCTGAGTTCAGCTTTTTTTTTTTAGTTCGGCTTTTTTAGATTTCACATGTGAGATCATACTGTATTTGTCTTTCTCTGTCTGACTTATTTTACTTAGCATAGTGCCCTCAGGGTTCATCCATGTTGTCATAGGTGGCAGTGTCATTTTTTATGGCTGAATAAAATTTCATTATATATATTTACCACAAATTCTTTATTCATTCATCCCCCGATGGCCACTTTGGTTGTTTCCATGTCTTGGCTATTGTGAAT
Source organism: Ursus maritimus (assembly GCF_017311325.1). Lineage (NCBI taxonomy): Eukaryota > Metazoa > Chordata > Mammalia > Carnivora > Ursidae > Ursus > Ursus maritimus. Next base: position 20,989,122 of record NW_024423675.1, on the reverse strand, counting down.
AATGCTGCAGTGAACATAGGAGTGCAGATATTTCTTCAAAATAGTGATTGCATTTTTTGGGATATATACCCAGAAGTGAGATTACTGGATCATAATGGTAATTCTATTTTTAATTTTTTTTTAGCAACTTCCATATTGGTTCTCATAGTGGCTGTGCCAGTTTATAATCCCACCAACAATGCTCAAGGTTTCCCTTTTCTCCTCATCCTCACCAGCACTTGCTATCTCTTGTATTTTGATAATAGCCATTCATACATGTGTGAGGTGATACCTCATTATGGTTTTGATCTGCATTTCCCTGAAGATTAGTGATGTTGAGCATCTTTGCATGTACCCATTGGCCATTTGTACATTGTCTTTAGAAAAATGTCTATGTATTCATTCCTCTGCCTGTTTTTTTTTTTTTTAAAGATTTTATTTATTTATTTGACAGAGATAGAGACAGCCAGCGAGAGAGGGAACACAAGCAGGGGGAGTGGGAGAGGAAGAAGCAGGCTCATAGTGGAGGAGCCTGATGTGGGGCTCGATCCCATAACGCCGGGATCACGCCCTGAGCCGAAGGCAGACGCTCAACCGCTGTGCCACCCAGGCGCCCCGCTCTGCCTGTTTTTTAATTGGATTGTTAGGAGTTTATGCTACTGAGTTGTGTAAGTTCCTTATATATTTTGGATAGTAACCCCTTATCAGATAGACGGTTTGCAAATATTTTTTCCATTCCATAGGTTATCTCTTCATTTTGTTGATTTTTTTTCTTTTTCTGTGCAGAAGTGTTTTAGTTTGCTGTAGTCACACTTGTTTATTTTTGCTTTTGTTGCTTGTGCTCATGGTATCATATTCATAAAATCATTGCCAAGACCGATGTTAAGGAAATTTTTTCCTATGTTTTCTTCTATGAGTTTTATGATTTGGGTTCTTACATTTAAATCTTTAATACATTTTGAGTTAATTTTTGTGAGTTGTGTGAGATAGGGGTCCACTTTCATTCTTTTGCATGTGAATATCCAATTTTCCCAGCACTGTTTATTGAAAGTACTATCTTTTCTCCATTGAGGATTCTTGGCACCCTTAACAAATATTAATTGACCATGTATGCATTGGTTTATTTCTTGTCTCTCACTTCTGTTCTGTTGACCTGTGTGTTTATTTTTATGCCAGTACGATACTGTTTTAATTATTATAGCTTTCTAGTGGTGTTTAAAATCAGTAGGTGTGATGCTTCTCCCTCAAGATTGCTTTGGTTCTTGGGGTCTTTTGTGGCTTCATACAAATTTCAGCATTGCTTTTTCTATTTCTGTGAAGATGCCATTAGAATTTTGATAGGGATTGCATTGAATCTATAGTTTCCATTTATTGGTGTCTTCTTTAGTTTCTCTCATCAGTGTCTTATGGTTTTCATCGTACAGATCTTTCATTTCCTTGGTTAAATTTATTCCTAAGAATTTTACTGTTTTTGATGCTATTGTAAATAGGGTTGTTCCCTTTATTTCTTTCTTAGATGGTTTGTTGTTCCTCTATAGAAATACAACTGATTTTTTTGTATATTAATTTTATATTCTGCAACTTTACTGAAATTGTCAGTTCTAACAGTGTGTTTGGGTAGTCTTTGGGGTTTTCTAGTTATAATAGTCATCTTCATATAGCTACAGTGCTACTTCTTTTTTTCCAATTTAAATGCTCCTTTCCTTTCGTTTCCTGTCCTGTCCTGTCCTTTTCTCTGGCTAGGACTTCCAGTACTACATTGAATAGAAGTGGTAAGAGTGGGCACCCTTGTGTTGTTCCTGATCTTAGAGGAAAGCTTTTAGCTTTTCACTGTTGAATGTTATAATAATTGTGGTCTTGTCATATATGGTCCTGAATACATTGAGGTGTTTCTTTTATAGCCAATTTTTTTGACAGCTTTATCATGAAAGCATGTTGAATTTTGTCACGTTTTTTTCTGTATCTATTGAGATGTTATTTACCCTTCATTTTGTGAATGTGGTGCTTCATATTTACTGATTTGCATATGTTCAAATCCATGCATCTCAGGGATAAATCCCATTTGACTGTGGTATATGATCCTTTTAAAGTGCTGTTTAATTTGGTTTGCTAGTATTCTGAAAATTTTTGTGTCTGTATTCATTGGGGATTGGCCTGAAGTTTTCTTGTAGTCTCTATCTGGCTTTGGTCAGCGTAATGCTGGTCTCATAAAATAAGTTTGGGAGTATTCTTTACTCTTCAATATTTGAGAAGAGTTTAAGAAGGATTGGCTTTAATTCTTCTTTAAATGTTTGGTAGATATCACCAGTGAAACCATCTGGTCCTGGGCTTTTCTTTGTTGGGAGGTTTTGATTACTGATTTGATCTCCTTACTCATTGGTCTGTTCCGATTTTCTGTTTCTTCCTAATAATGTCATAGTTTGTATATTTCCAGGAATTTATCCATTTTTTCTAGGTTATCTAATTTGTTGGTGTGTAATTGTTCATAGTAGCTGCATATGAACCTTTGTATTTCTGGTGTCAATTGTGATGTCTCCTCTTTCAGTTATGATTTTGTTTATTTCAGTCTTCTCTTTTTTTTTTTCTTGGTTGGTCTAGCTAAAGGTTTGCCAGTTTTCTTTATCTTTTCAAAAACCAACTCTTAATTTCATTGTTTTTTTCCTATTGTCTTTCTCTATTTCATTTATTTCTGCTCTAAGCTTTATTATTTTCTTCCTTCTCCTAACTTTGGACTTAGCATGTTCTTTCTTAAATTCTTTGAAGTGTAAATTAAGGTTGTTTATTTGAAATAAGAGATCTCATAGAGCTGAAAAAGTGTTAAAATATTCTCATGTGTGATAAAAATGAAAATGGAATAATTTTGTTGGAAGCAATTTGGAAATAAATGTTTAAGAGTCTTAAATTTTTCATACTCCAAGAAAATAACCAGAACTTGTATAAAGAGTTATATAATGTAACTTTATCAAGTATTATTTATTATAACAAAAATTTGGAAGTAACCAAAATGTCGAGTTTGGAGAATGTCAAATAAATTATGGTATATTTTACAGAGTATAATGTGTTTAGACAGTCCACATGGGGGCGCCTGGGTGGCTCAGTCGTTAAGCGTCTGCCTTGGGCTCAGGGCGTGATCCTGGCGTTGTGGGGTCCAGCCCCACATCAGGCTCCTCCACTGGAAGCCTACTTCTTCCTCTCCCACTCCCCCTGCTTGTGTTCCCTCTCTCACTGGCTCGCTCTCTCTGTCAAATAAATAAATAAAATCTTTAAAAAAAAAGGAAAGAAAGTCCACATGTTTGTGAGGATGTGGAAATATAAATTTATACAAAAATTTTGGAAGATTTTCAGAAATTTTGAGGAAAATGCCAACAGTTTGATACCAACAGATGATCTCCTAGCAATTGAATAGATATTCTTGTACAGATTGGATTTGCTAAGATTGAAAGGCGTCAAAGAAGATTCTATCTAACTAGCCTATACTTCGATGGAGCTGTTAACTAATATAAGAAATAAAGAGCTAGGTTTTTGCTGGGGAAAAATAATGAAAAATAATGACTTTAGTTGGGGTTGTTATTTTGAGGTTTTATTCATGGTGATATCCAGAAAGAGATAAATAGTATTTGGAAATATGTATGTGGAGATAAACGAAGAAAACATGAAAGAAAGATAGTGGGGAGGGAGTAAAATTTTCCATATTTTGGCATAAATCAGGTATAGAAGGAGTCTGTTGGTGGGCTTCTTATCATCTATGATACACAACTGATGACTTTCCTACTTTTTAAAAATATGTGTTCATCTGTTTTGGTTTGTGAAATAATCATTTTGTTTCTCCTCTTATGTGAAATTTTGTTCAGTCCCTGAATAGTGAATTGTTAGAATGGTTTTTTAAAGTGCATGTTGTATAAATACATCTTAATATGAAAGAAGCAATAGAGTTTGATAAAACGCATGTACACAAATAGCTTCTGTTCCTAACCCTACTTCTTTTTTTTTTTTTTAAAGATTTTATTTATTTATTTGACAGAGATACAGACAGCCAGTGAGAGAGGGAACACAAGCAGGGGGAGTGGGAGAGGAAGAAGCAGGCTCCCAACGGAGGAGCCTGATGTGGGGCCCGATCCTGTAACGCCGGGATCACGCCCTGAGCCGAAGGCAGACGCCTAACCGCTGTGCCACCCAGGCGCCCCTCCTAACCCTACTTCTTGAACAACTCATTGCACCTCCTTGAGTGATGTCTTTGGCTTGGCCTAGAATGATTCTCAGCCTGGACATATATTTTGATGTTTGTGTTTTCTATGTGAATTTTAAAATTTTAAAAATTCTTTATTTAAAATTTTTTGAGTGTAGTTGACACAATGCTACATTAGTTTCAGGTGTACAACATAGTGATTCAGTATCTCATACATTATGCTAACCTCACCACAAGTGTAGTTACCACCTGTCAATATACAAGGCTATTAAAATATCATTGACTATATTCCCTATGCTGTGCCTTTTATTCTCATGACTTATTCATTCCATAACTGGAAGCTTGTATCTCCCACTCCTCTTCACCCATTTTATCCCCCATTCCTCTCCCCTTAGGCAATCTTCAGTTCTCTGTATTTATAGGTCTGATTCTGCTTTTTGTTTGTTTATTCATTTGTTTTGTTTTAAAAATTCTTAACTTTGAAAGGACTTAATGAAAGTATATTATGAGTCATTTAGATGTCTACCTTATAATGAGTCCTGGGAAGTAATTTTAGTATCTCTGTTTATGATTATGTTTGGCATAACTTTGGTGGCAGATAGTGCAACTTTGTTTCAGTCTAATGGTGATATTACAGGGACACACTTGCACCTAAATGTTGTGTTTGAACATAGTAAAGCCAATAGTGTCAGTTCGGTAACAGATGAATAAAATTTCACAGTAGTTCAAATAAAGGAAAGCTGTTGTATAGCAGGATAGGCATGAACAAAATAAAGCAGATTTTTGCAGCAGTCAGTACAAGATTCATATAGCAAGCAATGATTGATTTAAAGCAAAGTGACCTTGGTCATATTTAATACTGTTAGTTTGAATTTTATTGGCTTTGTATTTTTGTATTTAATTTTAAGTCTGTTTTGGCTTTAGGGGTGCCTGGGTGGCTCAGGTGGTTGAGCGGCCAGCTCTGGATTTCTGCTCAGGTCAGGATCTCAGGGTCCTGGGATTGAGTCCTGCATCTGGTTCTGCGCTCAGCAGGTACTCTGCTTGAGGATTCTCTCTCCCTTTTCCATCTGCCACCCCACCCCCGGCTCGTGTTCTCTCTCTCTCTCAAATAAATAAATAAATCTTTAAAAAATATATAAACTAAAAAATTTCAAAAATAAATCTATTTTGGCTTTATAGTTATATAAAGATTTATAAGGATAAACATTTTACATCTGATCTTGTATTTGTATACTGCTAAGTAACATTATATTCAAAATAATTTAAGGGATCTGGGTATTTTTTTCTCCTTCAAAAAGCACTAATACGTTATTAAATTTTTAGTGTGCAGACATCACAAGTTTTCCTATACTGTATGCCATTTCATCGTTAGCCTTAAGACACTTGAGGTATTTTTAAATCCTCATTTGAGTGGTAAATTTCAACAAAAGAGAAAGAAATGGAATTTGCCCCATAATGAATATACAGTTTCACAGAATAGTGTGGCTGTTGCCATTGTCAGTGATCACCATCCATTTTGGTTTTTAAGACACATGAAAAGAAAGGTACAGTTAAACATTGGAGAAATTGAATTTTTCATAATCCAGATACACATTTTTGCCATGCTGTCCCCTACAGAAAGAAGATGACTGGACACTTCATTTGAATAGAGACATTGGAAGGTGAAATGCTAAGATATTATGTTCACTCTGGTCCTCACCTAGAAGTCAAGTAAACTCAAGTTATAGGGAGGGTACAGAGGATGGGACAATGTAGGGGAACGAAGGAGTTAGGTGGAACAAGATTTCTCCTGTGGGGCTAAAATAGGTAAAGTAGGCACATGTCATATAGGAGAATAATGAAGTATAAGGAAAAAGTAAAAATAAAGGGAAAAAAGAAAGCCACTAAATACTCTTTCATCTTCTTGATTAGTTTGGCTTTAAAAGCTGTCATTCGTCCACAGTGTTCTACTCTAAGTATCATTAAGTTACTCTCTCTGTGATCTCAGTTACCTGGTATCACAGGTACTTATTACTACTATTGGTCATAAATCTCTTTCTAATCCCATAGATTTCATGGATAGGAATAATATATTGATATAATAGATCTGCTTCAGGAATAACTTTTAGTTTTTGGCTGACCACAGAAAGTTTCTTATGCCAGGAATTTGGACCTCACCCGTATATCTAATCCATTGTCAGTCTTATTGATTCTACCTTCAGTATATATCTTGAATGGACATGCTTCTATATACCATCACCTTGTTCAAATGACTACCATCGCAGTCACCTGAACGATCTCCGTCATCTTCTAATTAAATCTTCTAATTTAGTCCACCTGCATTTATTCTGCCATTGCCCCCCGACCCCACCAAGTCTGCACAGAGCAATTAGAATGAATGGCCATTTCTGATCTTGGTACTCTTTTGCTTAAAATTCTTGAATACTTCCCCATTAGAATCAAATTGAAAATCTTCCACATGAACTTCAAGGTCCTACTTGACTTGACCCCTGATGACTCTTAGTGTCTGCTCACTATACTCCTATCTATCGGACTGCTGTCATACCATGTGGGTGAATCAAGCCCCTTTCCCGTTCAGGGCCTTTGCACATGATACACCTTCTAAGTTAGAATGAAAACACACACACACACACACACACACACACACACACACACACGCTCCAACTCTCCCAACCCAGCTAGGTAACACCTACTAATCCTGTTGGTCTCAAATTAAATATTATTTCCTTAAGGAAATCGATCTATTTATAGTGCCTAGTACTTTACTTCATCACACTTAGCATAAATATAATTAAATATTTGATTCTAGCTAATCCATGGAGATTGGTTTGGCTCACCCCTTTAACACTTAGCACAGTGCTTGAGTCTTTGGTGTTCAATAAATGAATGACTAGATGACTGGATGGATATCAGTGTATCCGTAGTGTAATTTTTCATATAAAATATAACCTATTTGATAGGTAATTATTGTTTTTAGAAGTATTACTTTTTAATAGTATAAAGAATACTTGATCTTGTTTTTCATATAGTTTAATCTGCATTTGTGGTTTACATACCTCAAATTTCAAATTAACACCTTTAAACCACTGAAAATAACTTTGGAGCAATATTAAATTTGTATAATGATTTGTCAAGTAAGTTTCCGTGGTGGTTGTATTAATTTAAAAGACATACATATTTTCTTTGAAAATGACTTGGAATCACATAATTACTACCATCTAGTGAATCTTATTACTAATTTGACTGTCCTTAATGTCAATTCTACTCAATAGGTGTTTAATACTATTTATTATTTGATTAGCCTCCAGTTTTCTTCTTGAGTCTAACAGTGATGTCCATAATGAATTGCAGAGTGTGTAGCTTATTTCTTCATTTCTTTTCAACCTTCATCTATCGAAATTTAATACAATTGTTATTGTGACTCGAGATGAAAGATATAATTACCTATTTGTTTTTGGTAAAGATAGCACTGTTTTTAGGGCAAATTCTTTAATAGGGCCAGAGCATCTCAAAGCAATCAAATAAATAGAGGTGTTCAGCATGATTAATAGTTCTTTAATCCTATGAGTGCCTAATTTGGATTTGCCATATCTTTGTGTGTAGAATTTTAGAGATTTATGATTAATGAGTAATTTTGAAATTTACCTTAAAACAAACGGGAGATTTGTTATTTTTATATATTCCTACTGCTGTTTTATGCAAATTTATGTTGTTTCACTGGTAAGTTCAGTTACTTTCTATTTCAGTTTATTTATAATATTAAGACAGTTTGGGCTACATACATTATAGATTTTGGGGGAAGGTAAGTTATAAAAATTCTGTTCTTGATACATTTTAAACATCTTTTTATATATTTTAAATTATATCACTTTATTTAAAGACCTATGGTTTTACATAATTGAAATAAGTATTTTCAATTAGATTTGATCTATTTGTTAACATGAACACTTACTTCATGCATTCTTATTTCAAAAATGTTTTATATTTTAATCCCTTGTGTCTGTCAGATTTATAAAGTATTTCATCATTTGCATAGAAGTTTTTTGGGAAAACTATTTCTGCAAAGAACATATCTCCATGTAAACGTTCTTGTGCTCAAATTATTTAATTGTTCTGTTATACATAATTAAGTATTAGCTTCTAATCTTAGGGAAGTAGGACATTTCTTAGAAATCACTGGCTCCCTTAAAAATTCTTAAAGTATTTAAAATACTGAAATTTGTTTTTATTCGAATAGTTATTTTATTTTAACCTGTTCTCTTAAGTCACAATATAATCCTTTAGTCTGAATAGTGTTAGGAAAATTGAAAATTTTATTTCTATAATTTAACATAAAATTTTCCTTATTTAATATTTGTGTCATTTTTTAAATACAGAAACACCCTTAATTGATCATAGATTAGTTGTTTCATTGATGTATGAGTGTAAGGAATTAATCACTTGTCATCAATGACATAATAGAATACTCTTAATTCTTACATTCTTTATGTAACCCATAAGGCAATTATTAACTATAATTAACTTATGGCGATTTTTTTAAAGGAACTATTTATTTGTCTTGCAGTTGTTACTAAAGGAATCCTTTAAACATTTTAAATAAATTTTACAGACCATTTTTGAATTCTGAAAATGAGAATTTAGATAACTTATTTTTCTGATTTCTAAAGCCATAAAATTACTGTGATATTTGATCTTGCATTATTTTTAACACTTTATATATTGCTTTATACTTTTAGATAGATATATAGTCTCAATTTGGATCAACAAAAGCATTCTAAAATAACTTAGAGAACATATTGATATTAATAATAGCCACCAAAATATAATTTTAATATAGAATTCTATTAAACATGTTGCTATGGTTAGATTTTAGTAGTTTCATTTTCCTTACTCTTCTTCTAAGAAGGTTTTTATTTATTTTTATTTTTTTATTTTTTTAAAGATTTTATTTATTTATTTGACAGAGATAGAGACAGCCAGCGAGAGAGGGAACACAAGCAGGGGGAGTGGGAGAGGAAGAAGCAGGCTCATAGCGGAGGAGCCTGATGTGGGGCTCGATCCCGGAACGCCGGGATCACGCCCTGAGCCGAAGGCAGGCGCTTAACCGCTGTGCCACCCAGGCGCCCCTAAGAAGGTTTTTAATATACTAGCTTAATAAACATGATTCCTGGGCTTAGTCGGTTAAGCATTTGACTCTTGATTTTGGCTCAGATCATGATCTCAGGGTCCTGAGATTGAGCCTGGCATCGTGCTCTGCGCTCAGGGCAGAGTGTGCTTCTCCCTTTCCCTCTGCTCCTTCCCCTGCTCACATTCTCTCTCTGTCTCTCAAATAAATAGACGAATGGAATCTTTTAAAAAATAAATGAGTAAACATGATGCCTTTAGCAGTATCATAGCTAATTTTGTTTTTTATTTTAACATTCATATTAGGATTTAAAATTAAACCCATAAGAAATGTTCTTTGAATTAAGAAATAGATTTATTGAAATTTTAGCTGAATTATTTTAAGAAATAATTTAAAAATCTTTAGGGTATGTAGACTTTAGTTTGCATTCTCTCAATCTCTTGATGTTTGCTTCAGTAATTGAGAGTTTAATTGCTAAGAACCCAGGAAAATAGATGAAGCCTAAGAATTGTTTTAGCAAACAATTACTTTTATAACCACTTGGGTTATATAATAGTTGGCAAATTGTTGTTTGCTATATTTGGTTATGACCTAAGAAAATAGATTAACAGTTTTCATAATTAGTTTTTTATGTTTTAGCACAATATACTTTAGCTTTTTTATTAAATAAAAAGTTTTCACCCTTAAATAGGCAAATTAGTCAAAGGTGGATCAAAAGATGTTCAAATATGTTATTGGCTCATTCTGTGCAGTATTTTTTTTATTGTTTTTAAAGAGAAAATGTATCATTTGCTGTATTTAAAAAAATACTGAAATAAATTTGATTTTAGTTTTGCTTGCTAATTAAATTATACCTTTTAGCATTTCGGATTTTTTTCACCCTTTCCCAGTATGACAAAGGATCCTACATTAGTGTTGTAAACTCTCTAAAACAGAAATTAGGCACTTTCTCAGGATTTAGGAGATGAAGTTGTTAAGCTTTATTTTACTTGTGCCACCAAGATTTTGATAGTTGAGTTAAATAAGTGACCATTAAAATCACCAAGGAATAAGAGAAAAAATAAGAAAAAGAATCTAATACTGAAACTGAAGTAATGGATGAGGAAGAGAGTTTTTCTCTACAAAATGCTTTTAATTTTACCTAACGGCACTATTCTAATCACAACAAAAGCTGTCCATCCTTTTTTGAGATTAGGGTAATATTTTGAAACAACTTTCTTCATAACTATTATTTATCACTGGGTGAGTACAGGCAGTCCTTACTTTGCATGGTAGTGTGGGACCAAAAAAATAAGCATACAAAATAAAACCACACATAACGATCTTAATCAGTGGGAAAAATTACAGTTGTTCTATGATCTTTAAGAAATTTTGTCAAGATGTTAAAAAACTCTCTTATGTTGGTTATAAATGTATATGGAGAAATGAAAAAAAATAGTAAAACAATATTAATTTAATACAAATACTATAAAACATTAAAAACAATTAGAATTGAAGTGTTTAATTTCTTTGTAAAAAAATTATGAAGAGTAGCTTGAACAGTGCTTTGCCATCTCCTTGTATAAATTAGAATAGTAGATCTAGCCAGAGTGAGCATCTTTTCTGTGCCTTGCAAATTGTCCATTTGGATCAGCTTCCCACATTTTATTTTTGCATTTTTAATGTCGGGAAATATCTCCAAGAGTTTCTTTAATGTGAAGTTTTTTGCTTGCATCACCTCCTCAGGGACATCTTCTTTTTTGTTTCAACCACTTATTTATGTCAATAAGTTTACCTTTGTTAAATTCTTCTGATAGCGGATCTAGAGTCTCTCAAACAGTGATAATGGCAACATTTCAACAACTGGCTGTTTCTTCTATTACTCCATTTACATTTGAATTCAGTTTTACTTCCAGCTTTATCATTTTTCATTTCTTTGCTGTACTTTTATCTTTGTTGGCCAATTCCCTCTTTTAGTGTCCCGTTTTGTAAAATTTCACATGGGTTTAAGAGGCAAGAAGGTAACACAGCTACATGCTTTGCTGTCTTTAGATAAATGAATTGAATGTGACCAGTCACCAACCAACTTTGGGGATGGAAGTGATCAGTCACTGATCATGATATACATCTCTTATTAACATAGTGCTTTGCATACTGAAGTGCTAACAAGGAAATTTGTATTTATGCAGTTGTAGTTAATACAGTGTGGTAAGTGAAATTGAAACCGTGTTGTTGAAAACTGGTATTATTGAACTAAACCTATGGTAGCTGAAATTTGTGCAGATGTGAGACCTGGGAAGTAAGAGCTGCCTATAATTGGAAGAAAGTTGAACTACTTGATCAATTAAAGATATGGTCGGTGTTGATAAGATTGAAGATGTAGGACTACTTGGACTATTTGATCTCTGAGCCATTGAACACCTGATACATTTTATGTGGAAATGTAAATTTGATCCTGTTCTTCCAGCTTCTTTAATTCTCTTAAGCGCTTCCTTAGAGAAGACCTTTCACACCATTTCTCAAAAAAAGAAACAAAACAAAACCAAAAAAAAACCTAGTCGTAGTAAATAAAAACGTGGGTTTAGGAGAATAATACTGATTTATGAGTTCATTATGAAGCAACTGACATTGAAAGTTGTTTTTTTTAATTTTTATATAATGTTGAAATTCTAATAATTGAAGAAGAAAGGTGGTTAATAAGTTTTGATTCATTTAGACAGTGACTCCATTTTTATTGTCTTTGTACTAGCAAATATTTTATTAAATGTGAAAGATGAGGTCTTACTCTGTGTTGGGTGCAACTGAATGATGTTAATTTATTGTTTGATTTCTTACAGGTGAACTGGCACAGAGGTTGATCTCAAGATGCCATTAGTGAAAAGAAACATTGATCCTAGGCACTTGTGCCACACAGCACTGCCTAGAGGCATTAAGAATGAACTAGAATGTGTAACCAATATTTCCTTGGCAAATATAATTAGACAACTAAGTAGCCTAAGTAAGTATTTTTATATCAATGAAAAATATTTCTTGCAAACCAGAATGTTACGCGTTAGAGTATGAGTATTAAGAAGATGTTCTTATGATTAATTTTGGGGGGTGTTTGGTGAGAAGAATACAAAGTTATCTTGGAAAATGTAGCCATTTTAAATAAAATTAATGAGTTTTAGAATAATTTCTTCTCTGCGTGTTTCCTCTGGGAAATAAGGACAATTTTAGGAATAGGATCACATGATGGACAAGAATTACTGAAATCGTTTTTTTAAAATATGATTTGATCTATGAAAGGTAGTGCCAGGGTTGTACTTTTGCTTAGTTATCATCACTGTTACTTTTTTGGAGGCTTCATTTATTCACTGGTATCTCTCTCTTTACATGTATTTTATTAGCCTAAGGAAATATTTTTATATTATCAAATATCTAAAATTAAAAGGTGTGATGTAGTCACTGCTCAGAGAATTAGGTTAGTCAAGTGAGTTGTCTAAAGGACATTAGGAGTATGACGTGCAGCGTGCTGTGAAAATAGCAAGGAAACCTGGTCTCTCACAGACGAAAGGCAAGCAGGTTGGCCAGATAGTAAAGGCCAATGGAAGGGACAGGTAGGGGAGGAAACAGGCAAATGTGTCCCCATGATAAGACTGCAGAACAGAACTGCTAAGTTAAGGAATTAAGTAAATTATTCTAAATTTAAAATCTAGAAAATTAAAAAAATAAATCCAATCTGTCTTTTAAATCGATGGCTTAGCTTTTTAATAAGACATTTATATTTCATTTTAAAGAAAAAACAAGATGTTCTTGGCCTTAGATGTATTCTCTAAGTGGTCTTAGATTTTAGCCATACCCACCCAGATAGATTGTCCTTACAGGCAAGATTCACTCTGTTCTTTTCCTTTTAACTTTTGTTCTTTCTTTTTATAGTGGAGTACTTATACTTAGCACCAGATAAAGAGAGGTTGTTAATTTGGACATACATATATGTAGCTAGAGCAACATAAAAATTACTTTTGAGTGCTCTTGGTGAGAGCACTAAATTTCTACATTGCCTGTGAAATAGTCTTGAAAATAAAAGGATATTTATTTGAATTTAAATATATCCGTTGTCCCTTTTGGTGGTTATTTTTTCAGGTTAGTTATTGATAGTGAATTACTAACATTATTTACCTGTTTTTTTCTTGGGAAAGTCAATATAGAATATACTTTTGAGACAAGTCAAAAGTAAAGTCTTAGATATCATATTAATATATGATTAACCATATTTTTAAAGACATTTGCTGACCTTTTTTGTGACCTAGCACCAATTAAATCTAACATGACTTCATATAAAATTTGTATTACTTCATGTACATGAGTACATCGGTTAATATTAAAATACATATTAAGAGCATAGAAATGACAATGAATTTAGTTAAATTTATTTCTTAAAGTGAGTTTTGGACCTAATACAGGCATGTTGTTCTAGGTATATTCCCAATATAGATTTTAGAGCTAATATAATGATTAAGAGTGTTAATTTGCTGTACTAACCCATTTTTTTATATAACCTAAAGATGGAAACTTAAGGAATGTTCAAGTCTGGTATAATCCATATAAGTAACATCTATCAGCAAGCACTTGGTCATGTTGTAGCCAAACTCTGAAAATAGAAATACCTTGTAAAATATAACTGGTGCTTCAGATTTGGAATCCGAGACTATTGTAGACATTTTCTAAGCAGTTTGTAGAGATTCAAAAACAAAAGAAAACCCATAAATATTGTAGCAAGGTGTAATAATAATTTACTGCCCTGGAATTAAACTCTCTGGCAGCTTTCCCACTGACATAGTTGGGAATCCAGAATTAAATTTAAAAGGCCCCTAGCTAGCCAACATAAACAAGCCCATGCACTAAAAACTATGTACATAAAATAGCCAATTGATCCTTCTCTCGGAGTCTGTTTACTCTTACTTTGATATTTCATATAGGTTTGATGATCTGATTTCCAAACATTTATGCTTCGAAACATTAAAAGAGGGAGGTATAGGGGAGATAAAAATAGAAGCAGGTATTACCTAAGCCAGTCAAAAGAAGTAGTTTACAGCAAAGGAAGAAGTGACACAAGGGAAGAAGCAATATAAAAACCGGAAAGAGGCCATTTCATGTAAAAGCAGATATTCTTACACATTTCAGGGCTGCTTTCTCACTTAGAACATTGTGATTTCATAATCAACTCATCGCTGAGTCCTCAAGAAAAGGTTAAATTAATTTTGTATTTCTACTTAAGACAGGGAAGCTTAAAATAGATTTTACATCAGTTTTCATACAAAGTAGTTAAAATAATTAATACATTAAATCATCTCTCAATTACTTAGTAAACTTGGCTGTCCAAAATGATTCTAGGTGATTGAGATGTTGGCTTTGGTAATATTGTTAGCACCAAAAGTGTTAAGAGAACACCAAAATAAAGGTCAATTGTGGGGGACATCCTCTTGTCTTAGGGGAGACCTTCCTGTCTTCTTCCTTACAAAAATGTTTTTCCTAGTAGAACACAATTCTATTTTATAATAGATAATAACTGAAAACATAGAATTCACTTTCTATAAATTTCTTGTTATACCAAAATTCTTTCCCATTTTATTGTTGTCTTATTTAACGACCGCTGAGACTCTAATTACCTGAGGGATCTTTTACCATTCTCTCTTCCCAAGGCCATCCTTCTGTTGAATACAGTCAGTTCATGCTGCCAAGATGAGCTGATAGCGTCTAAATTTGACAGATAGATAGCAAGGTAGGAGGGAGGATAAATAGATTGGCCTGATAAGACTAATTAGAAACATAGACAATAGACAGATAACACTGAACACTTTGCTGTGGGATAAAGCCATGTGGTTCTTGCCTGAAAAGAGTATACCCGATTTGAATTGAAGAGTCGAATATGATTAATACTGAAATCATTCTGAACAGTGTGAGCATGTATATAATTAAAATCATGAGTTTTAGATTACAGGAACTGAGAAAAGAGATAAAAATAAGGTGAAGTCATTACAGGAGGCTTGCTGAATGAAATGTGAATTGAATTGGGCCTTCAAAAAACAAAAAGAATTTGGAAAATGGAGGGGAGAGAGGAAGGAAGGCATTTTTAGCTTGCAAGAAGAATAGACAAATGAATAGAGGCAAAAGTAACTATGTAAGGGGGATTAAAGGGACAGATGATACTGGATAAATATGGCAGACCCTGATTTTGGAAAACATAGAATATTAGTTGAGACGATTTTGATTTAGATTTTTAACATCATAGATGATAAGATAGTAAAGAGACCAAGTAGGTTCTTGAAGGGTAAGAAGTATAATACTTCTAAGGGTAATTCATATTCAGATACATGCCCAATCAATTTTACATTACAAACTGTATTCCTTTTCCCTCAAAGAGAAAGAGGAGGTAGATTTGGAAAGTAAGAAGGGATATGAAAAGAGGACAGATGGGATTTTTTTTTTATCCACTGAAGTACTTTAGTACTTAAACCTGTAGTGGGGGGAGCATAGACTCTTTTTAAAAAATCTCTTGAGAAACTGTGGGCCCTCTCTCCAGAAAAATGCAAATATATTTAAAAACCTGCATATAGAAAAAGCATTTGACAAAATACAGCATCCTTTCCTGATTAAAACCCTTCAGAGTGTAGGGATAGAGGGTACATTTCTCAATCTCATAAAAGCCATCTATGAAAAGCCTACAGCAAATATTATACTCAATGGGGAAAAGCTGGAAGCCTTTCCCTTAAGATCAGGAACATGACAAGGA
Organism: Ursus maritimus; assembly: GCF_017311325.1. Taxonomy (NCBI): domain Eukaryota; kingdom Metazoa; phylum Chordata; class Mammalia; order Carnivora; family Ursidae; genus Ursus; species Ursus maritimus. Next base: position 20,973,078 of record NW_024423675.1, on the reverse strand, counting down.
TGCCCACTCTCGCCACTATTATTCAACATAGTACTAGAAGTCCTTGCAACAGCAATCAGACAACAAAAAGGGATCAAAGGTATCCAAATCGGCAAAGAAGTCAAAATGTCTCTCTTCGCAGATGACATGATACTCTATATGGAAAACCCAAAAGAATCCACTCCCAAACTATTAGAAGTTATAGAGCAATTCAGTAATGTGGCGGGATACAAAATCAATGCTCAGAAATCAGTTGCATTTCTATACACGAATAATGAGACTGAAGAAAGAGAAATTAAGGAATCCATCCCATTTACAATAGCACCAAAAACCATACGTTACCTTGGAATGAACTTAACCAGAGACGTAAAGGACCTATATTCTAGAAACTATAAATCACTCTTGAAAGACATTGAGGAAGACATAAAAAGATGGAAAAATATTCCATGCTCATGGATCGGAAGAATTAACATAGTTAAAATGTCCATGCTACCCAGAGCAATCTACACTTTCAATGCTATCCCGATCAAAATACCAAGGACATTTTTCAAAGAACTGGAACAAATAGTCCTTAAATTTGTATGGAAACAGAAAAGGCCCCGAATCTCCAAGGAACTGTTGAAAAGGAAAAACAAAGCTGGGGGCATCACAATGCCGGATTTCGAGCTGTACTACAAAGCTGTGATCACAAAGACAGCATGGTACTGGCACAAAAACAGACACATAGACCAATGGAACAGAATAGAGAGCCCAGAAATGGACCCTCGGCTCTTTGGGCAACTAATATTTGATAAAGCAGGAAAAAACATCCGGTGGGAAAAAGACAGTCTCTTCAATAAATGGTGCTGGGAAAATTGGACAGCTACATGCAAGAGAATGAAACTTGACCACTATCTCACACCATACACAAAAATAAACTCCAAATGGATGAAAGACCTCGATGTGAGACAGGAATCCATCAAAATTCTAGAGGAGAACATAGGCAGCAACCTCTACGACATCGGCCAAAGCAACCTTTTTCATGACACATCCCCAAAGGCAAGAGAAACAAAAGATAAAATGAATTTATGGGACTTCATCAAGATTAAAAGTTTCTGCACAGCCAAGGAAACAGTCAGAAAAACTAAGAGGCAGCCCACGGAATGGGAGAATATATTTGCAAATGACACTACAGATAAAGGACTGGTATCCAAGATCTACAAAGAACTTCTCAAACTCAATACACGAGAAACAAATAAATCAAAAAATGGGCAGAAGATATGAACAGACACTTTTCCAAAGAAGACATACAAATGGCTAACAGACACATGAAAAAGTGTTCAAAATCATTAGCCATCAAGGAAATTCAAATCAAAACCACACTGAGATACCACCTTAAGCCAGTTAGAATGACAAAAATAGACAAGGCAAGAAACAACAATTGTTGGAGAGGATGTGGAGAAAGGGGATCCCTCCTACATTGTTGGTGGGAATGCAAGTTGGTACAGCCACTCTGGAAAACAGTGTGGAGGTCCCTTAAAAAGTTAAAAATTGAGCTACCCTATGATCCAGCCATTGCACTACTGGGTATTTACCCCAAAGATACAGACGTAGTGAAGAGGAGGGCCATATGCACCCCAATGTTCATAGCAGCATTGTCCACAATAGCTAAATCGTGGAAGGAGCCGAGATGCCCTTCAACAGATGACTGGATTAAGAAGTGGTCCATATATACAGTGGAATATTACTCAGCTATCAGAAAAAACAAATTCTCAACATTTGCTGCAACATGGACGGCACTGGAGGAGATAATGCTAAGTGAAATAAGTCAAGCAGAGAAAGACAATTATCATATGATGATTTCTCTCATCTGTGGAATATAAGAAATAGGATGATCAGTAGGGGAAGAAAGGGATAAAGAAAGGGGGGTGATCAGAAGGGGGAATGAAACATGAGAGACTGTGGACTCTGAGAAACAAACTGAGGGCCTCAGAGGGGAGGGGGGTGGGGGAATGGGATAGACCCGTGATGGGTAGTAAGGAGGGCACGTATTGCATGGTGCACTGGGTGTTATACGCAACTAATGAATCATCGAACTTTACATCGGAAACCGGGGATGTACTGTATGGTGACTAACATAATATAATAAAAAATCATTAAAAAAAATAAAAAAAATAAAAACCTGCATATAATTTTCTATTGGTTTACAGATTATAAAATAAGGATCCCTGTGTTAAACTAAGCTCTTTTAAGGATGAAATTGTCTCTTCTATCTCTGTATTCCTAGCATTTTCCCTAACAGTAGTTGAATAAGTTGAATAAATGAATAATTTTATACCTGCTTTTTCTTACATTGGGACTTGGGGTGCTTTCCTTATTTGCCAGGGAAACTGTGTCTCTGGAAGTATTTCAGACACCATCCCACACCCAAAAGTTAGGTGCTTTTTTCTCTGTGTTCTGTGGCTTTTACCTTATATTATAGTAAGGGACGCCTATTGCTGACCTCCTACCCTGTATGTGGAACTCTGCCAGGTTCTCTACTCACTGTCTCCTTTTCTTATAAATTCTTTTTGAAGCAGTTATTTTTATCCCTATTTCACAGGTGAGGAAATTGATACCAAGGCCTCAAAGTGAATGGAATAAAGATTTGGACTTATTTATTAAATTGCTTTTTGTATTTGTTAAGTGTCTGTTTCTCCCTCTGTTCAAAACTCATCAATGGCAGAGACCTTCTTCCATCATTTTTATATACTCAGGGTCTGGTACAATGTCTGGCACATAAGACCTTTTCAGTTAATTTGGCTTAAAGATGTATGTGAGTAAATGAATATATACAAAATGATTCTTTTTTATTATATTTTTGTAGACATTAAAGTTCTTAATTTATTATAGAGACTTTAAAGTTCTGATTTTTTTCTTCAAGATTATTGAATCTTCCAGGACAGGAATTTTATGTTCTACTTTTTGTTGCCTTCAGAAAGTCATACACCTGCCTGGCACAGGGCAAACCCTCATTAAATGCTTGTTGATTTAACTGATAATAATTGAAATACCTTGAAAAAATGCAATATTATTCAAATATAAACTAGTGAGATTAACGAATTCATTTAATAAATATTATCTCTGTCTCAGGAACTGTCTCAATAGAGCTTACTATTGAGCTAGATTTAACCTACATAGTATCCTTGGGTCTAAAATGTCTTAATTTAGGAAGACCATCAATTTTCTTTTTTATCCAAAGGTGCACATAGTAATTGACTCACCTTTATATTGTAACTATGCATTACTTTATATGTTCTAAATACACTTGAATAATGTTTTCATTATAGGTTGCCTAAACTTCTCCTGGCTTATTTACTAGACAAAAAATTTCTGTTTTTTTCTCCTTTTAGAATAGGATTATTTTTGCTTATTCTTTTTGGTAATAGAAATTTATATGACTAGAGAAAATACAGTGATTTTAGATTTATGATGCTTTTTTAGGAAAATAGAACAAGAAAATATAAAATATCTCATAAATTTTCTATGTTTTGGGCATATCTGAGACTGGTCTTCTGTTGGGCTTATGAAGACTCTTAGATTCTGCCATTTGGCCTGAAAATCAGTTCTAGTGTAGAGTTTACGAATGCTGATTTAAAAGAGGTATTATTTGTATGTACTTTTACATTGTAATGTACTGAACCTCAACAACTGGGCCTGTATAGATAAAGCAGGTAGAGTATTTGCATTTTAGGCACAGGACACTTAGCAGGAAGTAGTAGAGCTAGTATTTAAAACCAGATTTCCCAGGGTTTATGTTGTTTTCCCACTTTGTCTTAAGTTGGTTACTTTAGGGTTTAAAGTATAAACTAGTTCCAAATAAATGCCAAATTCATCAGGACAAAACTTTAAAAATGTTAAATTGTTTGATATTTATCTCTGATCACACTAAATTTTATGGTATATGTCTCATTTTGCCTAGGTAAATATGCTGAAGATATATTTGGAGAATTGTTCAATGAAGCACATAGTTTTTCCTTCAGAGTTAACTCATTACAAGAACGTGTGGACCGTTTATCTGTTAGTGTTACACAGCTTGACCCTAAAGAAGAAGAGTGTAAGTTTATTCATATTATATTTTCTTCCATGTATATATTAGATTTCGTGAGATGAGCAATATATTTAAGAACAGTATTAAACACAAGTTTATTACAAGTCTTTTTTAGCCATGGTCTTTGATGTACATGTTGTAATAAATCAGTGAATTATCTATAAATATCATTAGTATGACACGCCTGGCTTTTCTATTATCTTTTTCTTTTTTGCTTCTTCTTTTTCTATATTAAATAGCTTTTCATTTTTGGACATAAAAAATGTTTTAAAGACTTTACTTATTTTAGAGAGAGAGAGAGAGTGAGCATGGTGTGGGGGGTGGGGGGGAGGGAGGGAGAATCTCAAGCACACTCCACAGGTTGTGGAGTTCAATCTCACGACCCTGAGATCATGACCTGAGCCAAAATCAAGAGTTGGACACTTAACCAACTGAGCCATTCAGGCGCCCCTGACATAAAAAAATTTTTACCTAGACTTTTTCTCTATTTTTTCTTTTCTCCTTTATAATTTATTTGTATATTTTTGTCCTAGAAATAAAAATTGTTTGAAGATTACTTGAAATTTTTAGGTTTTATTCTGTAAGAATATAATTCCTTCTAATATTCTTTGGTGTGTGCATATTGTTAATTGCTAAACTCTGATCTAATTATTTGAATGTTACTCCCCAGTTTAAATGATCATTTCCCCAAAATACCCAAATCGCCTGTATGTAGGACAAAAGGGTTTCTACGCCGAGTATTAAACCTGGGATATCAGGTGACAAACAATAAATTACCGTCTGAAATAATGGTAGAAACTTTAGTGGTAAAACAGCATTTTACACTTTGAATAGAATACATTGAATCCTGTTGTGTCTCAAATTCCTCTTTTTGGTTTTTTGGGTTTTTTTTTTTCTTACACAAAAAGAAATGGAACTATTCAGAACATAATTTCCACTTATTTTCCCTAGAGAATTACTTAATGTATGTCTCTTATAACCCTTTCTTCAAAATATTTTTTTGTTGAATAACATTTTTAGTACAAGTGCAAGTTATATAGTAGACCTAAACTTGAATGAAAATAATAGAAGATATCACTGGAAAAAGCAAAAAGTAGAATGTAATGATAAATGTCTTCATGATTGAACCAACTTCTTTTGATATAACCCAATTTAAAGCCTAAATAAGTAGACAAATACCATGTTAAGTTTCTATTGCTTCCAAAGAGATAAAAATCAGAACAGAACTTTTTCTCCTTAAACAGCATTATTGAGATATATTTCATACACCCTACAGTTAACCTGTCTAAAATTAAAGTGTATAATTCAGTGGTTTTTAGTATATTCACAGTGTTAAGCAACTATCAGCATAATCAGTTTTAGAACATTTTCATCACTCAAGAAAGAAACCATATACCCAGAGCAGTCGCTCCCTATTTTCCTTTTCTCCCAGCCTCTAGCAATCACTAATCTACTTTCAGTCCCTATGGATTTACCTATTCTGGACATTCTTATGAATGGAATCATATAATATGTGGCCTTTGGTGATTGACTTCTTTCATTTAGCCTGATCTTTTCATTATTGGTTCATGTTGTAGAATGTATGTACGTTTTCCTGATGACTAATGATGTTGAGCTTTTTCTCATGGCTTGTAACCATTTACAGATAAGTGATCCAGCAGGAAGTGGTAGAGCTAGGATCTAAAATCAGGGTTTAAGTGACTTATCAGATGTGTATCTTCTTTGGAGGTCCTTTTCCCATTTTTAAATTGGAATATTTTTCTTTTTCTTGAGTTATAAGAATTCTGTATATATTCTTGATCCAAGTCTCTTATCAGATATATGATTTACAAATAATTTTCTCCCATTTTGTGGGTGGTTTTTCTTAGTGATATCTTTTGAAGCATGTACATGTATGTTAATTATACTTCATAAAATTCTTGAAATAATTGTTACAAATGAAAAAATATTTTATGACCATACTTTAAAATATATAATTTACGTCCAAATTTTTTAAAGTTAAACATTAAGTTATAAATATATGCCATCTAATAATACAGAGATAGAGAGGTATTTCCTATATGTAACAGAAATAAAAACTAACAGTTAGTTTCAAAATACTGTTAAATTTTATCTTAGCACTCCAATTAAAATTGAAAACAAAAGTACACATACCAGTTAAGTACTTAAACAATATGTTCAAAAAAAATCTTAATGTGCCAGTAACTATCACAATTGTTCAGTTTCCTTTAAAATTATGGGGAGCATTGGAGAAGGATTCAGAATCTGAAAGCTGAACTGCTTAATTTGATACCATTTTGGGATGTTGGAAAGAAGAAATTTTCAAAGTTACTTAACCTAGATTTTTAAACTCAGAGTTCACATGAGATAACATTATGAATACAATACTAAATTACAGAGTGTAATATCAGTATTTTTGCTTTCTAAATTATTAAATAATTTAAGTAATGGTGAGAATTATGCATATAAACGGGCGCCTGGGTGGCTCAGTTGTTAAGTGTCTGCCTTTGGCTCAGGGCATGATCCCAGAGTTCTGGTATCAAGCCCCACATCAGGCTCCTCCGCTGGGAGCCTGCTTCTTCCTCTCCCACTCCCCCTGCCTATGTTCCCTCTCTTGCTGACTGTCTCTCTGTCAAATAAAGAAATAAAATCTTTAAAAAAAAAGAAAATATATGGAAGATGAGTTGTTAAACAAAGACCTATATAATTATATTTAATTATGTTTATAAATATTGTGTTGACTTTCTGTGTTACGTAATACTATTTAAATATCAGTTGTCATTGGCAACGGGAAGGGCTTTTGTAACAGTGGCCTGTTGGTAAGACAAATGGTAAATGAGAGCAGTTGGAGATGGAAAAGTGCTTATTAGTGGGGCACTTGGATGGCTCAGTTGGTTAAGCGTCCAACTCTTGGTTTCGGCTCAGGTCATGGTCTCAGGGTCGTGAGATCAAGCCCAGTGTTGGGTTCCACCCTCAGTGTGGAGTCTGCTTAGAGTTTCTCTCTCCTTCTCCCTTGGCCCCTCCCCTGCTCTTCTTTCTCTCTCAAATAAATAAATAAATCTTTTTTTTTTAAGTGCTTATTACTTTATACATTCTTTACATCCTCGACTAAGAAAAGTTTGGGAGATTAAGCTGTAGGTTCCATCCTGGTTATATATTTATGGTAAATAAGTGGACTGGGTGAGTGGCAAGAATTGATCCATTTTGATTATAGAAAACAGGCCACATCTGACAGGAGCCAGAGAGCAGTGTGTGGTGTTAGGGCTAAAGGATCAGTCTCAGAGGCAGACAGATCTGGGTTTTCTGCTCTGGCTCCACTGCTTATTAACTATTTTGCCTTGGGCCAGTTATATAATGTTTCCTAGCCTTGATTTTCTTTTTTTTTTTTTTTTTTTTTTTTTTTTTTTAAATTTTTTTTAAGATTTTATTTATTTGACGGAGAGAAACAGCCAGCGAGAGAGGGAACACAAGTAGGGGGAGTGAGAGAGGAAGAAGCAGGCTCCCAGCGGAAGAGCCCGACATGGGGCTCGATCCCAGAACTCCGGGATCACGCCCTGAGCCGAAGGCAGATGCTTAACAACTGAGCCACCCAGGCGCCCCCTAGCCTTGATTTTCTTATGTTTAAAATGGAATAATCATTTCTATTCTCATTGAATTGTTGCAAAGAGTAAGTCTATAGTCTATACTCATTAAGTATCTCTTACATCATTAGTTAGCGATAGTGCGGAAAAAATTTTTTTCCTTCTCTGAATTTTATTTTGGTGTTTTTGAGTGTGTTACAAATCATGCAGCAGGGGAATTGCTGCCAAGACAGTCATGGTGTGGCCGTTGCAGAGCCATGTTGCTCCAACTATTCCATAGATCCAAATGTACGTTCATGCTGAGTGAATTTTACTTGTGAAGATGATAGAGATACTATTTTAGGGAGAAAATAATTTAAGAATTGTTTAGTACTGGCCTTGCTATGGTATAAAGCATTTATCTACATACTTAAAGCCATATTAAATATATAAGAAATCGCCTACTTTTTTAATATGAGAAAGTCATTCTAAGAGTTAAGAATGTACTAATTTGATACATTCCTTATTTTAACATGCTGCATAGTCCAAAAGAAAATGAGTAAAGGAAGTTATTTTAGGTTATCATGTATGTGATGGAGCTCTGCTAGTTACCGGAGATACTGATGTACAAGACAGTGTCAGTCTTCAAGAGTTTATAGCTAAGTAGAGATCCTTATAGTATAAGATAAAAGATAAGTGAAGTAGATGAAAATAAGGATTGCCTGGTACTTGAAAATATTTTCTTTACAGTAAAGTTTGTTTTAAGTCAAAGCATATGTATAATATTTATAGTCTAGAGAGCATAGAGGTCAATAGTATGTTTAGCAAGAATGCCACTGAAGACTAAGCAATTCCTTCAGTGTCATTGGTATAAGCTAAATAAAAGTAACAAAGGGAAATGGGAAAAAAGATTATTAAAAAAAAGGAAGAAGAAAACGTGGGTTAGTGGGGGCTGGGGATGGTAAGTAGGAAAAAGATGTTTGATGGGAAATGTGGATAATGCTTCAGGTATCAGTAGAGCTTTTTGACCCTTAGAAATCAAAGGGGCCTTCAGACTTACCTGGTTGGAATGATACTGGGATATAATGATAGAGCCTTCAAAATGTTCCTGAGTCACAAGCCACTACAGTCACAACTTCCTGAGCTTGCTGACTCTTAAACGCAGTGTGTGGTGAATCTGTGCTTGTGTTTAATCCACTTAGTAAAACAAAGTACATTTTTGATTTTTGTTTTAGTGTCTTTGCAAGATATAACAATGAGGAAAGCTTTCCGGAGTTCTACAATTCAAGATCAGCAGCTTTTCGACCGCAAGACTTTGCCCATCCCGTTACAGGAGACCTACGATGTTTGCGAACAGCCGCCGCCTCTCAATATACTCACTCCCTATAGGTCAGTGGGCTAAGCGATACGAAGGCTGGCTGGGTATTGCGGACCTGCAGTCCAATCAGTAGCAGTCTACCTTTAAATGCTAAATCCCCAAACACTGTTTACGTCACTGGGCTTTTCACCAGCACGGAGAACCCTCCTCATCCACCACCTTTAGAAAACTTGCTTTATTCACTAGGCGCGTTCTCAAGATTCTGGCATACAAAAGACAAGACTTACTCAAGGGAGTTGTTTTGAGAAGTGTTATTAATCAAAGCCAGTGGCAAACTTACTAATATGAAGGGGCAAGGAGTTACTATCTTTTTAATGTAACAGCTGGTCAGATGAAAAATAAAAAATGAAGGGCTCAAAATTCCATCATGCTAACAAAATTAATATCATTTTGGTTTGTTCATGCCTACTCTTGATCTTATGCATTAACTTTTTACAAAACGCATATGTGGTATCTATTTTAAATTTTTTTTTTACCATTTAAAATCTCGAATTCCTCAGGCTTTCTTTAGGGGTACTTCCACATGATTTATTAAATGAGTAATTTAAGATACACAACACATATCCTGAATAAAATGGTATTCAGATATTTATTTGAAACTGTTTTGTCAGTATGCAAGTCATTGGGTGAAAATAACTGTTACTACTAGAATGAGTTTTAAAGGATATTTTTAGGGTTTGGTGAAATAATAAGCAAATTAGAGTATTGGCAGAAACCCTGTGTAATTTCTCTATTCTAAATGATATTATTGTCTTTTATCTTTGGCAGAACCTTTTGTAACTATTGGAATTTCCCAAAGGACTTTTAGAAAAGTTGGTATTCAGCACAAGTTAGGGATGAAAATTGTCCAGCTGTTCTTCAGATTAGTAACACCAACTCTGAAAAACACCTGGTTTTCCATTTTCCTTAGTTTTTTTTGTCTGATTTGTGAGAAATACTTTATTAATGCAGCATTCTAATTTATTTTGTCAGTATTTTTACACATGCTATATTTCATTAATGTAAGAGAAAAACATTTAGTAAAATTATTCTGATTGCCTCTCTAAGTCTTACTGATGTATGTTTTAATTGATATTTTACATTTCAGAGATGATGGTAAAGAAGGTTTAAAGTTTTATACCAATCCTTCGTATTTCTTTGATCTATGGAAAGAAAAAATGTTGCAAGATACAGAGGATAAGAGGAAGGAAAAGAGGAAACAGAAGGTATTACAAGAGATTCAAAAAATTGAAGTTAGTTTTCATGTATTTGTGTTTTGTTGCATACAGAGAACTTTATTAAGCTTGTATCTTGACAGTTTTATACTGAAGTCTTTATAAGCACACAGGAAGATCACAGTCTAATGGGGGAGCAGATGAGCAATCAGATTATTATAATATGGTATGATAAATGCCATACCAGAGGTATGTGTAGAGGGTTTAGGTAGCACAAAACAGCACCTGCTTTAGCCAGAGGACAGGGTTGGCAAATACTTTCAACAAAGCTTATAATAAATATTGCAGGACAAATAGGAATTAAGTGGACCAGAGAAGAGCAGAGCATTCTGGCAAGAAGAGACGAAGGAATATTGTGCAGATATTGGCAAAGTAGATTAAGCTATATTTTCTTACCACAGATCATATCCTAAATGTTTTGGAAAGATTATTATATTCTCACTAAATTCCTGTTATCTGTCTGCTGTGTTGCCATTTTCTACTTTGTAATAAAATTCACTTGGATCTGCTTTATTCCATGTTGATGATAACTGGAAATAAAGGAGGAGGAAGCAAAATTGGGATTTAGGCAGAATTATGAAGGAGGCAAAATCTGTTTTCATCATCCCTCTGTTTCTCTTGTAACTCTCTCTCCTCTCCTCCCTTTCCCCCATAATGCCCTCATGTTACTATTTTCTGTACTAGACAGTATCCCGGTGCTCTAGCCAGAGTTTACGAACAGTGACTGGCAGCTCAGATTATGCCTGCCGCCAGTGTTTTGTTTGACAAACACAGTGGTTTTAAAATTCTTGAACTAGAAAGCCTTGGGTGGACATGCCTATTTTTTCATTGCAATCCCCATCTTACTCCTGACTTCTTCATTCATGTATGTGTTCTGCTTGGCCCCTTTGGGCATTGGACTTTGTTATACCAACCCTAGACCACTCTATGCTTTCTCCCACAATTTGAATTATTTTGTGTTGTATTTTTTGAATACCCTGTTTTCTGTTGAGTGACACAGTTTACTATGGGTTAATTGGATAATTGTATTGGCTAGCTAATTTGTCACTTTCCAGATTACAAAGCCTTAATAATTAATTTTCAGGCTATGGTTAGAGTTAGTGCCATTAATGGTAGAAATTTCACTCATTATAGCAAAAACTAATAGATGTGGGGGCAGAGTTGGTGAATCTTTTTTCATCTGAAAGGACTTTCTGACCTCAAATTTTATTATTTAGGCATACTATTTTTATCTGGTGCATCAATTCAAATTAGAGGTTAAAAAAACATGACAAGAAACTGGGATTGCAAGCAAGCTAGCTAAGATTTAATTCTGAATGTACAAATGAACTGTCTCTGTGTTACTTTAACTATATTATGATGGCATGTCTTTTTCAGTATTAATGGTAGAATTTTATTTTGATTGTTATAACTTCTTTTTAAAACTTAGCAGTTCAGCATTTGGCTTTGTTTCAATACATCTGTTATAGCAGAAAAATCTAGATCGTCCTCATGAACCAGAAAAAGTGCCAAGAGCACCTCATGACAGGCGGAGAGAATGGCAGAAGCTGGCCCAAGGTCCAGAGCTGGCTGAAGATGATGCTAATCTCTTACATAAGCATATTGAAGTTGCTAATGGCCCAGCCTCTCATTTTGAAACAAGGTTTCTTTTCTTTTATTTGTTTTTTAACAAAATTAATGATAAAATACTGGCTTTATTTCTATTATCTGTGCCTCTTGAGTCTTAGGTCCTGAACCGTTGAACCAGCAGACCCTGCTTTAGCTATAGAAATAATTTTGAAACCCTGATCACTGTGAGCCTACTAAAGTCTGATCTTGGGCAGGTCGTTTTCATACCTAGATTTTAATTTTGTCATCTATAGAAAGAGGTGGTTGGAATAGATGATTTTTGGGGTTGTTTTAGCTTTCATATGAAGTGTCAGTGCTCTCTCTCAATATTTCAGGCAGAGTCTGCTAGAATTTCATAATAGAGGAATGGGGTCTAGAATTTTTTTGAAGTATTACCAATTCACTACATATAAAATAGGAGCTGAGAAAGGGTAATATTTTGTTCCTTTTTCTTTTTCCTGACTCCCTTTCTATGCCACATCTCCCACCTGAGTTACATCGGGACTTTTAAACAAAATTACTCATCCCCTCTTGCAGAACTATAGTATCGGTCTTTTTCCTTTCTCAGTAGCCATGGCCCCATCTAAGTAATATGCTACCCTATCTAAACATTGCACTAGCATTCTCTCTGTAAAGGAATTTGTGTATAGTTGAAGGAGTATAGTTATTGTTATATATATTATAGTTAATGATTTTTGAATGGAAACGAGCTTAAAGTTTTCTTTCGAATAATACATGTAAATTATTAGGCTAATATCTTGGCCGGGTTTAGGAATAAGATATATGTAAGATACTATTTATATGCATTACTGAAAGAAAAAGACCAAAAGAATTAAGATTTAATTTAAAAAGTAATCCATAGATAAACACTTTCTTCTACTACTGTTAAGTAATTATGGTATTACCTGACGCAGTAGTGTAAGTAAAATACAGTTGATCCTTGAACAATGTGGGAGTTGGGGGCACCAATCCCTTGTGCAGTCAAAAATCCACATGTACCTCTTGACTCCCCAAAAACTGAACTATAATAGCCTAGTTGACTGGAAGCCTTACTGAGAACGTAAACAGTCATTTAACACATATTTTGTATGTTATCTGTATTATATACTGTATACTTATAATAAAGTAAGCCACAGAAAAAATGTTAAGAAAATCATAAAGAAAATACATTTACAGTGCTGTACTGTAGAAAAAAAAACCTCATATATGTGGACATGTTCAGTTCAAACCTGTGTTCAAAGTCAGCTGTATTTTCTAACTTACTTTGTGTACATTCATCCCCAGCACGCACTACAATCAGTAAATATTTATAAATCTAAAATTTTACTTAAATCTGATCTTAAGTCACATGTTGCTTTGTTACTCAGTTCTATTTTCTGAGTACCCTACCACCTGTAAAAACACCAAAAAGACAAAACCATGTAGTTAGCCATCTCTGTGATGCTAGTATCATGGAGGGCTTTCTCACTGATAGAAGACATTTAGAAGTCATTTAGGTTCAAGAGAACAATGAGATATCCTGATGGTAGAAAATTCCAGTTTTCGGGGCGCCTGGGTGGCACAGCGGTTAAGCGTCTGCCTTCGGCTCAGGGCGTGATCCCGGCGTTCTGGAATAAAATAAAATAAAATCTTTAAAAAAAAAAAGAAAGAAAAAGAAAATTCCAGTTTTCATATTCTAGCTTTTTGTCATTGGCATCATGTTTTAAAGGAAAAAAATGAAATAGAGGCAGATAGCTTTGAACACAATTTGCCAAAAGTTACTTTCTTTTCTTGTTATAAGATTCTATATGTAATACTTTTTATCCTTGTGAATTGAATTAGTATTACATTATAAAATAATAAAATAGCTGCAAAGAAAGATTGCACTGTGAGCAGAATACTTTGTTTTAAAAGTGGTAATAAATTTCTGAAGCTTCTAAGTAGTGGTTAAAATACTGACATTCAAAGGATACATGTTAAATATCTCCTGTAGAACACTTTACTCCACTAGTAATTCAAGAAAAGTACACTGATATTGTGTTTTTTTCTTTTTTTTTAGACCTCAGACATATGTGGACCATATGGATGGCTCTTACTCACTTTCCGCCTTGCCATTTAGTCAGATGAGTGAGCTTCTGACTAGAGCTGAGGAAAGGGTCCTAGTCAGACCCCACGAACCTCCCCCACCTCCACCAATGCATGGAGCAGGGGATGCCAAACCCATAGCCACCTGTATCAGGTATGTTGGGACAGGCACATGATATTTGTTCTCAGGGGTTGGTAACTTTTTTCTTTAAAGAATGTTGGTAAATATTTTACATTTTGTGGGTATACGTTCTCTGTCACAGCTACTCAGCTCTGTCATTGTTGCATGGGAACAGCCACAGACTATACATAAATAAATGCCTGTTTGTGTTTCAACAAAACCTTATTTACAAAAACAGAGAGCCGTTCAGGTTTGGCCTGTGGGACGTCATTCACCAGCCTCTGATAAAAGCGGACCTGTTCTCGCGGGGAAAATTTAGTGAATGAGCATTTAAAGATTAAAGTGTGTTTCATTTTATTGTGGCTTTATTATCAAGCACATGATGTGCAGTGTATTAATAAAAATTAAGAATATTTGGAATATGGTAAAGGACTAAGAAATGGGACCCAAAGATGTGATTCTAAGTGTTAATTTGGTCTTATGGGGAATACTCTGAGAATTTGAGAGAAAAGAGGCAATAATCTTTCAGTAAAGCAGTTTTGAAGTTTAATATTGTCCATTGTTATCCAGATTATAAAATTTTTAATAGGTAAATAGAGACCAGCTTTATAATTTTCTTTAAAAAAATCAGCCTTCTATCACTGAGTCATTTGATGTTCCATCCTCAGGAAGGAAGAGAGCCATAAATTTCCTTTTGTGGCTTGTAATTAGTTGTTATTGATTTAACTGAAATGACATATGATGAGTCTTAATAGCTTCAGTATCAGTGCAGCATTGTAATGGCCACAGGTATTGCTGCAAATATTGTAATATGATGAATGTTGAGTCATTATAAAGACTCCTCTTACAGCATAAAATTGAACATTTTTTTTATCAAAGTAAGCATAAAATGCTTGAGTGTATATGACAGGTGCATGGGAGGATGAGACTGTTTAGAATATTACAGACAAAAGCACCACCTACTGATTTTCTTTTTGGTGTATTCCCTTCATCCTGAATTCTTAAGAATTTTTAATTTCTCTAGGAACATGTTAATGCATCTACCCTGATATAATTACTGATAGTCATATCTTTCCTGTGGTTAGTTCTTTCTCTTTTAATAACTTGCTAGGGTTTCTCTTTCATTTCAGTTCTGCTACAGGTTTGATAGAAAATCGCCCTCAGTCACCAGCTACAGGCAGGACACCTGTGTTTGTGAGCCCCACCCCCCCACCTCCTCCTCCACCTCTTCCATCTGCCTTGTCAACTTCTTCATTAAGAGCTTCAATGACTTCAACTCCTCCCCCACCAGTACCTCCCCCACCTCCACCTCCAGCCACCGCTCTGCAAGCTCCAGCAGTGCCACCACCTCCAGCTCCTCTTCAGATCGCCCCTGGAGTTCTCCACCCAGCTCCTCCTCCAATCGCACCTCCTCTAGTACAGCCCTCCCCGCCAGTAGCTAGGGCTGCCCCAGTGTGTGAGACTGTACCAGTTCATCCACTCCCACAAGGTGAAGTCCAGGGGCTGCCTCCACCCCCACCACCGCCTCCTCTGCCTCCACCTGGCATTCGACCATCATCACCTGTCACAGTTGCAGCTCTTACTCATCCTCCCTCTGGGCTACATCCAGCTCCATCTGCCGCCCCAGGTCCCCATGTTCCATTAATGCCTCCATCTCCCCCATCACAAGTTATACCTGCTTCTGAGCCAAAGCGCCATCCGTCAACTCTACCTGTGATCAGTGACGCCAGGAGTGTACTTCTGGAAGCAATACGGAAAGGTAACTTCCTCATGGCCATTAAAAGCATTGCTATGGTAGCATTAGAATCTTTTAAATATTTGACACAATAACGTTTTCCTCACTTATAAACTTTTAGATGATCATATTTCTGCACAAATGGTTTTTAGAAAGGAAAGTTATGTTCAATGTATATTTTAAATCACTTTCCAGAAAATATACCACATTTAATTATCTTATTTTCATACTTTAGTAGGGATTTTTAAAATGTTTATTGAATAAATGAGAAATTAAAAGTATCAGACTTATAAGTTTTAGAAAATTTAGTTAAAACCCTTTATATTATGTTTAATATATACATTAACTCCTTTAAAAATGGTATTTTCTTCAGTGTTAAGGCTGTCCATTTGGTGTATCCGTGACATGTGCTCTTCCAAATGCCTTTATAGAATTAAAGTTCCTCCGTTAGTAACAAAGGAAAGACCTCTCGTATTCATTCGTTTATTCAGCCAGCATTTCCTGGGCACCTCTACTATAAGCCAGGCCCTGACAGTATAGAATGAATAACTGTGCCTTTCCCTCAAGTACTGGGGAGAATAAAACCACAGAAAATATACTCAACAACATTTATTTGACTTTTTGGGGGAGTGCTGAGTAGGGAGGCACAGTAAACCATCATGGCTAAATAAACTGTAGATATTCACTGTGATAGCTGGTAAGTTTGACCAACTAGTTTTACAGATAATGAAAGAATTAATTGACCAAATTAATATGATTCTCAATATGATCGCTTCAAATTCTTTTTAATAGATCTTGCTTTTCATTTTCCTATTAGTATTTCTCACATGTGTTTGATTTTATACTAGAAAGATTAATCATATGTAGTATTTAGTGTTTTAGTTTACAACGAATGCTTCGGTTATTCTATGTCAGGTATTCAGCTACGCAAAGTAGAAGAGCAACGTGAACAGGAAGCTAAACACGAGCGCATTGAAAATGACGTTGCCACCATCCTGTCTCGCCGTATTGCTGTGGAATATAGTGATTCAGAAGATGATTCAGAATTCGATGAAGTAGATTGGTTGGAGTAAGAAAAATGCATTGATAAATATTACAAAACTGAATGCAAATGTCCTTTGTGGTGCTTGTTCTTTGAAAATGTTTGGTCATTCCAGTGTTTTGCTTTCTTTTCCTTATGATAAATAACCCTTTTCCTCCATAATTTTTGATTTCTAAGAAAAATATTAGCATACATTTCAAACTAAATGTTTTACAGTGGCTTATCTTTTTTATTTTTCCCTGAAAAGATAATTTGGTCAAATAAACCACTAAGTATTAAGCATGGACAGCTGTTGTTAGAGTAGCAGATTCAGTTTTTTGATATATCTTAATTGTGCACTTTGTGAATTTTAATTTAAAGAAAGCAACTGAGATTGAAATCTTGAGGGCAGCTGTATCTATTAATGAGCCTTATTCCATTTCCTGATGTTTTAAAAGAAGAAACACTGCCTTGATTATATGAATACACTCAGAAAGTACATTTAGCTAGTAGTATTGAATTCTCTTAAAGGAATGCTTGAATTTTTTTTAATTATTGTTTTACCGTTTTTAAATACTTGCCTTATTTGAATGTTTAGCAGTACCCCCTTCCCACTTATATATTGTGTGGTACGATTTTGCTTGCCTATAAGAGTTTAAAAAATTTCCATGTGAAATACTCTGACATAAACATACATGTAACTTACATTAACTGTTAAGAATAACAGTCCGATTTAATAAATGGCTCATTTTAAAGGTTCATGGGTGTTGCTCTTTGAATAAAACTATTTCTGGTAATTTATCAAATTTATATAAAGTAGGCTTTTAATACATAATCATAAGCAAAAAATTTTAAAACCACTTAAGCTATATAATTTCCTCTTAATTATACAGATTCATGTTGTCTAGTATGTAAGGTAGCTTTTATATTATTTTTTCCTAAGTTCACAAAATCAGTATTTTTCAACTTCTTATGCTCTTAAATTAAAATCTCAATGTGCTGTCTAATTTCAACACACCTTGACCAGTTTAACAGCATTCTTGAAATTTTATTTTGCAATGAAAAAGTGAGTTAATGTTTACACAATCTAGATTTAAGGATGGAGGGAAAGCAGCATTAATATTAGATTATTTTATGTGAAGTTTTTGTAGTTGGACTGTAAAAGTGACTACAGTCTTCATCCTTTTACAGTGCAATTTCTAGCTCCTCCTATCAAGAAATGGGTTCTTTTCCCACCCCACCTTGGATCTGAGTGTTGCTGAGACTTGTTCTAGCCAGTAGCATTGTCTCAGGTTAAGCTCAGGGTAGCCTGCTAGATCAGAAACCTCATACAGAGAGCTGTGCCAAGTGAGACCATCTTAGACCAGCCAAGCACAAGCTCACCTGCTGGCCGGCTATAAACAGATGAGCAAGGCTGGCTAAGATTAGCCCAGCTCAGAAGAATTGTTCAACTGACCTATAAATTTATGAGCAAAAGAATAATGCTTATTGTCCTACACCTAAGCTCTGAGATGGATTATTTCACACAGCATTAGTACAACAATGATAGATAGCTGATAGATAACTTCATAAATTCGGGGGTTATTTAGGTAAATAACTAATGACCCGTACTCTTTGTGGAATAAGAATGAGGAACTAAGTTCCACTGTGGCAATAGTTCGGGCATTAAAAAAAAATTTCCTAATAGCTCTAATTAACAAAAGATTTGCATTGTTCTTTTGGGTAGCTTTGCCTAGAACAAGAGATGAGATAGTGGGGGCACCTGTGTGGCTCAGTTGGTTAAGCATCTCTTAGTTTCGGCTCAGGTCATGATCTCCAGGTTGGGCTCTGTGCTGAGCATGAAGCCTGCTTAAGATTCTCCCTCTGCCCCGCCCCCCCTCACTCGCATGCATGCACGTGCTCTCTCTCACTCTCAAAAAAAAAAAAGAAAGAAAAGATTAGTGATTTGAGGTTTCTTTCATCTTGACAAAAATATATAGTGTTGAATTCAATTCAGGAAAATATGACACAATTTAAAGTTTATCTTCCTAAGTGTGTAAAAGGCAGTGGAAGTATGTAGTTTTTATAAAGTTCGGTTGTGGCCAGTAACCAAAATGTAATGGTACCGGCATTGGAGTAGTTAAGGGTAATAAAAAATGAAATGGTTGAAGATTTCTTAGTACTAGAAGTGGATTTGTTTCAAAGCCTGCAGTACCTATCCTAAAGAGTTTATGAGATTATTTTGTTTTTCGGAACATTCTGGAAAGATAAGAAAGTGCCCGTAGACTGAAGAGGCCATATACGTCATATCTATTTTGAAAGCAAAATAACCTTTCAGTCTAGATATTCAGCTTAACTTGGTGAGAGAATTTTGGAACAACCATGCAGTGGTCAATTTTAATACTCTGAGAAGAATGAAAGTTACTGGACAATTACTGTCGTCTTCTTATTGAACTATATTACTGTTCCTCCAGGTCATGGAGCATGGAGGCAGAAAAAATGAATTGTATATAATGGAGAAATAATTGGCTTCACTTTTCTTGGTCAAAATTGTTACCCGTTTACCTCCATATTGCCAAATTCAACAAATACCTTTTAGTCCTTATTTGACCTTTAGTATGTAAAAACTACATACAGAATATATTCTGTGCACATTCTGTGTATTGTATTCTGTGTATATTTTTCGTGTTCACTCCACTGTTCCTTGAAGCTGTCTCTGGCTTTTTTGTGTGTGATGCTGTTCCTTCCCCTTCACAATTATGGTTAAGACAGAAGAGGAGGGGAATATTTAGCTGCAGTGAAGTTTAGGATGACATTCAGTCATTATAGAGGGAAGGGGAGTGTGTCTATAACTTTTTCTAAGGAATATTTGTGAGCTCCATATTTATAAATAATTTTAAGCTATAACCACTGCTTTTCAAAACTTAGCTATTTAGGCAAATGAGATGACTTCTGAAGCATTTTCACATTATAAATATTTATTAAAAGACAATTAAGGAAAATGTTCATTTGGATTGTGTTCTGTAAATTATGAAACACCTTTTATTTCCACTTTCAGAAAGCCCTATTCTTTCTTCAACATTCATCTCAAATACATATTTTCATGAAGTCATCTCATATCACAACTGGAGTTCATATATATTCCTTTTCAGTTTCTCTAATTCTTTTATTATAAGCTTTCTTCAAGTACACTTAAATGCCATTTTGCATTACAGTTATTACCTATTTGAGCTTGCCAAATAGATTACTCACAAGAGACCAGGGGCCTCATCTTAAACAGGCAACTCATAATTATCTCTTCTTACAAGACAGGTTCAGAAATACCCTTTTTTTCTCTGTCCACTAGAGCTCTTAAAATCATATCTTCCTAGGCACTACTCCTTAGAAAAATTTCTTCCACTAATCTCAGTAACACAGTTGAGCTAAAACTAGTCCTAACTTCATCAAAACTCTGTGTGTGTGTGTGTGTGTGTGTGTGATTTAAGAAATGGAAAGCTCAAGATTGACTCTTCTGGCCAAAAGTTAAAAGTTACTAATATTTCTGAAGTCTGTTCTTAAGGCAGAGAGCAAAATTGATAAAGCGTTTTCATTTAATGGGAATATCATGAATTACTTTCAAAGCATAGCTTTAACTTTGCCCTTTGTAAACATACTACTGCTATTTTTTTCATTTTCACTCCACTGCATTTGCCTTGACCGCAGCTTTTTTTAAAACTACATCCCTAAAAGTACTAAGGCAAGTACAAAATGAAGTATTTAAAGCTCCTAAATAGTTTAAGAATTTCCTTTTTGGAATTCATGATCTCTGTCTACATAGTAAAAAAATGTAAATAAACCAATGCAAGATATTAATCATGCAGTATCAGAATTTGAAGATGGCTTTGCTCCATTGAACTAAGGAAAATGAAATATCAAAGTATGATATTTCTAAGTTGTATCATTTAACTGTAATTAATAAGCTAATCATCTTACTGAAGCTAAACAATGCATAGGAGACCCTTATAATACAAATAATAAGTCTTTTCCTCCCTTTATTCATTGCTGTATGAAGAACAAATTTATTTATGTTCTCCATGACTTGTCTGTAGAATGCATCAGTAATCTCTTGCTTTCCAAGCCTGACAGCCAGGCGCTGAATAAAGAATGAATACCAGCCTTGAATGAACATTTCAGGCACTTTTTTTTTTTTTTTTAAACAGACTAGTTATCAATACCTTTTTCACATTATTGTAAGGCCAGCTGCTCTGACTTTTTTTCCTTTAGAAAAAAAAATTTAAACCACTGACCATGTATTGAAGTCGTCTTTCTCAGAATATTTATAGTTTCTCCTCTTTCTTACTGTAGATAAATTTGCTTAGTGGTAATGATTTTGAATATTTTATAGTGTCTATATAAATATGTTCCTTATGTATATGTGTGTGTTATATTCAAAGACTTCTCAATAAATTTCTTACTTATCCATCCTGCCTTTAGGCTAGCTTTTTCAATACTATTCTTTTGATATAGGACACTGATGTCTCCAGGGGTAATAAAATTTCCCATCCATCTTTTTGGCTCAGAAACAACATAAAAGACATAAGAACCATCAAAACACAATATGTCTTCTATTGTAATAGCTTCCAATATTACTTAAAAGTATCTATTTTATTCATACCTTTGAAATGCATGAAATGTTGCACATCTAACTTTAAAGAAAATCTATAGGAACTTTCTACCTAGACCATTCCAGATGAAGGAGCACATCTATCATTAATGCTTTATTTTTATTTTTTAAATTTTATATTTGTGATATTTCTTTTCATTACTCAGATTTTTTTGATGCCTGCAGAGCTATTTTGCTGGGTATTGGGGCCACAGCAGTGAATAGACAGAGCCCTACTTTCTGAGCATACAGATAAATTAACAAAGAACAATGAGTGTTATGTTAGGGAAGCACATAGCACAGAGACTGAACCTAGTCTAGGAAGTCAGGAAAGGCCTCCAAAAGGAAATGGCATTTAATGTTTGAGGTGAACCTAGGCAGATAAATATTGAAGGTGAGGGTGGACAGTCTACCAGGCAAAGGAAATAGGTGTGTGAATGTCTGGAAATGCTTCATGCAAAGCATGCGCAGATGGAGTGGTATAACTAGAAATAAATGAGAAAGATAAGCAGGTGCAAATCATGAGAGGGTTAGGAACCATATTAAGGAGTTTGCAGTTATTTCGTGGACAGTAAAATTGAAGTGACGTAACAGAATAGCGTACTGGAAAGATAATTGGCAGCTGCAACATGGTAAATGAATTAGAGAGTAGTAAGCTGGGAGGTGGAGGTCAAGAAACCAGTCAGGCTTTGTAATAGATGACAGATAATAATTAGGGATGGTGCTGGCTGAGGAGATAGATGATGAGATAGATTCAAGAGAAATTCAGGATGTGGAATACACTGGACTTGGTGATTAGAGAGGAAGGAATCGAGGATAACTTGAGTCCTGGCTTACTGATAGACCATTAGAGGAGGAGCAGGTTGGGCAGGATGGATGATGCAGTTTGGGACATACGGTAGGGGAAGGATCACCTACATGGTTGGAGGGAAGAATTAATCTTGGATTTGCAAAAGGAAACCTCTTTGCAGGAAGGAGAGAAGGATAGATGTGTAAGCAGTTAGATTTAAAGGTCTGGTCCCAAAAAGTTGAGAAAGTTTCTTTCCAAAAGAGGATCTGTTTTCTCTTTGAAGCAGATGACAATGCTGCCTTGGGCAATTGGGGAGACAGGAAGAATGTCAACAGTTTTAAGAAAAGTCATTTAAAATTACTATTTTAATGAAATAGTCATTGTGATAAATGGGAGCTCTTTCCAGGGAAATAGGAAATTGTCAGACCATATTGAAAACATTGTTGAGATTGGTGACCATGAGTTTATAGTGGCTCTAGGCTACGCTCTATGATTTTTTCTTCCCCAGGAGTCTGGACACAGTTGCCAGAAGGAAACCATTGGATTCTTTCAGCGTTGGGTTTTGACTGTACTGTGGGATGGAAGGACAATCTCTAGGAAAGATTGACTGATCTCCTTGCTATCTTAACTCCATGATTAAGCTCCCATGTTGGAGTTCTTCTCTATTTTGCCATAATGCTAGTTTGATCTCCTTTTCTCATTAAGTACAATCATAGGCTCTTCTAGATTATCAAATCATGCAAGTGAGTCTTCTCTTGTTTTGAGACTTCATATTCCACCTTCCCTATGCTCAATATCATCTTGGTTTTCTTTTATTACCCATCTCCTCCTTTCTATCCTGTTACACCTGCAGAATTCCTGCTCTATTCCTTTTTTTTATTATGATATGTTAGTCACCATACATTACATCATTAGTTTTTGATGTAGCATTCCATGATTCACTGTTTGTCTATAACACCCAGTGCTCCATGCAATACGTGCCCTCCTTAATACCCATCACCAGCCTATCTCATCACCCCACCCTGCTCTATTCCCATTTTAACGTGCTCAGCTACCCTTTATTCTGTTCTCTCTCAGATCTAGACATCTTCTTCTAAGGATTTTGTCAGAGATAATTCTGCCACGAAGGTTATGTAATTCAAAACAAAGAAGTAGCAAGGGATTTGACTTTTTATCTACCACTTTCAAGTCTGAGCTGCCTCATCTGCTTCGTTTACTTTGCTGGCAGGAATCCATTTTCTTTTGAAGATACTTCGCTCAGCTCAAAAAATAAATTCTATGCTTGATTCTGTTGATTTTCTTTTTTAGAGCATATAAAATGAGGCCAAATTTTTAGATTTGATTCTTGGATTGGTTAATAGCCAACCATCTCAGAAATGTCTGGCATAGGGTCTCAGTAAAACAATCTGGATAATTCAACGTGAACTGCTTACCATTATCAAAAAAATAAAGAGTAGGGCCTATTAACCAAGCACTAAGCCTTCCATTTTGATATCAAAGGCCAGCTTATTCTTTTTGTTTAATTGTTTAATCTTTTTTATTGTGAAACGTGCATAACAGAAAAGTGCATAAAATTTTCAGCTCAATAATTTACTGCAGTGTGAGTACCAGTATAACCACCATCCAGGTCAAGAAATAGAATATTATGATCGCTCTAGAAAGCTCATGTCCCAGGACGCCTGGCTGGCTCAGTCAGTTAAACCTCTGCCTTTGGCTCAGGTCATGATCTCCAGGTGCTGGGATTGAGTCCCGCATCAGGCTCCCTGCTCAGCGTGGAGCTGTTTCTCCCTCTCTCTCTCTCTCCCTCTGTCCCTCCCAACTGCTCGTTCTCTCTCTCAAATAAATAAGATCTTCCAAAAAAAAAAAAAGAAAAAAAGAAAGAAAGAAAGCTCATGCCCCCTCCTCACTACTAGCCCTTTCTTCATCTCCAATCCCAAGGGTAACCACTACTCTAATTTACGGTAGTCACTTCCTTGTTTCTCTCAGACTTTTGCCACCTAAGCATGTGTTTTGAATATAATAGTTTAAATTTGCCTATATTTTGAACTTCACAACAGTGGTGTCTTTTAGTATGTGCTTTTGTTGTGTCTGACTTAAAATTTTGTGAGTTTCGGCCATCTTATGTGTAAACTACTGTGTTCGTTTCATTGTTTTATAGTAGTCCGTGCTGTACATGTGTCACACTCCATCCATTCTACTGTTGATGGATATTTTAGTTTGTGGTTTGGGGCTTTTACAAATAATACTGGTGTGAACCTGTTTGCATAGGTTTCTTGTTCATGTGTGGGCATTTCTGCTAAGTGTATACCTAGAAGTGGAATTACAAAAGCATGAGTATCTTCAGCTTTAGTAGATAATGCCAAATGGTTTAGTTTTACCTATTCTAGTGGGTTTGTGACAGTGTCTGATTGTGGTTTGTTTTCTTTTCCCTGATTACTAATGAGGTTGATTATCTTTCCATATGTTTATTAGCTTTATCTTTTCCCCCTCTGTGGCTTCTCTTCTCACTTTATTGGTGCTTTTTGAAAATAAGTTGTTAACATTCAGGTAGTCCATTTTATCAATTTTCTTCATGGTTAGTGCATTTTTTGCCCTAAGAAATATTTCCCTATGCCACGTTGATAAATGATTATTCTATACTGACTTTTGGAGACCTTGTGTTACCTTTCTCAGTTGGATCTATAAACCATCTGGAATTGATTTTTGTGTGCCATGTGAGGTCAGAGTTAAGTTTCATTTTCTTTTCCTATGGATATCCAATCAAGTTAACACCATTTATTGAAAAGAGTGTTCTTTCCTTTCTGTTCTGCAGGGCCAATTTATAAAAAATTCATATGTATTTATGTTGATAGGATTGCATAATATGACTGTAAAATGATGATAATACAGATATGCACAAATGAGTCTATTTATAGACCTTACTCTGTTCTGGTCTATCTTTCCACCAGTATCACAGTTTTTTAAAATGGTTTACAGCCTTATTGAAAGTGTTGATATACCTGTTCACCTTGTTGTTTTTCTTTAATATATACATTTTAGAATCAGATCGGCTGCTAACAGATTGGACATTTAGATGCAGCTATAGCTAGATTTGCCTTGGTAAGTGGGAGCCCACTATGTGGTCTTCATTTTTGCCACAGCGGCCACTCTGTTCATATGCCTTCATGTAAATTTTCCTGGCCTTCACATAGTAGACCTCCAACAACTGAGCAGTTAAATGCCTCTGAAATTCTGTGACTCAAATGAACAAATCTTCAGTCAGCTGCTCAATTATATCTGCTCTTCCATAGCCAGAAGTAAGGGCCTTTTTGTAAGCAGCCCAACTAAGCTCTCACCCATAGTCTTGACCTGCTTGTTAACAGCCCTCACATTCTCATAACCCCTCCCCAGAACATCATAGCAGCTTGGCAATAATCAGCCAACCCTGCTGTCCTTTTAGGCATTGTTCTCCTCATTTCATTCAAATGTCTGAGTCATTATGCATGCAAGGGCAATCACCTCTCCAGGATGTTTTCCCTCATCACCTTAGGTGAAATCTGTAGCAGTTTGGCTGCTCCCCTGTGCCAGGGACTATCCATGCCCCACATACCACTCAGGGTAACATTCCTCTTTGCCTGCCAGGTGATGAATAAGCCAGTCCAAAACCATCCTACCACTTGTGTTCTTAGACCACTCCTGCCTCCGCCTACATTAGTTCAGGTCCTCTGAGATACATATGAAAGACAGGATTAGATGTGCAGGATATTTATTGGGGGAAGAAAGGGGAGTGGGCCAGAGAAGGCATGTGGAGACCCTTTGGATGGTGAAAGGAGAGAAGGGAAAAAGGAAGACTGCTTGAAAAGTGCCTCAGACTGCAGAGCTATTCAAGAGTTTTCTAGAGTTTTTGCTAGGCCTATGGGGTGTCTTCCTTCCCAAGTTGCCTATTAGAGGGATGGGCCACTATTACTGACCCTGCTGTGCTTAATCATTGGGTAGGAGCAACATAAGGTAAGCTTGGCCTTGGCATGAACATAACAGTAGATCCAGAAGGGTAGCAGCTGGGGCCTCGGTTAACTATGCTTCCCCCGGCAGGAGATCGCAGTACATTTCTATGGCCACCACAGATTGCTTTGGTGACTTTGCCAAATTCAAACGAATATATGAGTACAGTTTTATTTCCAAGCTTTCTATTATCCCATTGGTTTATTTGTCCTCTGCCACTACCCCCACAGTTTTGATTACTGGTACCTTTTATAAGTCTTAGAGTCAGGTACTAAAAACCCTTCAATTAGTTCTTTTCAAGATTGCTTTAGATAATCTTAGTCCTTTATATTCCCATGTGAATTTTAGGATAAGCTTGTCAATTTGTACAAAAAAATTCTTCTGGGAATTTTTACTAAGACTGCATTGAATCTATAGCTCAGTTTGGAGAAGAATTGACAACAATATTGAGTTTTCCCATCAGTGAACAGGGTCTGTCTATTTAAGTCCTCTTGAATTCTCAGCAGTATTTTGTAGTTTTCAGTGTAGAGGGTTTCCATGTTTTCTGTTACATTTATTCCTGAAGAATTTCATGTTTTTGACAATTTAATTTTTTTAATTTCACTTTCCAGTTGTTTGCTCTTAGTATACAGAAGTACGATTCATTTTATGTATTGACTTGTGTCCTTCCAACTTGCTAAACTCACCTATTAGTTCTACTAGTTGTTTTATAGAATCCATAGAATGTTTATGTAAACAATCATATCATCTGTGAATAGAAACAATGTCCTCCTTTTCTGATCTGTATGCCTTTTATTTATTTATTTTTTGTTTTATTACTCTGGTTAGAACTTCTAGTGCAATGTTAAATAGGAGTGGTAAGAGCAGACATCCTTGCTTTGATCCCATCTTCAGTGAGAAAGCATTCATAAAGTATGATGTTACCATTAGGAATGATGTTAGCTGCAGGGTTTCTGTAAATTAATTTTACCAGATTTAGGAAGCCCTCTTCCATTCCAAATTTGAGTTGCATTTTATCAGATGCTTTTTCTGTATCTGTTGAACTGATATGATTTTTCTCCTTTCTTCTGTTACTGGGGTGGATTACATAGATTTTCAAACATTAAATCAACCTTGCTAGAATAAGCCTTTGCTTGATCATGATCCTTTTTATATGTTAGATTTGATTTGCTAATGTTTTATTAGAGATTTTTTTTTATCACTGTTCAGGAAGGCTAATAGTTTTCTTTGTTTGGAATGTCTTTGTCAGATTTTCACATAAGAGTTAATGCTAATTTTATAAAAGTATTACCTTCTCTGTTTTCTGAAAGAGTTTGTGTAAGATGAGTATTCTCTTTTCCAAATGTTTGATAAAATTTTTCAATGAAACCTTGTTAGAGTTTTCTTTGTAGGGTGGTTTATTATAAGAGATTTAACTTCTTTAATTGATGTAGGGTTATTCAGATTTTCAATTAAGTCCATTTCATCTAAATTATTGAATTTACTGGCATAGAGCTATTTATAATACGTCTTTATTATCCTTTTAATGTCTGTAAGGTCTGTGGTGATATGAAGTTTTTGTTTTGTTTTTTAATCTTCCTTGGAATCCAAAGGGCTTCTTGAGTCTGTGGTTTGATATTTATCATCAGTTTTGGAATATACTCAGTCATTATTTCTTTAGAAAGTTCTGGCCTATTTACTTTCTTTTCCTCCTGGAATGCGCAATTACATACATGTTAGACCTCAGTGTCTCCTCTTTGTCTCTCAGTCTTTGTTCCCTATTTTCCGTTTTTTTCTGTGTTAAATTTGGATATTATCTTATGACTTCTTTTGTAATTTACTTAATCTGTGTGTAATCTGCTTTTATACCTATTGAGTGAGGCCCTGATTTCTATGTATTTACCGTTTCTAGAATTTCTAATTTTTTAAAAGTTTCCAGTTCTCTGTCAGAATTTTTAATCTTTTCTTTCATCTCCTTGAAAATGGTAAGGATAGTTATGTATCTGATAGGATCTGATAGGATCTGGAATGAATCTGGATAAATAAAATATCCCCTATTCCTAATGTCTGTTGTTTCTATGGGTTTTCTTTATATTGTCTTCCCTCCTTATGTACCTAGTTATTTGTGATTATAGAAATAATTTGAAGGTTTTTTTTTTTTAAAGATTTTATTTATTTATTCGACAGAGATAGAGACAGCCAGCGAGAGAGGGAACACAAGCAGGGGGAGTGGGAGAGGAAGAAGCAGGCTCATAGCGGAGGAGCCTGATGTGGGGCTCGATCCCATAACGCCGGGATCACGCCCTGAGCTGAAGGCAGACGCCCAACCGCTGTGCCACCCAGGCGCCCCTGAAGGTTTTTTTTTTTTAGTCATCTTCCAGAGAGGAATTACTTTTGCTACTTCCAGACCCAGCAATCAGTACAGGATCACTTCAATCGTTTTTGGAATGGAGGTATTTCAAGGTTGAGTTGCAGTCCTTGCAGAGCCTGTCTACTTCTGATCCGACCTTACTCCTGGGGTGCAGCCCTTTAAGGTCCTAACCTAAAGTGAGCGGGTTCACCTGCCCTCCCCACTGTGGTTAGCCCCAGACTCCAGTTGCCATATATTCCAGCACCATAAAGGTGCTAGAAGTATAGCTTATTTTCTCAGTAGCCCCTTTAGGAATCATTAAATTCATCCAAGAGAAAGTGACTGAACCATCAAATACCCCCAGATCTTGGCCTGCGAATTCTTTACTATTTTGTTATCTCTCAGGTAGTTTCAAGCACTTATCTTTAATATTTTGTCCAGCTTTCTAATTGTCCTCAGCAAGAAGGTCGATCCAAATCACCTAGTGCCCCATTACCAGAAGAGATTGGTCAGCCCAATCTCTTTTTTTTGTTCCTTTATCAACAGAAAGAAAATTAATGCGAAGTCCATTTTTGGTACTTATGAAAAGTTAAAATTAATAACCAAACATTTTTCCATCTTGAGCATGAGTTACATAAAATGCACAATTTCCAAATTTTTACTGAGTTTTTTAAGCTCACAATTAAACTGTTTGCTGTGAAACCGCATGCAGCTGTATTTAAAGACACATCAGAACAAAAAAAGAGAACTATGAACAATCCAGGTTATTTTTAACTAACAAAGGGAAGTGTTCAAAAGCGTAGATAACAGAAGGTTATGTAAGTGGAGACAGTGCATCCCTGGAGTTTTCTGAAGAATGAGAAAAAGCAAGTGACAGATATGTCAAATGGCTCCCAACTTATTGCTTGGGGACTTATAGGATGCTATTTGAAGTTACACATATTGTAAAAACTTCATCATAAATTAAAATTCCCCAGTGGCACTTTACTTTGAAGCAGTCTTACTTGAGGGAAGAAGGTGTGTATCTGAAGCATTTATTTGTACTTCCAATTCTATTTTAACTTTTTGGTGACTGGAGAGTCTGTGGATTACAAATGGTGCCCTAAAAGGTATCACTTGATAATACCTCTCCTAGAGGATTCATCTTTCTACTTCCAGTTGTTGATATAATATACGTTTGTTAAAATACTAGCTATCTAGAATTCATGAAAAATAAATCATTCTGGATAAATCTCCTTTCCAGATAATTAGGGATTAAAAAACTTTACATATTATAAAGGAAGTATATTACTGTTACTACCATTACCACCCCCTACCCCCACCAGCCATCTGTTTAGACCCTGTCCTAAGTAGTTTACATTTTTTTTCCTCTGTTGAAGTGTACCTTTATTTATTTATTTATTTATTTATTTATTTATTTATTTATATTGTTAATTTTTATCATTGAGGTATAGTTGTACAAGGTTATATTAGTTTCAGGTGTACAACATAATGATTTGACAGTTCTATACAGTACATTACTCAGCGCTCACCACGGTAAGTTTAGTCTCCATCCGTCACTATACAACATTATTATTATATTATTTGCCACATTGCTGGTGCTGCACTTTTCCTCTCTGTAACTTATTTATTTTATAACTGGAAGTTTGTACCTCTTAATCCCCTTCACTTATTTCACCCATTCCCCGACACCCTTCCCTCTGGCAGCTACCAGTTCTCTGTATTTATGAGCCTGTTTCTGGTTTTTTGTTTGTTTTTTCATTTGTTTTGCTTTTTACATTCGGTATATAAATGAAATCATATGGTATTTACCTTTCTCTGACTTATTTCATTTATCATATTACCCTCTGGGCCTACCCATTATGTTGAAAGTGGTAAAAATCTCATTCTTTTTATGGCTGAGTAATATTCCGGTGTGTGGGGGGGAGGGTGGAGTGTGTACCACATCTTCTTTATCCATTCATCTATCAGTGGACTCTTGGGTTGCTTTCATTTCTTAGCTATTGTAAATGGTGCTACTGTAAACACAGGGGTGCATATATCCTTTGGAATTAGTGTTTTCATTTTCTTTGGGTAAATACCCAGTAGTGGAATTACTAAATGATATGGCATTTCTATTGTTAATTTTTTTGAGGAACCTCCATACTGTTTTCCACAGTGTCTGCACCAATTTACATTCCTAACAGTGTATGAAGGTTCCTTTTTTTTCCCACATCCTCACCAACACTTGTTTCTTGTGTTTTTTAATGTTAGCCATTCTGACAGATATGAGGTGGTATCTCATTGTGGTTGTGATTTGCATTTCCCTGATGATTAGTGATGCTGAGCATCTTTTCATGTGTCTGTTGGTCATCTGTATGACTTTGGAAAAACGTCTGTTCTAGTCCTCTGCCCATTTTAATTGGATTATTTGTGGGATTTTTTGGTATTAAGTTGTATAAGTTCTTTATGTATTTTGGATATTAACCCCAATCAGATATATCATTCATACATACCTTTCCATTCAGTAGGCCGCCTTTTCATTGTGTTGATGTAGTTTACATTCTTTATCTCATTTAATCTTCTTAACAACAGAATGAGGTAGGAACTAGTATTATCACCATTTTGCAGAGGAAGGAGCTCAGTTTCAGAGAAGTTGTGACCCGTGTCTCACAGCTTATAAGGAGTAAAGCCTGAATTTGAATCCAGGTCTGTCTGACTCCAAAACCCCTGTCCTTAGTTACTATTATTGCTGAAAGCTACTATGAATTTTCTACCTTTTAAGAAATGATATTGTGGACATCATTTCCATTTAAAAAAGTGATACTAACATGACACAAAAGAATGTATTGTAATTATTTGTTTTTATTACTATCTCCTTATATTAGGCTGTCAGCATCTTGAGAAGTCCAACTTGTTCATTTTTGTCTCTATCGTTAGCCCTCAGTATAAGCCCTAGCCTCATAGGAGGCCCTGGAGGCCTTTGGTGAGTGTTAAAATAATGAAAGGGTGCGTTAGTGTCACTATGACCAGTACGAGTGATTGTGAGCTGCTAAAAAGCAGATCTAAGGTAGTTGGTGGTGCATGAAGCTAAAGGAGTCGTGTGTCCATCCTCGTACTTGAGTTTTTCTCTTTTGAGAAAAGCTCCAGGTGTCATTTTTTTTTTTGCTCATTTCTTTCGATCATTCAACAAATATTTACTAATTGTTGCTATGTGTCAGGTGCATATGATTATTATGTGCTTGTAAAGAAAAGAAAGACCCAGATCTAAAGTAGTTTACAGTCATCTTCTCATAAAGGAGTGAAGCTCGTACAGCTGCACCTCTTTTAAGAAGGGGAAGATGGTTTGTTTTTTTTCCAGAAAAAAAAATTATTAGAAATTAGAGACGGAAACAGCCTTATCATAGAGAATCTTCTGGCTCTGAACAAAATCCTCTATTGTTCTATTATGTTGACTTGTCAGCATGATTGATGCCTCATGAACGCAGTGAATACACAGATACTTCTCATAAAGCTTCTATCTACACTTCCAGTTCACTTGCACTATTAGTTCATGGAGTGAGGAGGAATTGCTTACCCTTTACCCAGTGGTTTGTTTTTTTTTTAAGACTTTATTTATTTGACAGAGAGAGACAGCCAGCGAGAGAGGGAATACAAGCAGGGGGAGTGGGAGAGGAAGAAGCAGGCTCCTAGCAGAGGAGCCTGATGTGGGACTCAATCCCAGAACACTGGGATCACGCCCTGAGCCGCGCCACCCAGGCGCCCCTACCAAGTGGTTTTTAAACTTGGCTGGTCATCAGGTTCATCGATGGAACTTAGAAACCCCTCCACCATTGTCTCAGCAAATTTCTTTTCTGCCCTGTTTTCTGTCTCACCTTCCTCTGGGATTTTAATTACATATGCTTGGTTATTTGATATTGTCCCACAGCCCCTGGATTCTGTTCTGTTTTCTTGCCCACCCTCCCACACACTCCTTTTTTTTTTCTTTTGTGTCTCAGATTGGGTAATTTCTGCTGCCTTATCTGTGAAGTTTGCAGATTTTGTCTTTGGCTGTGTCAGGTTACTAATGTCAAAAGCATTACAGCTCCTTACTGGGCTTTTTATTTCTAGCATTTCCATTTCATCTTTCTTTTTTTTTTTTTTTAAGATTTTATTTATTTATTCGACAGAGATAGAGACAGCCAGCAAGAGAGGGAACACAAGCAGGGGGAGTGGGAGAGGAAGAAGCAGGCTCATAGCGGAGGAGCCTGATGTGGGGCTCGATCCCATAACACCAGGATCACGCCCTGGGCCGAAGGCAGACGCTTAACCGCTGTGCCACCCAGGCGCCCCAACCATTTCATCTTTCTTATCATTTCCATCTCTCTGCTGAAATTCCCCTTCTGCTTATGTGTGTTGTCTACCTTTTCTGTTAGAGTCTTTAACATAGTGGTCATCATTGTTGTAAAATTCCCTGTCTCATATTCCAGCAAGAATAGGTACTGACCATCTTTGTAGTTCTGGTGAATGTGAAACAATATCTCTTTAATTATTTTCTTTCATATCTTTATTGGCCATTTAAGTTTCTTCATCTATATCTGTTTGTATCCTTTGCCCATTTTTCTAATAGAATATTTGTCTTTCTCTTACTGATCTATATTATACAATAATATGAACTGTAAGTATCTTCCAATCTGTACCTCGCCTTTAACTTTGAGTATGAAGAGTTTTATCATACGGAACTTTTCAGTTTTAATGTGTGAGCTTGTTACTATTTTTCTTTATGGTTGTATTTTTCGTGGCTGATTAAAGACAGCTTTTTGTACTCTGGAGTTGTAAAGATATTGCCATGTAATTTCTTCTGAAAACTTTAGAAGTTAGCTTTTTCACAGTAGGTCTTTAACCATCTGAAATTTATTTTTGTTTAGGGGATGAGATAAAGAATCATTTTTCTTTATGAATAAAAAACAATTATATAGTCCTTCCTATCTCCACTGAATTGTATGTAACCACTCTCACATATCACATTCCAATGTGTGAATGAGAATGGTGGTATATTAGTCTTTCTCTACAACACTACATTTTCTTAATTACTATAGATTTCTAAGTCTTGATTTCTGGTAGGCCAAATTTCTTTTGACTTTTCCTAAGAAGAATATTGGCTATTTCTGGCTCTCTAATCTTTCAAATGAGCTTTAGGACTAACTTAGCCAATACCATGAATACTTTTTTTGAAATTTTGATTGAAATTGCACCCATTGCCATCTGTGCATTGATTGTATAGATAGAATATGACCCCGCTGTCCAGGAAACTCATGTCAAGGCACTCCCAAGAACCCCGTTTCCACACTTAGTTGACAATCTGGGTTGGCCTACGAATTTTGCAGCTCAGTCAGCAACCAAATAGAGAACTCATTGTTAGGCATCTCCAATCTATTAGTCTCTCTTGAACCAACTGCCCTCTCTACTCCCCACTCAGCTAACCATGAATTACCCCACTCCTCTTAATTTTTTTTTAAAGATGTTATTTATTTATTAGAGAGAGTGCAGAGCTGGAGAGAGGGAGCCAGCATGAGCAGGGGAAGGGGCAGAGGGAGAGAGAGAAGCAGGCTCCCCACTGAGCAGGGAACCCAACACAGGGCTCAATCCCAGGACCCCAGGATCATGACCATAGCCAAAGGCAGACTCTTAACCAACTGAGCCACCCAGGCACCCCTACCACTCTCCTCTTAAGGTTACTGCTGACCGCTCCTTTGTCCTTGTAATGCTCTACCTAATACATTGGGCAGGAATAGAGGTGGATGGTCATGGTTCTGTA
The DNA here is from genome assembly GCF_017311325.1 of Ursus maritimus. NCBI lineage: Eukaryota > Metazoa > Chordata > Mammalia > Carnivora > Ursidae > Ursus > Ursus maritimus. The sequence continues at coordinate 20,938,832 of NW_024423675.1, read as the reverse complement.
TTCCCTAGAAGGAAGAGTCTGGTCCCAAATGTGGTTAGTTCATCGTAGTGTTCCCGTAGGTCGTGTACTTGATTACTCTTGACCTCACTTTTGGTCTTAATAGTTCTGGGATGACACACTAGAAAAATCCCATTCAACATCCTGTTTACGTATACCTTACAATTTTTGTTTGTAAGGCAGAGATTGTAAAATCTTTGGGAATAGGCACCCGTCTTGATAAATGTGGTATCTCTAGTATTAACACAGTACCAGGACAAAGAAATTAATCAATAAATGTTTTGTGGAATGTATGGAAACCATATGTGATTTTTAAATTCTTGATTAAAAAAATAAAAACATTGAGTATCTCTGTCCCTTTGAGATCTGGGGACTGAGAGAAGTTTTTGGATATTTGAGAAGCTAAATTCTATTTGTTTCAGTAAAGTCTAAGATACAAAGAGGGACAAGATGCAAATGGCTGCAGCTAATATCAAGGACTGAGAGGAAAGCAGTCCAAAGCAGGGCCAGCCACCAGAGTGCCATCCCATAGAGGACAAAAGGAGAGGCTCAGGTAGGAAGAAGCAGCGGCTAAGGGAAAGAAATAGTATAAGTAAAAGAGACCTTTCCTACCCTCGTTGGGAGGTTCCACCTCTAACTGGTAGGTTCCTGCTCTCTTCTTCTACCCTTTGTATTTCTTCACCAAAGATAAAACCTTGGATGAGCTGTACTTGCCTGCCCATCCACTTCTACTGATTATTTTCCTGCACAATCCACTCCATTAGCTCCATTCTGAAAATGTTTTGGTTATGACTGATAACCTGTACTGTACTACTCACCAGCTATCTATTATTGAGAGGATGCTTCTGAGAGACAGCCCTCTCTACTCTTGCACTCCGGAAGACCCAGACCACTGGGCCATTTCTCAGGGTTGTTTTGCAGTGTGCAGCCTTGAGGGATGAGACAGTATCTCCCCAGCAAAGAGCAAACTTGCTTGCTTCCTGCTCTAAAACACAGGTACCCCAAGCTCTGTATTGTTCTCCCGTAATGTAACCCACTGGGTATGCAGCTCCCTCTATATCTAGGCCCATTCACATCTCCCAGTGCGACCCAGAGTTTGGGGAGCCATGGAGAACATCTGACACTCTGGCTACTGCTTTTGCTGTGAGAAATAAAGTATTTCACTTCTTACTCAGCTTTCTCATGTCTTCTGTCAGCATCCAGGAAAACAGCTTGCAATTAAGATGAAATCTCAGACCCTTTACAGTTCTTGACAGACTAAATTGTAACCATGCAGCCAATGAGGTTGTCTGGGACTTGCCAGCAACTGGAACCATCAAAAATGATCGAATTTTCTCTTTTTTGTGACTAACTTGTCTACATCATTGCAGGAACATTCTGAAAATTGGGTATATCTTAAAGGAGGGCCTTTTAGAACTTGGGTTTGGGACTCTGAACCAAGGCCAAAAAGGAACACTTTTTTTTTTTTTTTTGTCAGAAGATTGGCTATATACAATTTTTCTTCCTGTAATAAATGAAAGATGACAGCCAGTATCAGAACTGGAACTTACAAGGTCTAGGACTCAGCCGACTCCTGTGTGCTTGGCTGGAAATTTAACATCTGCCCCTTTTCTTCACCTTCCTTCTTCCTACCCTCTCCCTTCCTTAAACCCGCAAGCTGGCTAATTAACTTTTAAAATATGTTTTGTTTGGAAATAATTTCAAACTTACAGAAAGCTTACAAGAATAAGAAATAGTACAAAAAACATACAGATACCTTTCATATATAAGCTTACACTTAATTCTATTCTATTGTGAATAATGTTAGCCTGAAGTTGCTCTGTACTCAGAACATCTTTATTATTGTGAGAATTTAGTAAGGAACTTGGTGGTTGAGAGTTTGGGCACCTAGTATTTCTCCAATAAAGTTATTTTCACCTCACAGGAATAGTATGATATTTTATATCATAGTTCCACATGTATGATTTGTTATTGTCTTCAAAGCATGATTTCTAGAAGTACCATTATTTTTTTTTTATTTCGTTCCTCCTTAGGATGAGATATAATTTAAAGTTCATGGTATCTATTGTTATTTGGAATGCATGATTTTAAAATATTTACTTAATTTTCACAGATTTTATAGATGTTAGTGACAAATGATTTGTATTAGAAAACCACAACATAACGAGTTGTTGAACACTACATCAAAAACTAATGGTGTAGTATATGCTGGCTAATTGAACATTAAAAAACAACAACAACAAACCTTTCCCCACCAAAGGTGTATCTTCTCCAGACGGTCTTCCCTCTGGGACCAACCCTAGAAAAATTCTACCCCTGGCACCCATTTTGTATGCAGATGCGTGCATCAGTGTGGAGAAGTCTGGAGAGGAAGCAAATGACAAATGCTCCTACCTTAATTTCTAGGTCTGGGGAGGTTACACATGTCTGTTGTTTCTTTTTTGCAAACTGTAAGACTGTTAATCATGGATATCTAAGTATGTGAATAAAAAGCATGATGAATTTTTAAAAAATGAAACACCCTGAAAACACCAAAAGAAGAAGAAGAAGAAAGAAGAAGAAGAAGAAAGAAGAAAGAAGAAGAAGAAGAAGAAGAAGGAGGAGGAGGAGGAGGAGGAGGAGGAGGAGGAGGAAGAAGGAGAAGGAGAAGGAGAAGGAGAAGAAGAAGAAGAAGAAGAAGAAGAAGAAGAAGAAGAAGACCACAACAGGAATTCTGAGATTGAAAACCCTTTGCAAATCCAGCGCCACGCAGATACTCCTTGTAGCTTGCAGTGACTGCACACGGTACCCGTGTAGCATGTAGAAGAAAGAAAAGTAGCTTAAAGGAAAGGAACAAGCAAACCAGTTGATAACAGATTAATTTTTTAATTATCTAGGATTCTGTGGGCCTGGTCTTGGCGCCAATCTGCTACCAGGTAAATATAGCAAAAGATAGTCTCTGAATATTTTAATGAAAAATTCATAAATTCAGAAATACTAGTGGTGGTTGTATTTCATTAAAACATGATTTTGTTATTGGCCAGCGGCGATTTATGACACTGAAACCTGAATAGAAATGAGCAGAAATCAGAGCAAGTTGGCTTATATCAGTTTGAAAACTTAGTGCCAGATCCACATTAATAACGTGGTTAGTTTTAAGAAAGAAAGGAGCTGGTTTTAATTAGGATTGAAGTTGCCTACTGTGACTTGTACTTGGAGAGTGTCACATTAACTTAAAATGACATGGAACCTATCTTCCTAAGAAAAGAAAACCAGCAACTTCTTACCAGAATTTTACATTTTGGGAAGGCAAATAAATGATTCTATGAAAATTTCAGCTCACTTTAATAAAATACCTGAACTAGCTTGTTGTAAAAAAGCTAGAAGGCATTTTTTAATATGTTATGCAATACATAAAAATTATGAAATATATAAGCTGAAGCATATGAAATTTCTCTTTTCCCAGGAATCTTTCTAACATGCTAATGTGTCCATGAACAATGTAATTCATGAAAGATGACCTTCCCTGGTTCGACTTAGACATTCCAGAGACAGAGACAGGATATACAGCTTTTCAGAGAGGGTGTGGGTGTAGACCTACACTCCTGGGAATTGGAGTGAGGTAATTCTGAATAGAGAGAGAGGCTGGAGACGCTCAGCTCACTACGTTAAGAACTCGAATGGCAAGGACAGGGAAGAATAAACTTGAAGGTTGGAATCTGCTAGTGGAGATAGTTGGCTCTGATTGGAACATTAGGTAAAGAGCTGGGGGACCAGGGCCAGGAGAGAAGGCATATTGGTGATTTCTTAGCAGAACCCAAAGCGTGGAAAGCTAGGGTGTTTTTGGGTCCAGACAGGGAAATACCATGCGACTCCAGAAACAAGAACAGACAGCCTGTCTGAAAGAACTCAATTTAACATGGGTTTAATAAGCCCTCAGGCAGGCAAACAGTGTCCATCTTGTCCCCTCTCCCTCCCCAGGGCTGAAAGCTAGGAAGGCACCACAACATGGTCTGAACAAGACAGTTAAATCTGTCAACCATTACTGAAGATGTGCCTTGTACTACAGGAAAGATTACACCCAACAGCAATCATGCTATGTTACAGGGGAAGGGATAGGGATTCGACGATGACAGGAGAGAGTGAAGTAAAATCATGAGCACAAGGAAGTTGACTGTTTAGGTGAGATTAACCTTGTCTCGTGGGGGTCAGAGGGGTGGCTTCTAAATAGCAGCTAAAAGTAAACCAAAGCAGATGATTAAACCATGACAAACGGGCAAGAGTTTGGAGGAACGAGAGGGTATGCCATGGAACTTAGGTTTTATCCCTAGGGAAAAAATAAGATTGTTAAAAAAATATCAACAACAAGATGGTAATTGTAATCATAATTCCCTTCTTAGGAAGGGAACATTCAATGTTGTGTTTTTGTTTTTCTGTTTGTTTGTTTGTTTTATCATTGAAGAAACAGGGACGCTTGGGTGGTGCAGTCAGTTAAGCATCTGACTCAGATGGTTTTGGCTCAGGTCATGATCTTGGGGTCGTGAGATGGAACCCCAAGACTGACTGCGTGCTCAATGCAGAGTCTGCTTCAGACTCTCTCTTCCTCTGCCCCATCCCCTCCCCCATGCTCTCTCTCTGTCAAACAGATAAATAAATCCTTAAAAACAAAGAAACATATCCAGATTTTTAAAAATCTTACAGACATAATCCCAGTTGTGCAAAAATAATAAAACATAGAACTCCTGAATGAACTATATATCAGTATCTCTCTAGATCGAAAGATCGCCACAGTCTTCTACAGATTATATGCATTTTCCACAGAAAAATTCTATTTCAAAAATAAGATTTATTTAAAAAACCATACTTTAGAGCTTTAAAAAAATCTGCAGAAGACTGATGCTGGGTTAGAATCACCAGCCAGGGCCAGCCTGAGGTGGGAGGGAAGGAAAGATACACACACACACACACACACACACACACACACATTATGTGTATATATACGTATGTGCAGGGACAAAGTGTTTACTTTTTATACCTTCCATTCTCTCCTGGAATAAATTTCCCACTTCAGTCATAAGGGCCTCTCCATCTCATCCCTCTGCAGCTCCCTAACAGCACTGCGCACGCCCCTCCCGTAATGCTTCACCCCGTCTCACCAACAAAATGCACTAGTCCTCCTCTATATCTCGAGTGGGCTTATCGTACACTGTCAGCACGTCAATAAGCTAATCACGCCTAAGGTTTGTTGCTAATAGTTTGTTCCCTATAGCACCTTTAACAGATATTGAAGACTGGAAAAGCTTAAACCGAAAGAATGATAATTTAACATGATTTTTGGCATTTCAGGGAAGTGTTGGGCCAAGGTTTCTTGGATGCCTCTCAACTCACACCCAAGGCTTGAGGTTATCTTGTGATTTTACTACTGCCAGAGAGCCTGTAAGTGATGCCCAGTGAACACAGCTGTAGGGGAAGGAACATCTTGCAGAATCCAGCCGTGTCCATTGAGCCCGTCCAACCCTACCTTTGCATGTTATATAACCTGAAGAGCCCAGGTTTTCTCTGGTAAAACTCATGTTATTCTAGATTTTGAGATCTTTGGATAAATTAAACCTTTTTAATCTTCTTTAAATCTTTTTAAGATCTTTTGAGATCTTTGGATAAATTAAATTGCGCCAGGTATCCCATTATCCAGGATGAGATCCAGTCTTTCTAGAAATAGGATAAAAGAATAAGAGATTAGGTAATATAGGATACGAAAGAGAGTCTTCTCTAGGCTGGTTTAAACTTAAAATACTTCATTCAGTTTCTGGGAAAGTAGATTGAAGGAAGAAAATGTATTTTATACATGTCAGTTTATTTACTATATTCTCCTAGAATGAGCTACCTTTTAGGTATATTTATGTTCTTACGTAATTCATCAGTAAGATTTATTAGACCTCTGACATCAGTATTTGATTCAGCCTTATATTTTCAGCAGGAGATGATTTGTCTTCTCAAAGAAAATGTGTAATCTCTGGATTTCTTTCAAATATGCTCCATTTTCATACCTAATAATAATGCTATCAAAGTAAATTTTTTATCAATAGCAGTACAAACTGTCTTGAATTATATGTGGCTTTAATTTGATATTCGTTAGCTAAGCTAAAAGGTAAAATACTAAACTATGTTTCTTTCCTGGGAATCCTGCTGAACTCCACAAAAATAGAAACTGTTAAAAATATATGGAGTAGAATTTTTCCCTGCTATGGTATTTTAGAAAAAGCTATCCTAGTTACCCTAGTTAGATACTAGAACACAGAGGATATAGTATCTAAATGATAACACTTCTAAATAATTTTCAACCACCCAATTTTTTTTCTTTCTTTTTTTTATAATAATATTTTTTATTATATTATGTTAGTCACCATACAGCACATCCCTGGTTTTTGATGTAAAGTTCCAGGATTCATTAGTTGCGTATAACACCTAGTGCACCATGCAATACATGCCCTCCTTACTACCCATCACCGGCCTATCCCATTCCCCCACCCCCCTCCCCTCTGAGTTTGTTTCTCATAGTCCATAGTCTCTCATGTTTCATTCCCCCTTCTGATTACCCCCTTTCTTCATCCATTTCTTCCCCTGCCGATCTTCCTAGTTCTTATGTTCCATAGATGAGAGAAATCATATGATAGTTGTCTTTCTCTGCTCGACTTATTTCACTTAGCATTATCTCCTCCAGTGCCGTCCATGTTGCAGCAAATGTTGAGAACTCGTTCTTTCTGATAGCTGAGTAATATTCCTTTGTATATATGGACCACAACTTCTTAATCCAGTCATCTGTTGAAGGGCATCTCGGCTCCTTCCACGATTTAGCTATTGTGGACAATGCTGCTATGAACATTGG